>NC_137885.1:18347704-18797704 GCF_963924005.1 Protomyctophum bolini | reverse complement strand
CCCACTGTCAAGGTGCGTGTAAATAGGTATGCTCTGTGTGTGTGTGTGTGTGTGTGTGTGTGTGTGTGTGTGTACCTTGAGCGTGGCCTTGCCCTCCAGGCAGGTGTGCACGAGGATGTGTCCCTCCCAGGACACGGCGAGGTGCAGGATGGACAGCGGCAGCGTGCTGTCGCACGGCGGACGCAGGCATCGCATGTACTGACCCCGACGCACCGTGTGGATGATCACCGTCCCGTCCTGATGGGCGCACGACACACACACACACACACACACACACACACACACACACACACACACACACACACATTATTAATATAAATTCGCTAGAGCGAGGGTCGAGCTTCTGGTTATTATTATTTCAATGTTTTGGGGCTTCCAGCAGGGAATCGAATTGAGGCATCAAAGCTGTCTTCTCCCGCCCCAGGGAGAAGACGTACTGTATTAACCACATTAACCCGGACCTCCCTATTTTGAAGACACTTTCAGAAAGCTCATTTCTTCATTAAACCTCACACACCATGTGAGATGGTAGAACATCAATTTTCCGCGGTTTTCGTACTAGGACAATGCACTGCATAAATGCCGCCGTGCACTCATGTATGCACGCACGCAGACACACACAGACATACACACACTACACACACTACACACACACACAATCATATACTGTATATGCAGTGATTGATTTAGCAACTTATTTTGCAACCTATTCCAATATTGCCCAGGGCATTAGCAATCAATAACTCAGTTACGTCAAACCGGAGTTCATTTGCTAGATCAGTGACTTATGACTAATGTATTACGTTAATCAATGCACAAAGAGAATGTAAACCAATATCTTTCCCTACAGTACACTGCCCTCATGCTAAACTACTTGTGGTACACTCAAGCAATGCGTTTCTGCTTTAACTACAGGCTGTCACCCAGTGGTGGAAAAAGTGCTCAAATGTTTTACTTGAAAGTATCAATACGGACAATGTAGAAATACTTTGTTACAAGTAAAAGTCCAGAATTCACAATGTAATTGAGGGAAAAGACATGTACCAAAAGTAGAAAGTACTCCTTGTGCAGAATGTCGCATTTCAAGTTTTCAAATGTATAACAATCTTTTTGAAAATAGCAGATCTACAAGCTTGTAGATCGACTATTTTTCAAATATATGAAATGTATGTAATGTATGTTTTGTAATAATCAAAATCTATAAAGTAACTAAAGTTTTCAAATAAATGTTGTGGAGTAAAAGTACAATATTTGGTACTGAGATGTAGTGGAGCAGAAGTAAAAGTACTGGAAATTGACACAGGGGTGAAAAATGGGTTACAAAATCGTGGGATAAAAATTTAATAAATAAAAAAGTACTGGAAATTGGAAATACTCAAGTAAAGTACAAATACCTCAACATTTTACTTAGGTACAGTACTTAAGTAAATGTACTTAATGACTTTACACGACCACTGCTGTCACCATTCATTGTGTGAAGAGTTTAGATCTTCCCTTAACCCATTCTGACCGGGCACCCATTTTGGTGTTGGCATCATGTTATGCTTTAGCTATTGAAAAATAGCAGATCTACAAGCTCATATCGCGCCACCGAGTGGCGCGATACGAGCTTGTAGGTCTGCTATTTTTGAACGACTGACATTTTTAGAATCTGATCTCAGGTCAGAATGGGTTCATCAGACCAGTGTGTGTCCAGTGGAAACCTCGTATGAATCTGATCTCAGGTCAGAATGGGTTAAAATGCGCTCAGCTTTCAGAACTACCGTTTTGGACATCCCATTTCCGGATGCCAAAAAACGGAGTCTGCATTTGTAAATCCCATAATTACTGGATGTTACACTTCATGTCCAAAGTTAAATTACAGAGCGATGCATGCTGCCCAGATATACTACGCATGGAGCTCACTGAAACACCTATTATCTCTCATTTCCCACTCCACTGAGTCTCCACTCCAAAAATCCATTTTCCACCCCATTGAGTCCACAAGCTATTTGAACAGAGTGCATCATTTGGTTGCTCTCACTCACTTTAACCCATTTTGGGCGGGAAGTTGGGAACCCCTTTTGGTGTTTTAAACATTATGTTATAATTCAGCTATTGAAAAATAGCAGATCTACAAGCTCGAAAAGAAAAGTCGTGAAAATGTGTCACAAATCATTGAATATATATTTCAGAGCGAACATTTTTATTTTTTAATTAAAATATTGGCTTCTGTGGGGGGGGGGGGGTGTCCCTGGAACTACATATTTTGAGATGGGGGTCCGTGGCCCAATAGAGATAGTTCTGGGGGTCCTTGACATGAAAAAGGTTGAACACCACTGACATAGAAACATGGGTTTTTCCGAATTCGACCTCAGTCCAAAATGGGTTAATATATAATGCCAAGCCTGAGGGCTTGGAATCTTTTACCCATGTCTTTCATGTGTGTGTGTGTGTGTGTGTGTGTGTGTGTGTGTGTGTGTGTGTGTGTGTGTGTCCTCTTACCCGTGAACCGGACACTGCCATGTCCAGCTCTGTACTGATGCTGACGCTGACCACCTCATCAGTGTGCCCGTAGAGCACCTGCACCGGCTTGGGACACAAGCCCACTGGAGCTCCCCCCTGGTAGCACGCACACACACACACACACACACACACACACACACACACACACACACACACACGCACGAAACAGCAATGTGACCAGTGGCAAGGCATTAGACTAGGAGTGGGAAAATCGAAAAATTTATATATATCGCGATTGTTTAGAATTGTTTAAAAATGTTATTATATAATAAAAGCAAAGAAAAACAGAAAAAATCGCAATAAATTCGAAGTGTGGAACAATAGTGGCTCTCTGGAGTGAGTGTGGAACTATAGTTTCCCTCTGGAGTGAGTGTGGAACAATAGTGGCCCTCTGGAGTGAGTGTGGAACAATAGTGGCCCTCTGGAGTGAGTGTGGAACAATAGTGGCCCTCTGGAGTGAGTGTGGAACAATAGTGGCCCTCTGGAGTGAGTGTGGAACTATAGCTCTGGCGTGAGTGTGGAACTATAGTGGCCCTCTGGAGTGAGTGTGGAACAATAGCTCTGGAGTGAGTGTGGAACTATAGTGGCCCTCTGGAGTGAGTGTGGAACAATAGCTCTGGCGTGAGTGTGGAACTATAGTGGCCCTCTGGAGTGAGTGTGGAACAATAGTGGCTCTCTGGCGTGAGTGTGGAATCGTGGATTCTGTGGAACTATAGTGGCCCTCTCCATCGTCACAGTTTCCCACCCCTGCCCTACAGTAGGAGACCAACCTGCTGCAGCACCTGCCACACCATGCAGGTGGTGTCTCTGGATCCAGACATCAGGTGGATGCCACAGTGGTCCGTCGACAGGCACGTCACCACGTCTGCAATAATAAGAAAACAGATCATCAGGTGGATGCCAGGGTGTTTTTCTCAATTTACAATTTAGGCATTTAGCAGACGCTCTTAATCCAAAGCGACTTACATTAAGCAAGAGCAAAAAACATCATCCAGATTCTTGAATCTAATTAATTTCCCAAATTAATTAACTCAAGTTATTTGACAGCCCTACTATTAACATAAATAACACTGTTTGTCAGATTAAATTAAATTAATTAGGATTAAACGGTAGACGCACTGCGACACGTTTTGAGCTCGTAGATCGGCTGTTTTTGTTCGTTTGTTTTTTACAGTAATATGCAACGTGGCCCTCTGCAGTGAGTTTGGAAATACAGTGGCCCTCTCCGTTGTGAAAGTTGCCCACCCCCGCCCTACATACGTACCCATGTGTCTGATGTGCTGTCCCACGCTCTTGCCCTTGACCAGGGACGTGACTCGCAGGCTGTTGTCCCAGTGACCGCCGCTGAACAGCAGCTTGCCGTCGTGGGAGACCACGAAGAGAGCGGCCGTCACCTCGACGCCAGGCGAGAACGGACCGGACAGGAATCGCTGGGTCCTGGAGAGGGAGAGAGAAAAAATACATACAGTAGGAATGCATGCAGCAGATCATGTATAAAATGTATTAAGACTTGAGGCCGACAGTAGTTTTCACACTTTCACGATTTTTCAAACTATTTCAAAAACAGCAGTGGTCTCTAGAGGACTCTAAGGACTTTAATTACATCCTACAATTTTTAAAACCTCTTTTTTTCGGGGAGAACATGCAATCTCCACACAGAAAGGCCCTTTTGCCAACCCCACCCAGGGTATGGGCACTGATGACGCGGAGGAGAGAATACGCCCCCCAGCACCCATAACCGCCCTCAGCGGGAATCGAACCCAGGACCTTCTAGCCGTGAGGCGACAGAGAGCCCCCAGAGAGAGAAGTGAGGACTCTTACTTGGGGTTGGCCACGGTGGGGTCCTTGAGGAAGGTGAAGTAGTTGGAGATGTTCTTGTCGTAAGGCAGCCAGCCGTGAGTCCCCACCAGGCAGTTACGACTCACCGTCACCTGGAAGGAAAACCCATGCAAGTATTAATAGTTTATCATTACATAAACAAATCCACATTATTCTATTATTATTCTACTGTCATTCCTATAGGCTAACCATGGTGTCAGGGCTGCCTTGCGTGATGAAGGAGTGAGACTGGTTCTTGGGTACGACTGCCTTAACCAGAGGCACGCTGTCACTGATGCCCTGAGAAGAAGACAGGTAGGACATTTCATCATTATAGCTTAGTATAGTAAACAAATTATATCACTTTATATCTCCTTTTTTTTAAGCAGCAATTTATATTTCTAGTAATTCATTGCACTGGTTTTCAACAATTCTCATATCATGGTCCTTTATTTATTGACCACCATGAGAATGAGTCTCTCAGAACCAAAGACGTGGAATACGTTGTTGTCGTTGGTTAAGATTTTGTCCACAGTTCCATGCTTTATTGATGTGGTACCATAAAGAGAGAGAACAGGCAAACGTTGATCAAAATAACAATTCTTCTACATTGTCCAATTGAGTAGAATTCTTGTAAATTAAGTAATGCAGATGATGAACAATAATTTAACTCTTGCGAGCGTTTTCTTTACACTGTAAATAGTTAAAGATCTATAAGGGTCCATTTGGTTACCAACTCTCCATCATTTAGCTGAGGGCATCTGGAACCCCCCCGTGTTAACGTGTAAAGGTGAATGCATCTAGTAGTAATGCAATTCAATATGATTTCTTTCCCTCTCTGCTCTCGTATGCACTATCTGGACAGAATGACAGAGACCACAGCGGCCGTCCAAACCTCCACGAAGAAGGACTTGAGCTCAGTGAGATGTTCAAAGATGCTGAGAGGACACGAGTCCAGTCGAGTTGTCCTCCTCTTCTCAACGTCCTCCTGAGATAGACGCACAGGGTGGGGCTCCTACGCGCACACACACACACACACACACACACACACACACACACACACACACACACACACACACACACACACACACACACACACACACACACACACACACACACACACACACACACACACACTTGAGTACATCAATCATTGGAATATATATTGTGTTGCACATTGTAAACTGTGCCCAAGCACTTTGTAAATAAATTGTGCTATGATTTTGGCAATGTCGGTTTAAAGACATGTGTTATGCTGCAGCGTTTAGCCTTCATATGGTGAGCTATACCGGAGCACGCCCAGCACCAAGGAGCAATGGCGATACCCATTGTAGTTCATACGCTTATGCCGCCATTGTGACGGAAACAAAGCATGGCGTGTCTGTGTACCTTGATCAGTTGGCAAGGAGTCTGTCCAAAGTTGCTGATCATGCCTTCCACGGCCTTCCGTTCCTTCTCGTCGGTAATGGCATCCAGGTCAACTGCACCTAGACACAACGAACATAACACACGTCTCTCTCAATATAAGTCCTGGTTATCTCTCCAGGACTATTTTTAAATGGTGCGTTTAATAGCTCGCGATGATGGACTATATATACCCTCGTAGGTGCAGTAGTAGAAGACATTGAGGGCCTCCACTGCCGCGGGGCCCTTCTGCTTGTAACCGAATATCAGGTCGATCCACTCGTGAAGGTGAGCTGACACATACTCCGACTCCTACAAAGAAAACACACACACAGACAGTACATCAAGCATGGCTTTCTGATAGAAATGACCGTTGTTGCAGCTGAGGAATGCGTTTAATCTCATTGGAATGGATATTTAATTGCAGTTAGTGGCTTTCCCCCTGAGGCACACAGAGCTTAAAGGGTCTCATACAGATCGATAGCCGTGGTGCTAGGCTAGCATGCAGCTACTCAACATGAAAATGCAATTCATTATTATTATAAACACTTAACACTTTCACTACAATGAAACCAAATGGACCCGTAAATGTTACACTCTCAAGAGTTAAATTATTGTTAAACATCTGCATTTCTTAAAAAGCACTTTGTGTGCCCACGCAAAACTTTCAAAAAATCACTTTCACCTAGAAAATCCATTCACACTTTTTATAATTCAGCTGACTGTGGAGACTGGAACTTTTTACTTTGAAATGTTTTATAGTTTCTGAGTTATTTAACTTAAACGCCCAATGCATTCTCAATGGCAATAACACAAACGTTGGCACCACGTATTTATTTTATTTCATATTTATTTTTAAAAGGAAAAAAAAGAAACCCCCGTCTTGGGCACAAAATGTCTTTTTACAAGAAGTCTGCACAATTAGAGAATGTAGAAGAATAGTTATTTTGATCAACGTTAACCATAACAAAATATTCTTTGTTTTGACAGTTTTGACCATGCACTATATCATACATAAAACAGACAATTGCCCCTCTAACAGCTTTATTTTTTTGATTTCACGTTTGTTTACATTTTCTCGAAAGTAATTAAAACGTCAACTCAAGCAAGCTAGCCATCTCAGCAAGACTCTGCTGCAACTTGTCACACCATATACTGAAATGAATGGCATCCAAAATGGCTTCCGGGAAAATTAAATAAACCGTAGGCGTGCTCTATGGAAAACGGTCACAACGAGTCATCGTTGTTACAAAATCTACTTAACGAAAAAAAGAAGCTAATATTAACAATGTCATGTCAATCACTCTATTAACCTCCACCAGTGGTGGTAACGGCACTACTGTTAAGTCACACGATGAATAAGGCCTCAGCTTTCACCAGTGGTGGTGATGACATCACTCAATTAGCCTGTAATGGGGTGGAGAAGGGAGGCTCACCAGGGCTTTGGTATAACAGGGTGGATGCTATTAGGGTGATGACGTCACTCTATTAGCCTGTAATGGGGTGGAGAAGGGAGGCTCACCAGGCCTTTGGTATAACGGGGTGGATGCTATTATGGTGATGACGTCACTCTATTAGCCTGTAATGGGGTGGAGGAGGGAGGCTCACCAGGGCTTTGCGGTGCTTGTAGATGAAGTCCTCCGGGGACTTGGCCCATTTGGGCAGGATGACGTCACCGACTCTCTCCTTGGAGATCTGCAGACGACCCAGATCAAAGACTGCAGGGACGGACACAAAAAGACAAGAGACACAATGTGAAAATGAGAATGAGGGAGATCAATTCAATTTCTATCGCTCTAATGGTGAACTGGTTTCCCTCATTGTTGTCACTTTGGTCCATGTATCAGGGGAGCTAGTCGCCATGACATTGTTCAATGGACCCTGGCAAAGTTAATTCAACCTCTTACAACCCAAGCCTGACTTTTGTTTAGGGCACAACATGGTTGGCATCTTACAAACTCCTGTTTGGCACTAGTGGCACTGACTGAACACGTACAAAGCTGCAAACACACACAAAAACAACCCTGAATGCTTTAAGGCCCCATTTACACTGAATCAGAGCTGAGCCTGTGCCACATCCAGATTGGAGTATGATTTGTTTAAATAAGTCTAAACACAAACAAGTCACATTGAATCAGATTTTTACAGATGCAACTCATTCAGAGGTGGTTTCAAATCTGATTCAAATCTGACTTCAGGAAAT
Source organism: Protomyctophum bolini (assembly GCF_963924005.1). NCBI lineage: Eukaryota > Metazoa > Chordata > Actinopteri > Myctophiformes > Myctophidae > Protomyctophum > Protomyctophum bolini. The sequence continues at coordinate 18,789,774 of NC_137885.1, read as the reverse complement.
CCGTCTCAGTCTGAACGCAGCAACCTGATCTAAATCGGATTCCATGTGACTTGTTTGTGTTTAGACATATTTAAACAGTCTTGTTGCAAATTCTAAAGGTCTGAAGTTAGGTCAATGCTTCTCTGAAGTGCACAGATCATAAATAAACCTTTCATTGGCCTCTCGGTAGGCAGCTACTGTTTATAATGTCCTGGACAGTAAATATACATACAGTATAAACTTTAAATAATAATTTGGCCTGCTACATTTCCCCCCCCCCCCCCCCCCGTGCCCTCACCATTTTGGTTTTCCAGGAATTCTGGGAAGTAGAAGAACTCTGGGATGAGTTCCTTGACGTCGTTGGGATTGTCCATGAGTGTCTGCCAGGTGGCCGGGATGGAGTGGAACTGCCGGTCAGCACAGTCGAACCTTGTGCCGGGGAGGACACACGGCAGAGAAGGGTGAATGGACAAGATCACATCTAGCATGGTGCTTTTCAAAGCCAGGTCCGCAGACCCCCTTCAAGGATCTTTGACAGAGTTCCACGGGAATAGTTTAATTGAACTATTATTAACCCATTCTGACCCGAGATCAGTTCTATAAAATGTCTTCTACATCCTGACGATTTTTCAAAAATAGCAGACCTACAAGCTGGAAAATGATGGACATATCCATATCATGATATATATTAGACTGGATATTGTATGTGATTATGGATATTGTACTATTGTGATATGGCATACTGTAAGTGTTCTATATAATAAAAAAGATTTGGAGCGACGCACCTCTGCACTGTTAATGGAAGAGGGCTTCCTATGCCAGATCATCCAAAGCGTTTCGCCAGGCTTTTCATTTTTGAGCCGAATGCAAAAAAAAGAAAAATCACACCTGTGTGAACTGAGTGGTGCAACTCCCCCCCCCCCCCCCCCCTCCTCTCTCTCTCTCTCTCTCTCTCTCTCTCATTAGCAGGCAACAGTGCAGCACTATCACTCTCTCTGTTTCTGGCACAACAGCGCCACTACTGGTACTAATAGTCATACTGGTGCTCATTAACCAACACATAGGCACACATAGGTGAACACGGACATTGCCGTTCCTTGGAATGGTTGCACCACTCAAAAAAGCCTGGGTACTACCGAGGCTAATCGGAGAGTTACACACCAGATCAGAGAGCTATACAGATCAAAAAGGGTGGCCTGTGGCCTAATGCAAGTCAAACTGGGAGGTCCATGAGGTTGAGAACCACTGGTCTAGCGTACCTTCCACTCTGCAGCTGGATGTGCAGGGAGGTGAAGGGCTCCATCCTGATCAGGTAGTGCATGACTCCGGCTGCGTTGGAGTAGTGGGTGCCGTAGTGGAAGCGGTCGATGGTGCCCGTCGGGTCCTCGAAGCTCTCGTATCTGACGAGACACACGCGCAAAACATCATTTAACCCATTTTGGCTGGTGTTTTATTTTTATTTTTTTTCCTCTCTCTACTTCTTTGCTCTCTTCATGGTAATGTTTTTTACTATCCTTGTACTTTTGGGTTGGGGGTTGGGTGGGTGGGTTTGTGTTTGTGGGTTTTTTTTTTACAGAAAAGGGTTTCTACTACAGACTGTTTATCTGTCTGTGACATTCCTTCAATAAAATGAAAAGAAAAGAAAAAAGGAAAGCATCTGTCATTTCAGATTTTGTATACAGCAACATAGGTTTTTTGTTGCATTCAAACGAGGCATGCAAAGATCACAGCATATTTGTCACTTTGTATATCCGTTGCTCAAGCAGTTGTTGATGTCGTCAAGTGTGCCCGTTCAATTGACCTACATCTACGGCAATGCATGGCGCTGAAAGAATTAACACACTACTTGATCATACTACTGCACAAAAGAAAGTACCTAAAGCAGGTACAAGTTCGAAATGTGGCATGAAGCAACGCATTTTGAGCTTGTAGATCTGCTACTTTACTGCAACAAAAAATGATCAATCCTCAAAAGTAACAGTTTTGGTAATGGTTTCCACCTGACAGAGACATTTTTTTCAGAATCGGCCTCATGTCTAAATGGGTTAACGTGGCTCAAGGCTAGAGTGAATATTAGGGTTGCTGGTATTAGGGGTGAGCAACTTTGAGTGACTTTGAGCAATAAGTCACTTCATCCCCAATGTCTCTTCGCAGCAAGCTGTGCCGTTCACAAAGTGTAAATGGGCATATTGATCTCATGATTCTTCATTTCCTTCCTCTCATTGGCTTTTCAAGCAGACTCATGTTGAGCAGCGCAGTAAGATTAAACCGGAACAAATACAGCCTAATGAGTAAACGGATAACTAATCAATGAAGGGGGAAGTGGTGAAGGATTTGCATTGTAGGCCAAGGATGTTAACATAGACATAAATAAGGACCAGGTTGTTTAATTGCCTTTAGCGCAGGTTATTAGCCTCAGTGACTTTCAACATTGTGTTTTGTTTTAGCACCTGGACGTGACTCAAGGAAGTGAAAGTCTTTCAATAGAGGAATAGATGCATACTAGAGCCCTGCGCGGGAGTGTTTTCTTAATCCTGCCAGCTCCCGTTGGATTTATGACAGATTCCCCACCCGCCCCCGCAACGATTACATTTTTGACCGCCCGCTTAATGTCCGCCGCTCCCTCCCGCAACAAAAAATTAAATGCCATTATTCCTGCAGCACAGTCGTAGTACTGCAGGTCCCAGAGTCATACAAAACAATTGTAAGTATTGCCTTTGTTAAATGTTAAATGTTTGTCTGTGTCGGACCCCAGGAAGACTAGCTTTTGTCAAGGCAAAAGCTAATGGGGATCCTTATAAACAATAAACAATGCAGTTTATACAGTATGTTTCCATTGAGATCCAAAAACCTTAAATTAACCAAACGGAATGAGATTGAGCAGGCGTGCAGGAGAGAGGCCCGTTTTATTTTGCTCACAGATAGAGGGAAAGTGCTTATATTGTAATACTGATGCGACGAGCTGCGTACAGTGCACAGCGTGAGAGAGAGAGGGGGGGGGAGACATTAATATCTAGCTAAAGTATACATACAAGCAAATAACAAATATTCTGGTTAATTGGGGGAGATGCGGGATTTTGCTGAGCTCGCTGGTTTTATTTTGACCACCTGCTCCCGACCGCAGGTATTGCGCAACATTCGCGTTGGGTCGTGCGGGTAATGCACACTTCTCTCTCATCGTGGCCTTAGTGATTGTTTAGTTAGCATTTCAACCAGAGGAACAGATGCATACTTCTCTCTCACTGCCTTGGCGTTGCGTTCGTTGAGAACAGCCACCGGCTTCGAGAGATCCCTGAACGCCCGAGGATCTGACAGGTCCAGTTCCTCTGACGTGTAGTCGGCCAGGATCCAAGGGAACTGGAGACGCACACACACGCGCGCACACACACACACACACACACACACACACACACACACACACACACACACACACACACACACACACACACACACACACACACACACACACACACACACACACACACACACACACACACACACACACACACACACACACAAACTTAAACCCCATCACCAGCTTCCCTAAAAGATTCCATTATATCAGTGGTTCTCAACCAGTGGTCCTTAAGGGGGTTCCAGGTGGCCCAAGTTAAATGATGGAAAGTTGGTAACCAAATGGACCTTTATAGATCTTGAATCTTGAGCATAAAATGAAACCAAATGGACCTGTGCAGGTGCATTTGGTTTGATTTTACACTCAAGATTCAAGATCTAAATTCTACACAAGTAGAGAATGTAGAAGAATAGTCATTTTGATCAACATTTGCCTGTAGTCTCTCCTAATACAGTACCACTATAATATCAGAATCAGAATCATTTTTATTTGTCATTTTCCTATGTACTTGCATACAAAAGAACATGAAATATCGTTTCCCCTCAGTTATTGGCAGTGCAACATAAAACATAGAGCCTATTTAAAACACAAGCTAAAAACTCAAACCAAACATGGACAAACATTTCAAAAGAGCCCCAGTATGTATGACGACGTGCAATTCAAATGGAAAAGTTAAGAGTTATATAATCTTATTCAACGACAACAAAATATTCAATGGTTCTGAGATGATAGATGGTGGTCCGTGGCTCAGATGCTGAATAAATAATGGACCTCGAAATAAAAACCAGGAACTCACCACTGGGTATTGAGCCAGGTTGTTGTAGGTTCTGCCCGCGATGGTGTTCAGCTGCATCAGGTAGTCAAAGTTGGACATCTCCCTGTTCACCCATTTCTTGGAAATAACAAAAGAAAGAAAATGTGTCAATTGTTAACCCATACAATCTTAAGACCTGAGGACCCAATACTACAAAATGTCTTCTGAAAAGCATGTGTGATGTGTGTTGCATCAGAGGTGCTCAAAGACCCCCAAATTGGTATGTATGAATTTGGCCTCCGACCCCCATTCCAGGAAGCAAAGATTTGAGTTTAAAACTTGGGATTGGCTTGTCCTCCATAAATGACAAATGTGACACAATTGATAAACATTATGTTTCAGCCAGGACAACTCATGAATAGATAGAATATAAAATGAGCAATATATTTATTACGATTTGGCGATGAATTGGATCTGCTTTTAGGTACTCTGATAAAGCGCATCTCCCAACCACAGGGACCCCCATACCTAAACAGCAGATCCAAAACAAAAGGTGGTAGCTGCATTTTTAAGCAGACAGCAGCAGAGCAGTGTCAGTATCTGAGCAGTAGCAAGCAAGCAAGCAGGGATAGCTGGTCTGAAGATGAAATTAGTGTGTGATTGGATGAGTAGATCATGCTGATGAGAACGTGATGCTGAGGCGGCCCAATGGATGGCCACCAACAACTGCACTGAGTTCCCTGAAAGAATTTGCTCTAAGCATGTCTGTGACAGGCGCACCTCTCATTTCTATTGGTGTGTGAGTGCTGACCTGTGTGAGCCCGTAGGCCTTCAGTAGTTCCTGTGTTTCAGTAGTTCCTACCTGTGTGAGCCCGTAGAACTTCAGTAGTTCCTGTGTTTCAGTAGTTCTTACCTGTGTGAGCCCGGAGGACTTCAGTAGTTCCTGTGTTTCAGTAGTTCTTACCTGTGTGAGCCCGGAGGACTTCAGTAGTTCCTGTGGAGAGCGCGTTCCGTACAGGCTGAGAGAGCGCAGCAGCATCATGCGTCCGTACACCTTGTTCCGTACCTGTCAATGAAAAACACGCCCCATCAGCAGCCATCATGATGAGATTCTTCTGACCAACCCACGGAAACATACTGTGACTCGAAGGTTTCAACCGCTTCATGATATAATCCAAAATATGTAATACGAAACATATTGGGAATGTAGCTGAACACAACAATTTATTTTAGACAATACAAGCCAGGCATCAAATCATCTACTGTAAGATATATGAATGTATATTCAGCAGCTAGTGGCCCCCCGGGGGCTCACCTCCTTCTTGAAGTTCAGGAAGTAGTTGGTCTGGTCAATCAGGAAGATCTCCAAGGCGGAGCGTCGCAGGTTGTAACGTCGAAGGTGGATCTCTCTGATCTGAGACAGAGGCCATTTGAAGTCATAGCCGACTCCTTACAGAGAGACATAGAGAGAGAGAGAGAGAGAGATAGAGGTTATCACGGGGCAAAGACACATGTGGTGTGACTCACCTTGAATATACACAGTCTTCTCTGACTGGGATCTAATTTAATCCCTATAGCGTTGCTATTCTTATCTTGGCATGCCATAATACGGCGAACACCCGAACATACACGTTTATTCTGCAAAAATAGCTCGTCTACAAACTAAGGACGCGTCGTGACCTAGTAAATTTGGTTATTTTCCCATGAAAAGATTTGGTGCAGATCGGGGAAAGAAACGGAGGGGACAAAGTATATTGTCGACATTAAGGTTTGGTGTTTATATTACCACTAACAAACATAGGGTTTAAATGATTAAAACACTATGTGTTGGTTATCGAGTTTCATGGTTCTCTCCTTTTACCCCGACCAGTTATCCTTAAGGGGGTTCCAGGTGGTCCCAAATGATGGAGAGTTGGTAAACAAATGGACCCTTATAGATCCATATGGACCCATGGTTTCATTTTACGCTCTCAAGAGTTAAACATCTGCATTACTTAATTTACAAGAAGTCTACATTTAGAACTGTTGTTTTTTTTACCTCAACGTTTGCATGCTACTGTATCTCTCCTAATGGCACCAACAGCATGGAATTGTGGACAAAATCTTATCCAACGATAACAAAATGTGTCGTCGTCTCTCAATCTTTCGTTTTGGGTCTGACAGAGAGGCTAAAGGGCTGTATTTTGCATGTCTTAAGTACCAGGTCTTATTCCCTAACTTGAGTAAACTAAAGACCTGGAGGCGTGATCAATGCCATTTGGCTATTCTGAGTGGCCATAGAGCATTGATCACGCCTCCAGGTCTTTAGTTCACTCAAGTTAGGTAATAAGACCTGGTACTTAAGACACGCAAAATACAGCAGTAAATCTCATCGAAACACGGTGGTCCGTGGCTCAGAATGCCGAACAGATACTGGACCTTGACAATGAAAAGGGTTGAAATGTTTGAAAACCACAGTTTTTTTTACCCTCGTCTTTCTCGGGGCTGCTGTCGTAGAAGTTGATGTGCTGGGTGGTGAGCTCCAGACGGCCCGGCACCACGTCCACCACCGTCACCAGCTCACAGTCCTCCCACAAAACCAGCTTCTCCTTCTGGCCGGGCTCCTCCGCCTCAGCCCTGGAGATGGACACACACACACACACACAGGAGATGATTCCAAAAGTCCACGGGCCGCAAGCTAAAAAAGTCTGTATAATTTTGAAACGTTTAAGAATTTATTTTGTAACACGACTAGTCTAAAATATTAAGGAAACACACAGCAAGAAGCCACATTTCCATCTATTAGGCCAAACGTCAATGAACAAAAACATTGTGATTAGGGTTGTCCCGATCGAATCGAGAGATCGGAAATCGGCTACGATCACATGATTTTCAAAAGATCGGAATCGGGATCGGATTTTGAATGATCTAATGTAAATCTCAAAGAAAGATGTATAAGCAATGAGATTTGTAAAAACGGTTCATGCTAGTTGTTTTCCTTCTGGTCCCAGTCAAACTATAGTCACACTCAGACGCATGAAAGACACCAATATGACAACAAAGTAAACAACCCCCTCTATGCATGATGGCGTGTAGGTGTCTGTAGTACTCTCTCTGAATGAACTCTTTAAGAGTTTTAACGTGACTGCAGTCCTATAAGCTGTAGAACTGTATTCACTCTAATTCACCAATACATCATTATTTTGCTATAATTCCATGCTTTTATAGAAAAAGAAAAAAAATCACACCTGTGTGAAGTGAGTGGTGCAACTCCGTGTGGGGGTGTGGGGGGTGTGTCAGTCGTTCTTTGATTTAAAAAAAATAGCAGACCGACAAGCTCGTAGAGCGCCACTCGGTGGCGCGCTATGAGCTTGTAGATCTACAATTTTTCGATAGCTAAATTATAACATAATGTTTAAAACACCAAAAGGGGTTCCCACCTAAAATGCGTGAACCAGCCAGCCGGGAATCGAGCCGGGGACTTGGAATCTGCCCTAACCATTTTGGCTAAAATATATATTATTAGGGTTCCAACATTTGCCTCTGTATTGGGAAATGAGTGCATATACAAAATACTGATACAATCAATACAAAATAATGTTCATAACCTTTAGTATAGACTTTGCATACTAATATGAGGTTGCCACAAAATCCCAAGAAGGCACGCCTGGATTTGTCTCACAAGCACAGCGCTTGGGAACCACTGACTTTAGAGGATTTTATACTGTAAGCATGGTGCCCTCTGTTGAAATGCCGTTTCACGTAATACCTTTATTGGATGTACTGTAAATATTGATAATAGGATTTCCGCTTGTGGTCGGGAGTCCGTTTGGGAACGGCACAATGCCTCTTTGTCCAAGTTGTTACTAGCCCATTCTGGGCGGGAACCCAGGTCTGCTTGTAGGTCTGCTATTTTTCAAAAATCGAAGAGCGACTGACATAGAAGACATTTTTAGAATCTGATCTCAGGTCAGAATGGGCTAGTCTGTGTGACCCGAGGCCCGGGGGGGGACACCTTATTAACCTACTTATCCTCCCACTGTTTCTCAATGTCTGGTCTGGGGACCATCGCCACGGCTCCAAAATGGACCCTGTAGCTCTGAGAGTGTACAAATGGATCCCTCAACCACGGGTCCATTTGGTACACTCTCAGAGGTACATAAACGCAATCGGGTCCATTTGGTTCCCTCTTCACACTCTCAGAGTTGCATGAACCCAATCTACAAAGTAGAATGGGGGCATATCCCCCACAGATGGAAAATAAATGTGTGAAACGTGTTTTGCGTGGCCAAACAATGCATAATGAAACTGTGGGGTCCTTGAAATGATAATCATCACTGTGCTACACGGCCCAGGTTCATTACTGACGTGTTGTTGCTGGCCGCGGGGTCTTCCTCTGGCAGCTCTAGGATGTCGTCTTCCAGGTCGCTGACCTTGACCTGTTTGACCGCCTCCAGTAGCAGGGAGTCCTGGTTCACCCTCTGCTGCTGGACGCCTGGACCAGAGAGAGAGAGAGAGAGAGAGAGAGAGTACACATACATATTAGACTGCTATTATTTGTAGTTCTATTAATGGTTCTTCTTCATAGCCAGCAAACACACACACACACACACACACACGGCAACATGAAGTTTAGCGTCAGCAGTGAGACGTGTCGTGTCGGTCGTGGACTACGTTACCCAGGTTGTCTCGCAGTGCGCTGGCCTCGCGGTGCGGGTCAAAGTTGTAGTTCCTCACCAGCTTGAGCCTCATGCGGGAGAAGTTCTCTGCACTGGACACCCTCCAGTGCATCTGCTCCTGAAGCCTGTAGGTAGGCAGAGGGCAGACCCAACGAAAGATGAACACACCGTCTCCCAAACTGACCGACACACAGCAAATGATTCAGCCAGCCGGGATTCGAACCGGGGACTCGCTGTCAGGCATTTTGGAATGTGCCCTAACCATTTGGCTAAAATTATGATTCGAGGGTCGTAAAATGTGCCTCATACCATTATGGGGGTCCTTAGTTTAGTTAGGTTTGAGACAGTTTTTAGAACCACTGACCTAGAAACATACTGTAGTAATTCTAATTGTACAGCACTTTGGTCAGCTTCTGTCGTTTCCTACAATCAAAGCTAGATTTGATTTAAGCGGGTGGGTTTACCTGTCGGCCCAGGGCCCCCTCTCACACACCAGGCCCCGCCGCGCCGCCTTCCACTGCCTCAGGGTGGAGCTGTTCTGACCGTGCTGCTGCTTCAGCATGCTGTTGTAGCGCAGGTTCTCCTGGCGGCTCCGTCTGGAGAAAGGCTCCACAAACTGCTCCTGGACCACAGGGAGACACGGGAGATCCGTGAATGGGTGTGTGCGTGTGTGTGCGTGTGTGTGTGTGCATAGTTTTGTATAGCATGTATTGCATAGTTGTGTGTACATGCACAAGCATGCATGCACAGCACGCATGATGGGCTTTATTTCATAGGATAAGACAGTGGTTCACAAAGTGGTCCAGGGACCCCACTTTGATAGTAGAAATTGCTTTAGTTTCACTTCGACGCTCGCTGAGTTGCGGGTGCTCCGTGGCCTAATTCCATACCAAACTGGGCCATTGAAATACAGATGTGCCATTCCAAACTCTTCACGCTTTCCTGATCTTTTCCTGAAAGGTTTCAGAAAATACAAGTTTTCCCTGCTGGATTTATTCACCGATTACTGTAGTTCTACTGCTTTGCTACTGAAAAGAGCTTCCAGCAGTGGAACACTATCTATTCAGGGCATCAGAATACAGTGAACATATAACACCTTCCTTTCTCACTGACAATGGGGCAGGACACCCAGTCCTGAGACTACGTCCGTCTCTAACGCCCCGCCTGCCTCTGATTGCCCCCCCCCCCCCTCCTACGAGTAGTAAAGTATTGTGCCCACAGGGCGGAGCACATTGTAATACACCACTTCGACCAACCAACTCGCTAGCAAATCAATAAAAAAAAAAGAAAAAAAAAGAACTGAACTGAACTGAATGGCTGGGAAATGGAAATGAAGAGTTTACATATAGTATATAGTACATGCATACACATTGATTATATCTGGTTTCAGTGTTTATTTATGGTGTATTGTCTCTATTATTAAGGTTATTGTAGCAGTCAATTTATATTGGGGGGTCGGGAGGGGGCAGGGCGGGGGTCCCGAGACATGGCCAAAGCATTTCTGGGGGCCCAGAAATTAGACTACGGATCCCACTGCCCCGTTTCGCATCCCGCTGCCGTAACAGTTTTTCAAAAAACAGTTTTTGGCCGATAAAGTATAGTTTTAGACTACGACAGAGGGGCGCGAGTTGCCGTGTCACGCGTTGCGAAGTTCGCTAGAACGGACTCAGCCCTGTTGGAGTTGCAACCCGATATGGACAGAATAGTAAATTATTACGCCCCCAAGGCAATGCCAACAATGTATGTCCCACCACGGGGTAACCTTGCGTCAGTGTCACCAGACTATCCACCTCGGAGGAAAGTCTAGTAAGACGGGCATCGTCAGTAGGCCAATCAGAGGCCTAGAGAGACGGACCGGACGTAGCATTGAACATTGTACAATGGTGGAACCACTAGGTGGGGGAGCTTCAGTGAGTTCAGAGACTGACCTGGAAGCGTATCTTGCTCTCCCCGCGCTCCCTCTCTCTCTTGTGCAGGCTGATCATGAAGGCCTCGTAGCACTCCTTCCAGTACAGCGCCATGCTCTCGTGACCCTGGCTGAACGTCTCGATCTCATACTGCTTCATGTATGGGATGATCTGCACAGGGGGAACGCACAGACGTTTAGAGTATCTCATACTGCTTCATGTACGGGATGTTCTGCACAGGAGGAAACGCACAGACGTTTAGAGTATCTCATACTGCTTCATGTATGGGATGATCTGCACAGGGGGAAACGCACAGACGTTTAGAGTACTGCTTCATGTACGGGATGTTCTGCACAGGAGGAAACGCACAGACGTTTAGAGTATCTCATACTGCTTCATGTATGGGATGATCTGCACAGGGGGAAACGCACAGACGTTTAGAGTATCTCATACTGCTTCATGTATGGGATGATCTGCACAGGGGGAAACGCACAGACATTTAGAGTATCTCATACTGCTTCATGTACGGGATGATCTGCACAGGGGGAAACGCACAGACGTTTAGAGAGACCACAAGGCAAAACAAATCACTTCATCAGGTCGATAAGAAGCGTTTTCGCTTTGTTTTGAACCCGAAAGAAAATCCACGAGGATGGAAACGTTATTCCGAATAAACTTTTTGTAGGGAGTATTAAAAATGAATCGAGAATTGCTACTTGAGCCCCACAATAAGGCAACAGCGACGACAACAAACAGCAGCGAATAAACTAACAAGGCGACGGCGTTCGTTTTTGCTCACGTATTTGTCCAGGTAGACGCGCCACTCGGGCGTCTTGCAGTACGCCTGGAAGTCCTCGAAGAAGGAGGGGCTGCCGTTGGTGTCGGGCAGCGTGGGCAGGTGGAGCTCCATGTAGAGCAGCCGGTGCACCTTGGAGAGCAGCGTGCGGAGCAGCGGCACCAGGAAGGAGTAGGTGTCCGTCTCCTCCGTCCCCTCCGTCCCCTCCTCCTCCGTCAGGACGGAGCGGCGCAGGATGCACTCCACCTTGCCCAGCAGGTAGCAGGCCTCGTCCTGGCTGGACACGGCCTTGGTCTGCAGGATGCCGTTCAGCTTGGCCGTGGCCATGGCACACACCTGGGTGGTGGGCGGTGATGAGACACATGTTTATCCCGTTCTGACCCGAGACCAGATTCTACAAATCTAAATCATGACCGTTTTCTATGTCAGTGGTTCTCCAACTGGTTCATATCAAGGACCCCAAAAATGTATGTAATTGGCCGCCGACCCCCATCTGAAGATATGTTGTTCCAGGGAACCCAGAGAAGAAAACACATGAGTTAAAAACATTTGCTGTGAATGAATATACAGTATATTACTATATTCACAGATTTGCGACACTTTTTGTCAATTTTTGAAAAATAGCAGATCTATAAGCTTGTAGCGCGGCACTCAGTGCCGTGCTATGAGTTTGTAGATCTACAATTTTTTCTGCTACCAAATAATGGTTAAAGTGGTTAAAAGCTAAGGCGACACAGATGCGTCCTCGGGTCTAAATGGCATAAAGGCTCAATGGAAGCCATGTGTGTGCGCTGAGATAATTGGCGCGTCCCCGGTTCAATTCCGTTACATGTCCTTGACGTTTTCCCTCACCGTCTTCTCTCTGTCTATCCACTGTCCCATTTAACAGCTTTGTAACTGGAATGCAAAAAAATAGCAATAACAGCAGATCTACACAAGCTGTGAGATTAGGGCATTAGTGCATTAGTAGTGTTAGTATTAGTATGCCTCCATTGGCCACACTCATTCCATAATCCCTAAACCCTCACCACTATGTGCTAATCCTAACCCAAACCCATAAGCTTCTAACCAGAACCGGAGATTTTTGCAGAAGTGCAGGGTCAGCGGAATGTTCTCACGTCGGAGTATCGGTATCGGTGATAGAAGTACAAGTGTAGACACATACATACAGTATGGAAGTGCAATCAATAATTCATTATTATTACACTGTGCCCAGTCGAGCGAGTGCATTGCAATCTGTCCGTTTGTTTGTTTTAATCTGACCTTGAAAGTCGATTTGGGGGTAGCCTGGAACTCACCTATGCTTTTTATGGCATAGGCAGCTCCCGGCAGGATCCGCCGGGAGAAACTATGTGCAGCTGCGCGATATGAGACTAATTACTTAGAGCGACAGAGAGAGTGTGTGTGTGTGTGTGTCAATTTAACAAAGGTGCAGACGATCAGAAATCAGCAGAGAGTGGGCAATGTTTGCGCTACTCTATGCCGAATTGAAGTGGACTCAGACCCAGACTTTTTTTTTCTCCCTGGAAATAAAAACGTCTGGGTTTCCGAGGCTAATTTGGGGGTGCTTGACATGAAAAAGTTGGGGGAACCACGTCACGTCACGGACAGAGAGAGAAAGAGCCCCCACGTACCTCGGGGTCTTCCTGGGCCATGAAGCCCAGCAGCAGGCGCAGGCCCACCTGGGACAGCTGTGCCCACTGGCTGCCCGACGAGTACCAGACCATGAGGCCGTCCATGAGCGTCACCGTGTCCTCGAGGGCGCGCTCCGTCCACAGCGACGGGTTGACCAGGCCCTCGGCCTGCAGGAAGTCCTGCACCACGTGCAGCAGGCGCACCGCGTTCTCCGTGTGCTGCGGGAGCGTGGCCGTCGACGCCTCGCGGTTGTCGCCCACCGCGCACTCCAGCATGCGCTCCATCAGGCTGCACGTCGTGGGGGGAAGGGGAGGGAAGAGAGAGTTATTCTGACCTGAGATCAGATTCTAAACGTAAATGTCTTCTACACGCTGACAGATTTCTGAAAAAGCTATATAAAAAGCTATATAAACTTTATAAAGTGCGTAAATAAATACATTCGTGGATGCGAGTGAGTGTTGCAGTCAGACACTCGTGACTCAAACTAATTTATCGTTATACTGGTGAAAGATTATATCAAAATGTTAATTGAAAAAGTTACATGGTATGATTTAAAATCTGCAAAACAGAAATAATTTTAACAAATGAAACGAAATGAAATGAATTTTTAACAAATGGTAGATAATGTTGTTTATTCACACCAAGAACTAAAATAACTATATAAACATTGTTTTCAAAATGGTTCTAACTCAAGTGGATGGCATAATAGTCTCCACACCACAAAATGGTGACAGTGATAGCCAATCAAACATCCATTGGTAATTACAGGGCGTCATGTTCTACACATTTGACATTATCGTTATAGTTATCTTTGTTTTTGTTTTTAATCCCACGAGTTTGTAACCCTTTTTTTCAAGTGTGTCAAGTGAGATATAAGATACAAGTATCTCGTGTAATCCATGGGCGCTACACTCCCTCTGCCAACCTGGGGAGAGCAAAGGACTGACCTCATATAGAGATATATATGGTATAGAGAGCAGGATTACTGCATGTTTTTTGTGAGGGTACCTACCCTAGGGGAGAACATGCAAACTCTACACAGAAAGGCCCATCTTGCCATCCCCACCTAGGGTATGGGCATTGACGATGCGGAGGAGAGTACCTTCTAGCTGTGAGGCGACAGCGCTATACCGACTGCGCCACCGCGCCCCTCATTATAGTTATCATTCTCGGTGTGGACAGCCTCTTCGTGGCTCTACTCTAGAGAGGGCTGAAGCGTTGAGACTAAGCCTGTGTGTAAACTCCATGCTCCCTGACCCCCGGTCCTGACCTAAGCTTGATGTGGTCCATTGGCAGCAGCAGCTCGTTGGCCGTGCCCAGCTTGGTCAGGGCAGAGAACACCTGGCCTCTCTCCAGCCAGGCGCCGTCGTCGGAGCCCTCCACGCCACGCCACATCACGCACAGCACGATGTCCAGCAGGATGCTGCACAGCTCCTCCTCCGCACGCTGACCATACGAGAGAGAGAGAGAGAGACGGAGAGAGTTACAGTTTTACAAGTAAAATAAAGTGGGTGGCATTCTTTTTTTGTGCATAGTTCCCATTGTGTTATTTTTCCAAGAAAACAACGAAAGGGAAGAGAGAGAGGGGGGGGGGGGTAAGGAGATCAAGGCAGTAAACAAGAAAGTTTGAGCACTTTTACCAAGTACAAGTGAAAGGTTTCAGATATTTAGAGGCTTGTTCCACAAACTCTCTATTTAAAATACAAGTAAGGGGTTTTCAGGTATTTACAAGGTTGATTCACAAACAGCTTATTTACAGGCTGTACAGCCGTACAACCAAAGGGGCGTGGGGGAGAAGAGAGAGAGAGAGAGAGAGAGAGAGAGAGAGAGAAAGAGAGAAAGAGAGAGAGCGAGTGTGATGTCAGTGGAATATCTACGTGAGGAATGTTGTCTCATAGGGGAATGATGTCACTTTTATGTAATCGTCTCAAACTGAAAAACAGAAAAATACACTAGGATCTTTTTCACTGCACCGAAGGTGACCTTTCGAACATCTATAGCTCTTCCCCAGTGTGGAAGGAAGTAAAGATATGTCAAGCATTCATAATCCAGATTGTTTCTGTTTTCACATGTTCTTCTGTCCAGTACATAGTTAAGTATTTGGTAACTGCACCAACACCACCAAAAATAATTGTCTGTAGGTGATGTCTACGGCAGCACAGGATAGACAATTAGACATACAAGCTATAGAATCCTCCTGGGACATCACAACGTTGCGAAAGAGAGTATTATTGAGTAGTGAAAAGAGACAAAGTTCTGAGTTTTCTACTGTAGAACAGCAGCCTGGATAGATACAAAAAAGCATTGCAGCGTGCAAATGCAATTGTATTTTGAATTTGATCCATCGAGGGCAATGAAATAACACATTCTTGTAACACAGATGTTGTCTGGAAAAAGACACTGTGAAGTGAGCATTATTACTAGTCTGCAGGCCGCAAAGCTAAGCAAGGCGTTGAATCTGTCACCGTGAACAATGACATCACAACAAACACAGACCCAGTGGCACCTGCCGCAATCTGCCCTTTGTGGATGGTGTCAGTGCCCTATGATGTAATGTAGTACTGTATGATTAGTGGACGTTGTTTGAATTCCATATATGAGATCATGCAGTAAAATCCTCAGCGTTCATGTATCCATTTGTAACTCAAGAGAGTGTACAAATACTTTTATCGGCTATTTTCAGCATAGGCTTTCCCCACAGCAACAGCAAACTGAAGAGACACTGCTTAAGGTTTTAGTCGTTAATGAATAAAACATGATTGTCAACCAATCTGTATGGTAGATGGTATGTATATTAATAACAATATAATAACGCAACTATCATATTTGCAGTGTGTGAATAATAGTGGTTGTTCTGCTTTGTCTTCTATTGACAAATCTATCCCCTGGTGTCGTATTCCCTCTTGCTCCAAACAGTGTTTGGAATGAAACACTACGGTCCCTCACCTCAACACTGAGGACAAAGACTCTCTCAGAAACACTACAGCCTCTCACTCACCTCAACACTGAGGACAAAGACTCTCTCAGAAACACTACAGCCTCTCATTCACCTCAACACTGAGGACAAAGACTCTCTCAGAAACACTACAGCCTCTCATTCACCTCAACACTGAGGACAAAGACTCTCTCAGAAACACTACAGCCTCTCATTCACCTCAACACTGAGGACAAAGACTCTCTCAGAAACACTACAGCCTCTCACTCACCTCAACACTGAGGACAAAGACTCTCTCAGAAACACTACAGCCTCTCACTCACCTCAACACTGAGGACAAAGACTCTCTCAGAAACACTACAGCCTCTCACTCACCTCAACACTGAGGACAAAGACTCTCTCAGAAACACTACAGCCTCTCACTCACCTCAACACTGAGGACAAAGACTCTCTCAGAAACACTACAGCCTCTCATTCACCTCAACACTGAGGACAAAGACTCTCTCAGAAACACTACAGCCTCTCATTCACCTCAACACTGAGGACAAAGACTCTCTCAGAAACACTACAGCCTCTCACTCACCTCAACACTGAGGACAAAGACTCTCTCAGAAACACTACAGCCTCTCACTCACCTCAACACTGAGGACAAAGACTCTCTCAGAAACACTACAGCCTCTCACTCACCTCAACACTGAGGACAAAGACTCTCTCAGAAACACTACAGCCTCTCACTCACCTCAACACTGAGGACAAAGACTCTCTCAGAAACACTACAGCCTCTCACTCACCTCAACACTGAGGACAAAGACTCTCTCAGAAACACTACAGCCTCTCACTCACCTCAACACTGAGGACAAAGACTCTCTCAGAAACACTACAGCCTCTCACTCACCTCAACACTGAGGACAAAGACTCTCTCAGAAACACTACAGCCTCTCATTCACCTCAACACTGAGGACAAAGACTCTCTCAGAAACACTACAGCCTCTCACTCACCTCAACACTGAGGACAAAGACTCTCTCAGAAACACTACAGCCTCTCACTCACCTCAACACTGCTAAAAGGCTAAAAGCCCCCTCAGCCATGGAATACAGCAAAAATAAAATCTCAAGACTGAAAATGTAATGATGTTTTAGGCCGACCAGCTGAAGGAATCACAGATGAGAGGCATTTACAGGTTGCTTTTATGACATTTCTGGAACGTTCTGTGATGCTTCTAAACTTGTATTCTACTGCTATTTTGATCACTTCAAATGCTCTTTCATATCAAAATAACTAATGACAACACGTGTGTGCTTGTACTGTAGATCAGCTATTTTCGGTGCACCGCAGGCTTTCACAGAAGACACGCTGGCTTTCTATGGAATCCAAATGACTGAAATGAGTCGTGGTCGACAGAGAACTTTGCTCACCTCGACACAGTTGAAGGACTCTCCCAGGGAGATGTTGTCGCTGAACAGGAAGCTGTCGTCCAGGGAGGATGTGGTGGCGGGCGGCGGGGGGGGGAAGGGCTTGGCCGTCTCCAGGGGCGACGGCGTGCTGGGCGCGCTGCCGCCGGGCGTCTGGCTCCCGACGCTCTCCCCGCCGCCGCCGGCCTCGTAGGCCTGCAGGTAGGACAGGTCGATGCTGAGGCCCCCCGCGGACCTGCCCGGGGCCCCCCCCGCAGCCCCCGCCCCCCAGGGCTGCTTGAAGGGCGTGGCGAGGTTGGGTTCGCCCGACGCGCACGAGGAGGGCGTGTCCAGCAGGGAGACGGCGTCTCCGTTGTCCAGGGCTGTCGCGCGGTCACATGTTAAAAGTTGACGATTAATGAACTGTCCCGCAAATACATTGCGATAAACAAGATATTTTTTGCATTGAACGTTGACGTTACAATTTGTTATTTCCGTTTCCACATTAACCCATTTTGGGCGGGAACCCCTTTTGTAACCCATTTTTCACCCCTGTGTCAATCATCTAATGTGATCCTGGGCTCTACACACCCTCCGCCAACCTAGTCCCCATATATGGGGAACATGGGGAGAGCAACAGACTTGAACTCATGCTTCCTTCATGCCTGAGTGTCCAAGTTGCTCCTTTACAACTGACAGGGGGGAGTTTCCCTGGTTGGACGTAGCGCGTGGAAGGAACACGTTATTCCAACCAGTTCCTTTCCCCTCCATCAGGCGCCCCGGCTGGCCAGGAGGAGGCAGTTTAGGGACCCGGGGACACGGGGAGAACATGCAAACTCCACACAGAAAGGCCCTTTCGCCAACCCCGCCTCGGGTATGGGCACTGATGACGCGGAGGAGGAAACACGCCGGTGTTTTAAAGCATTGTTATACTTTAGCTATTGAAAAATAGCAGATCTTTTTTTTTGTAATCGTGAAAATGTGACGCAAATCACAAGTTTTTCAGCAAAACTGTCATGATTTAGAAGACAATTGTAGAATCTGGAATCAGGTCGAAATGGGTTAAATCATTTCTTTACATTTTTTCTTTCCAAAACATTTCCAAAACTTTTAAAAAAAATACTTTTGCAAATAATTGCGACCATGCAATCCCTTTGACGGGCCTTACCGCCGTTGTCCAGGCTGTCCACGGAGCGCGTGTCGCCGCCGCCCACGCTCAGGCGGTCGGCGCTGCCCGCCCGCCCTCTCCTGGCTTCCAGGGGCAGCTCCAGGCGGTTGCTGCCGGGCGACCTGGGCCGCCCGGCGCCGGCGTTGCCCCCCCCCAGGTCCAGGCTGCAGGCGCTGAGCGAGTCCGGGGCTACCCCGCCCCGGGAGGAGGAGGACGTGGAGCCTGTCGTCTCGGTGGCGCCTCGCAGGAACAACCTCATCAGGGTGTCCTGCCAGCACTGCTGCCGGGAGATCTGCACCGCCGCCTCCGGCTGGGACTGGAGCAACTGGTGCACCTGGAATGAAATGAATAATTACATTATTAACCCTAGAACACTTAACTTTGGTCACACCATCACTGAACTATATTTTACCCAATGATATATATTACAGCAATACATGGCAACTTGAGGTACTCTTCTTTAATATTTCATCATGACTTTTCACAACAACAAAAAAAATCATAGGGGGGAAAAAAGATCGGTGCAAAATGTGGGTATTATTTTATCCAGCCTATTGTGGGAGTATGGGATTTTGCTCTATCACTCCACTCCACTCAACATTATGAAAATTACAAAAGTGTGTGTGTGTGTGTGTGTGTGTGTGTGTGTACACGCACTCGAGATTGTGTGTGTGTGCTTACCCTTTTGCAGACAATAAGGCGCACGTTGGGTCCAGCCCGATGAGTAAGCTGGACGAGCGCCATGAGGTCCTTGTAGTTCACAACGGTATCTGAGCATCGCGCACACACACACACACACACACACACACACACACACACACATCACTGTGTTGCCTGGTTAACTCCCTGTGAGAGGGAGACGGGCAGCCATTCCGTGGCACTCTCTAACCTCAACGATAAACTTTATAATGCTTTTTATAACTTTTATAACTTTATATGCTTGAAATGTACTGTAATTCTGCAAACTGTTAATAAAGATTTCAATCAATCAATCAAAATAAAACACTGCGTTGACCAAACACTAAATCAATCTCCCAGGACAGTCATTTTCCCCTCCTCCACTGTGTGTGTGTGTGTGTGTGTGTGTGTGTGTGTGTGTGTGTGTGTGTGTGTGTGTGTGTGCGCGCACGTGCGTGCGTGCGTGTGTGGGTATAAATAAACTCTAAATTCAGAAAGTAAATTGTCTTGGTGCTCTATGAGAGAAATTAATTAATTCAAGGAGTGGCCACTAAATTGAATTGCTCTTACTTCAGACTAAAGGGGTGACTGGGATAGGAATCCTGGCACCACAGGTTTTTTGTGGTGATGCCAGTTAACTATGTAATTGCAATAGTTATGCATTATTAAATTAAATCATTAAATACATGCATATACAGCAAAATAGGATAGATGAAAGTCCTCCTACTGCATACATGCATATCTTAGCGGGTTTGAATTTGGTCACGCACAGTAAAATCCTCAGTGTTCATTTATGCGGCCAGTTAAATGAACACTCAGCGTTTGATAGTGAAGGTCATGATTGAGTTGGCCAGGGTAGAGAGGCCAGGCCGTCTAGGAATGGGAAGGTAGCCGGTTTAACCCTCTACCAGTCTACATGTCGTCACTTTCTAAAACTAATGGCCCAAGACATTAAAAACAGATCCAAAACAAAACTATATGATATTTCTTAATCATTTCACCAAAAACATTTATAACAATTTATGACTATTTAACTTAAAAACACTGTCAGTCAGTTATGTAACTGGGAGGATTAAATATAATAATAGGATTAAACCTGATTTAGGCCAAGTTATTTACTGACTTGAGTCCTGACTTGGCTTTCTTCTTTGTCTTTTTGCCTACAGTAAGTCACAAAACCATTTGCCTACTTTGGCCGAAGTCACTCGAGACAGGCCATTTTACTAAACGGGGCAGGATCTGCATGATCCTTTTCAATTAGGACTTTTACCACAGGTGGCCAGTGTCATGAAGAGCTGACTTAGGCTGCCTTTTTTTAATCCTCACTCAGGCCATTAGTTTAAGAAGGTGACGATGTCCAAGTATCTCTGAGCAAGACAACCTAACCCTTCTAACTGCTCCCCCCGTGCACTCAGCTGAGCAGCCATACTCACTGGGTGAATGCGGTATAAAGTGTCGTCCCCGGCCTCACCTGTGTGGAGCACCTGGTTGAGCAGGCAGCGGACCAGCGTGGGGGTGATGTGCAGGTCTGAGAACAGCAGCGACAGGCCAGAGTAGCCCGCCTCCCTCAGCCGCAGGCGCTGCTTGTTCCTCTCGTAGACGCGGTCGCAGCGCAGCATGCGCTCAAACAGCTGCGTGCGGGGAACGCACAGCACGCGCAATTAGAAAGGACGAAAGCGTTATATTATTGCATTGCGTATTTTATTTGACAGGAGGAAGGCAAAGCGTGACCATGGCATGTTTTTTCACTCAAAAAAACGATTACGTTGATCCCCATCATTATCTTTGTCCAATCCACGCACAGGGTCTAAGACTGTTCTGCTCAGCCAGAATAGGGAATGTAAACTAATGATATTTAAAGCCACGGTTCTCAACTCTGTCTATGAAAAAGCCAGAGCATGCATGTTTTTCAATCTATCCATCAAATCACATACCGGTACTCATTATGTTAATTAGCTAATTAACCTGAATGCAATGAACTCTCTGGTAAACTCTCTTGGTGGCCATTATGCTGACTGTACATCACTGTATAAAACACAAAGAGTGTACAAATGTAACTAACTGGAGATGCAAGGGTTGCATTTGGTTGCATTCCTTTACACCCATTTTGGGTGTAAAGGAATTTTCCAAACGTCCCACGTTACTAGTCCAAAGCTTGCTGTATGTCATTAGAAAGCCTTATTCTAGACTACTAGCATGGGAAGTTTGGAAAATTCCTTTACACCCAAAAGATGGGTGTAAACAGCTTAGTGATCCGGGCGAGTTTAAAGGATTTGTGTGTGGGGCCCAATATGGCTCTCGGGCCATAGTTTCGGAAAAGTGCAAACGAAACGAGTGCCCACCTTGAAGACGAGCTCCCGCAGTCGGTCTGAGTGCTTGTTGTTGAGCAGCAGAGCGTAGCAGGAGTCTGCAGCGCCGGGCTCGTAGAGCAGCAGGAAGAGCTGGTCTTTGGCTGGACTGCTCTGGAGGAGGCCGATCAACAGCTCCAGTAACCCACACAGCTGCAACACACACGCACGTGTGCACACACACACACACACACACACACACACACACACACACACACACACACACACACACACACACGCACACGCACACACAGAATGAGTGCACCTACAATAGCTACAGTATGTTCCTACTTCCTACCTAACATACCGGTACTCATACTCAACACAACATACAAACAAACAAGCGCCACAGTATTCAAATTGCATTTACCGGGTACAAAGGTTTTTTGTATGCCAGCTTGTATTGGTTCTGCACTCTGCTAAGTTCACATACGGCATGTATACTATACTGGGGTAATAAATAACTTTAGGATCTTCACAAGTTATCTATTACAGTGGTTCTCAACCTTTTTCCAGCCAGGACCACCCCAAAATAAACATATTTGAACTAGGGAGTACTAGGAATGTTAAAGACAAGTTAATCGTTAATTGATTAATCGCCGTTAAGGAATTCTTCACTTAAACTTAACAGTTAACAATTAATTGAAATTTGAATTCTATCATTGGGCGTATTTCTGTGAATGTAATGCTGTCCGCGCACACGCATGGCTGAGGAACGCACATGGGACCGGAAAAAAAAAGTTGCCCCCACCCTAAAAAAGTCTCTATACTGCCTGCCTCCCCCTGGCCAGCCGGGGCGCCTGGTTGGAGGGGAACGGAACGGTTGGAATAACATGTTCCTTCCACGTGTCCGACCTGGGGAACTCCGAAGCGGCTCGGACTCCTCATGCATAGAAGGAAGCATGAGGTTAGTCCATTGCTCTCCTCAGGTTGGCAGAGTAGAGTGTAGCGCCCAAGTAATTGACACTGGGTGAAAAAAATGCGTTGCAAAATCGTGGGATAAAACTAAAAGAAAAAAAATCTATTCTGTTACTTACACTTAAGCTAAATACTTTGAGCTACTAGCAAAGCAGTTGTAAGTCCAGCGGAAGGCACTATATTTTAAGTATCACAAATTATAATTATAATTCCAGGCACTGGATAACATCAGAGAGTCAGGAAATGTCGACTTAATAGTACAGACGTTGATGCTTTAACACTTCCTATTGATGTTATTTTGGTGCTTATAAGTACAATCAGTCAATATATACATAATTGAGTCTTTTTCCAATAACCACAAATAGACAGAATCCCTGTGAGATCTACTGTATGTCCTGAAGATGAAGATGAATGATGGGGGGGGGGGGGGTCAGAGGGGCAGATGGCCAACAGAGGAACCAGCATGTCAGGATTATACTGACCATATGTCTGTACAGGATGAGGTCAGCATCCGCATAGTAAACGACACCAGAGTAAGGGGATATGGACAGTGACAGAGGAAAGGAAAAACAAGCCTGGACGGACCCAAAACAACCGGTAGAGAGAGAGAGAGAGAGAGAGAGAGAGAGGAAGGACGAGTAGGAGGGAGGGAGGGAGCTGTGCGTGGCGGGGAGGAATCTGAGCTTTGCAAAACAGCTGACTTGCTAACGCTCTCCTACTGAAGATAGTGAGTGGTTCCGATGGGGGCAGAGGAGGGTTCCGAGAATGATTAGAGAGACAGAAAACGCTTAGCGCTCCGTTTGAGCGCAGAGAACACTGATGGATCGTTGCACTGGACAAAAAGATCGTTCAGCTCCAAGGAAAGCTGGTTAAGTTAAGTGAATTGTAGATCAGCTATTTTCACTGGAGAGATTTGAAAAAAGGAGACAACCACTGGGGCTATAGGCCACTGGGGAACCCCAGTATAATGGGGTTGAGTGGTTCTAAGTGTCACTACAGTCATTCTCACAGAAGGGTTAGCTGTAGTGATCGCCAACAGGAAATTACGTCTCTGCATTTAACCCAACAATGTGCTGGGTTAGCATAGGGAAACAGTTAGTTAACCCATTCTGACCTGAGATCAGATTCTAAAAATGTCTTCTACATCCTGACAGTTTTCCATGCTGACCTGAGATCAGATTTTTTTTTAAATCTTCTATGTCAGTCGCTCTTCGATTTTTCAAATAACTAAAGCACGACATGATGCGAACACCAAAATGGGTTAAGTATCTCCCTCATGGGGACATTTTACACTATTTTTGTCGGGGGAATTCTTCAGAGAAATAATGGCGCTAGAGTGTAGAAAGGCCTCCAATCGGACGCCCGCTGCCCACTATGTATAGCTCTGCCCCCTCACCTGCTCCTCGTCTCCGATGGCGGCGATGTGTCCCAGGATGCTTTGCGTCTCCTCCTGGGACATGCCCTTGCTGATGTAGTACTTGAGGAGGCCGCAGAGCGAGGTGCGGATGGTGCGCACGTCGTCTTCGCTCAGTTCACTCTCTTTGTTGGTGTTCTTTCTAAAATAAAAGAGAAGGAAACATACATAAGGAAGTGATATAAAATCATTTGAAACTGAAATCAGAGCCGGGGTACAACTGATTTTACACACAGCCATTGCAATATGCACACTGTTAACAGCTCAAGGCAACAAAGCGAGCGCAGTGCAATGCATTCTGGCACATGGAGTCCCACCCGTAATAGAGGCGAATGGTGTCCAGCAGGAATTGAACTCCGTATCTTTTCCTGAACTGCTTCCTGTTGTCTTTGATGACGGTGGACATGTACTGGATGTGACCTGCATGCCGCCACGAGAGAACACAAAACAGCACACAGTGATCACAACAATCACATGGAAACAAACAAGACTTACAGCAACTAGGCCAGTAGGCTAACAAACACAACAGCTGAAGCATACACATACATAATTATACATCATATCATGTGTATTACGCTATAACAAATGCAATTCATTATTACACACGCACATCTCTTTGCCCATCCCTCCCAAACGCATCTACAACATTCAACTCGACTAGAGATACACTTAAGCAATATTACTTTTGCTTTTTACTTTTGCGCTGCCTGTGGAACTGGCCTATCGGCTCGTTCCTGCAGCAACGTAGGCGTGCATTAATGACGGTAATATTGCGATTATGCAACAGTTCCCTTAAAAATAAACATACGTGACACACGTCAACTCAAATAATTATAACTAAGATATTCGCTATAAAATCTATAAAACGTTTTTAATGACAGATGTAGCCACAAAAAAATAAATCCCTAGAAAATCGTTAGCAACCCTCTCTGGGAGAGCAGCAAGACTCACACAGCTGATTTGTATGTTTTTATTAGGCGTTCCATCATGCTCGTTCGAAGCACGGCTAGAGGGCTATTTCAACCTCAAAACGACCTGTTGTATAATAAGTCTTGTATATAATACAATATATATATTATATTGAATGAACATCATAGTGAACGAAACCCGCGGCCCACAGCGCTGCTCACCGATGCGCAGTGCGAAGTCTCCCTGGTTCCAGATGTTGAAGTTGAACAGCAGGTGGGTGTAGAGCTGCTGGAGGAGCGCTTGGTTCTTCTCGTGGCTCACCTGCTCCACCAGGAGCTGCACCGACACCAGCACGCTCACGTCCACCAGGCCCGCTGGGAGCTGCAGCACACGCACACGCACACGCACACACACACACACACACACACACACACACACACACACACACACACACACACGTAGGAATTAGGAAATGTCCATACTGTCTCCATTGCATGGTCTTCTGATAACATCCAAAACCTCTGGACAAGACGAGACGAGAGGATAAACCGAGCCAGAGAGCCGCAGACAGACACACAGAGTATCATTGGTAGCGGGACGTCGCTGACGATTTGGTTGCCCTACTCACATTTTATTTGTGCTGCCCGACAGCGATGTGTTTTCTCGGTCTTGGAACTTTTTGGCACATTTTGTTGCTCCCCTCGACATGTTGCCCTACTCGCAGTGCGCATTGCGCGTATACGTATATAGCGACGGCGCTGCATTGGTACCTTCTGCAGCAGAGCTCCTATGGTGGACACTGCATGATGGGGGAGTCTTACCTTCTGCAGCAGAGCTCCTATGGTGGCCACTGCATGATGGGGGAGTCTTACCTTCTGCAGCAGAGCTCCTATGGTGGCCACTGCATGATGGGGGAGTCTTACCTTCTGCAGCAGAGCTCCTATGGTGGCCACTGCGTGATGGGGGAGTCTTACCTTCTGCAGCAGAGCTCCTATGGTGGCCACTGCATGATGGGGGAGTCTTACCTTCTGCAGCAGAGCTCCTATGGTGGCCACTGCGTGATGGGGGAGTCTTACCTTCTGCAGCAGAGCTCCTATGGTGGCCACTGCGTGATGGGGGGGTCTTACCTTCTGCAGCAGAGCTCCTATGGTGGCCACTGCGTGATGGGGGGGTCTTACCTTCTGCAGCAGAGCTCCTATGGTGGCCACTGCGTGCGAGTGCAGGAGACTCTCCTGGTTGATGGGGTGTCTCTGCAGGAAGTGTTTGAGCACCAGCAGGAAGGTGGCCACAAGGTTCTTCTCCAGACGCGCCTCTGAGAAACAAGACGACGACACGGAAACAAGACAACGATACGGTTCACATCATTATACTGTCCTCTGACACTGTCCTACTGTCCTCGGTCTGAGTTTCAACGGTTGCCCTCAGGTCGTCGGCTGAGGGTGCCCACTACAAAGAATAATCGGTTCAAACTATCCTTTGTCCCGGCTGCTATTCAACTGCTGAACAGCAGCTAGCACTTTATTCTTGCTCTTTGCACATACTTCCCACTAATGCACTTTCGCTGACTTTGCTACTATTGAATGTCATGAATTATCTGTCTCTAGTGCCCTGTTCTTAGATCTTAGTCTTGTATTGAATGTTGTTGTGTGTATTTTTTACTATGATCTGGCTGCAAACCAATTTCCCGCAAGGGACAATAAAGCTAACCTTGAACCTTGAACCTTGAGAACACACGGAAACCAAATTACTGTATGTCCTAGTTTCTTTATACAACAGTGTCACACAAAAAGTAGCAAAGATATACGAACATACAATGTGTCGGAAGCGTTGTTGTGCGATTGTAGAATGTAGATTGGCTATTTTTAGCTTTTTTTTTATTCTTGGAAGTGAAAGTGGATAAGTGTGTTTGTTTTATGATCGAGCCCGATCTCACCCAGACACGGTGAAATAACACGGAGTGGCAATTCCATACATACACTACTGGAAAACACCAAAATCTGTACATATTACACTACTACTGTTTTGACCGAGACCGAGAGGCACGGCTTTCACCCCATTATCCATTATCGGGTTGCAACTCGGACGGGGCTGAGTCAGCTCCAACTTCAAAACGTTCGCCAATCCGGAATCCAATCTGTGTTATTTCACCGTGTTGGGGTGAGATGGGGTTGGATGATCACAGGTGCTTTCCACATTTTCAAACGATCCTTTTCATACAATCTTTCCACTGGACATCCGCCGGCATGCTGCTAACAGATGCAGTACATGATACTAATGTATGGTTTGTAGCACTCTTAAAGCCTCCCCCCTACACACACACACACACACACACACACACACACACAACGCACACACACACACACGCATACACACACACACACACAGTTATGTAATA
Source organism: Protomyctophum bolini (assembly GCF_963924005.1). Lineage (NCBI taxonomy): Eukaryota > Metazoa > Chordata > Actinopteri > Myctophiformes > Myctophidae > Protomyctophum > Protomyctophum bolini. The sequence goes on along the minus strand of NC_137885.1, from coordinate 18,762,533 downwards.
CACACACCTGAAGCCCTATTGGATGGCAGGATGACCCAGTCTCCCTCGCTGCCGGGCGAGGTCACATCAGGGGTGATGAACTCTGACCCCAGTGCGGCGGGGTCAGAGCTGCCCTGCTGATTGGGGGTCAGCAGAGTCAGCTGCTCCAGGATGGGGACCAGCACCGGGGGACCCCCGACGCAGTTGATCACGTCCTGAGAGACACACACAGAACATTAAGAACATGACGTGTTCACCTACACCATGTTTTCCTGTTGATCCGTTGAGAAGAAATTAACACCGTTACTGCCAGGTATTAATTCATTATTTCGCCCCCCGTCAATACCCTCCATTCTGAGCGGATTTGCTTGAGGCAACAATTACCCCAGGTCCGTGAACCGAGTGTGAAAGCCACCAACGTTAAATCTGATCGGATCGCATGTTTAAGTCACCCGGGGACATAAACCTTGCAACCCGGACTAGCGACCCGGCCGAAATCGGCCATAAACAAAGCTTGTTTTGATTAGAGTCAGAATCTGGGATTAGAATCCGAGATAAAAGCAACAGGAAAACGTTAACAGGCCGTGACTCAGTGGGCCATTTTGATTTTCAGGTCATCGCCCGTCTGCATCGCGCTAGCATTCCAGAGGTAGCGGGATTTAGCATATAGGACCGGGACCAACCTTAATAAAACAATTGTGTAAAGAAATTCTTCTATATTATTCAATTAACGTACATATGTACAAGATTAAGTCCTACAGAAAGATCTTTCAAATAACAAATATCCAAAAAATATTGGCTCTAAATATCTGCTTCAATATATTTCCAATAAATTGCCCAGCCCTAGTTGATCATGTCACACAGAATGCCAAAATTAGGACAGGGACATTTTTGCAACGAAATATATGAAAGCTCGCGTACCGGTAACTGAATTCCATGTGAATTTAACGGTACTTGCATGTTAGCAAAAGTCATTTCTTGGTGAACATCTGAGCAGCAAACTTGTCCAATCTGTCCTTATGCGTGTCTAACTGCACGTACAGAGACCAGAGAGCCAAAATATGTTAACCAAAAATACAAAACAGATGTCTAGATTTGGTTCAATGACTAAAAAGCATGCAATTTGGATTGGATTCTTCCAGCGCTGGACCGCAACACTGTACCCTCTGACGACGGTGACCTTTAACAGTGCATGGGTCTTCTGGTAAAGAAATAAGACAACAGGATGGCTCAGAGGGTCACAGGTTCAATTCCCGTGACCCCGCACACTTAGCCAAAGCATCCTTCAGCAACACAATCAATCTCTGCATGCACGAAAGACATTATCATGTCACATGCATGTCCTTTCACTAGTATAGAGGGAACGTGCATGCATAAGAGTCAGAGGCAAATCCAGTGGGAACGTCGTTTTACATTGTTTACTCCATTTTGGACTGAGGTCGATAAAAAAAAGGCTTCTAAATCGAAAAGCCCATGTTTCTATGTCAGTGGTACTCAACCTTTTTCATGTCAAGGACCCCCAGAATTATCTCTATTGGGCCACGGACCCCCATCTCAAAATATGTAGTTCCATGGACCCCACAGAAGCCAATATTTTAATTAAAAATGTTCGCTCTGAAATATATATTCAAAGATTTGTGCCACATTTTCACGATTTTTCAAAAATACCCAGACCTACAAGCTACGAGCTTGTAGATCTGCTATTTTTCAATAGCTGAATGCTGAACAGAATGCTTAAAACACCAAAAAGGGGTTCCCGCCCAAAATGGGTTAATGCAATCAGATGTACCGGTATGTATGTATGGCCAGAAGTACTTTTTTGTCACTCAGTAGGCATTCCCGCATAACTTCCGGGTATGATGATACGCACATACCCTTTATATTTAGGACGACTTCAGCCATATAACCTATCTTCATATCCTCACTAATGCTCATTATCATTTGGTACCATTTTTGTCTACTCTGTGTCTCAAGAGGAGGGCTGTGGACAGTTCCCTAACCCTAACCAGTGACATCATCGACAGGGAATCCAAGCTAATAGAAACTGCAGGCGTTCTATTCCCGGAAAGTTAGCATGCAATAATGGAAGCCATTGTTCTTGCGTTAATACAAATCAAAATACAAATTTAATATTGGTTTTTAGCCCTCCTATGAGACCCAGTCTGAGTAGAAAGAAATGGCACAATTTTATCATGAGCATTTAGTGAGGACCAACTACATGAAGATAGTTCATAAGATTGGACCCATAGCTAAATGTGTTTTATTAAAATGTAAGTATGTAGCCTTGGGAACCATGTGGTCCATAGATCAGGAGCCTTTCTCCTAAATATTTCCTTAGCATGAGGTAGCTTTTAATGTACAAGTACACCCCTCTGGTCATGACGCTAGTATGTCACAGGGCCCCTAATCCAACCCCGATGCTGAGTGCCAAGCAGTTCAGGCATTGGGTACCACTTTTTTTTTGTAATAGTCTTTGGTATGACTCCGGGGATTATTGAACCCCCCGGCCTCCCAGTCTCAGGGCAGACACTCTAACCACAAGGCCACAGTGATTTGTTAAAAGGATTAACGGAGAATTCCCCCCACCCATCCATTCCAAATTCCCAGACCCCAGTTACCAGGGGACAATAGTAAGGTGACCATACTGTAGGTTAAGTCATTATTTGATATTGTGTATCTGCATCATATTTCAATGTCTCAGCGCCGCCCGGTACAATACTATTAATGAGGCTGTGGTTCCACATGGGGTATTTGCAATGTTGGATCTTCTTTGTGTTTATGAAAGAAAATAGATAGACAATGTAAATGTTAATTTAATGTTAATTATTAGATCGTTATTTTGGGGAATATTTCCCCCCCAAGTTTTGACATGGAAAGAAAATGTTTAAAAAAAAATAGCGTAGATCTCGTGATGGAGGGTGTCAGTGAGCAGCTTGTAGATCATCTTTTTTTCTCGATATTCGTCGTAGGGCTTAGGCAGTTAATTAATTTAACACATTTGTGTTTACTTCATGGGTGTACCGGCTGTAGCGGCAGTTGTGTGTGTGTGTGTGTGTGTGTGTGTGTGTGTGTGTGTGTGTGGTTGTGTGTGTGTGTGACCTCGTCTTCTGACCTCCCTGACTGTAGGTGGGCGAAGCAGCCACGCTGAGACACATGAGAGACTCACAAACACGAGGGAATGTGTGCGTAGTGTGTGTGTGTGTGTGTTCCATACCTTGACGTCCCAGTTGACCACTTTGTTCCCAGTCAGCCGTCCGTGGAGCAGGTTGGGAGACAGGTCCAGACAGATGGGGTTCCGGCAGGCCTGTGAATGTCCAACCAGAGAGGCAGCGTTTAGTCAGAGGAGAGGTAAACCTACTACACTTCCACTCAACCCACACCTCGGGCTGTCACAATAAATAACTAATAATTTAATCTGACACTTGTCAATTCAAATAATTGCGATTGGCGATTTAATGGTGTTTCTGTCGTTGAACGATTATTGGAACATTATGAATACGAATATATATATATTTTTCTGTTTGGCTTTTAGGCTTCGTAAACAAAAGGTGCACAGGGCAGATATGGCTTATACTAGCGGATCGACAAGCTGAAAACGTGTCACATCGTGACGAGTTCGGCTATTCTAGATCAGCTATTTCCAATATTTGTATGTCTTTAAACATGGAAATGATGATTATGTAAAACATAATTGCGTTCATCTCAAATAATTGCGATTATTGTATTGTGACAGGCCTGCCCCCACACCTACAGCTGGACAAGTACTGCTACCATCACTATTGCATAACACAAATGTTATGCAATAATTCTAAAAAATAATGTCCTTGTGCGCTTTACCAATGCCGTTATCATTTAATAATACTGTTCCAAGGTCAGCTGACACTATAGGGGTCTAATTCACTTCAGTTACACATCAGAGCAGAAAAGCCAAGAGAGCTGGGATGAGCAGGGAAATGGAATGGATGACTCATGGGCCGCCGTGTGTGCGTGCGTGAACACATGCGTGCGTGCGTGCGTGCGCCAGTCACCTTTGGTGAATAATGCAGCAGCAGTTTGGTTGAGAGGTCGCTAAGATCCGCCTCCTGGAATGGAGAGATACAGTTTGGACCTGGGGAGAGAGAGAGGGAGACAGACAGAGAGAGAGAGGGGGGTGGGGGGCAGAGAGAGACCGAGAGAGAGAGAGAGAGAGACAGACAGACGGCATGATTTGTAGAATCGGGTAAAAAGAAAAATCTAAACGTTGTTTTGACATCTCAACAGTGAATCTCTCATCGGTCGGTTCTCTCACCGGCGCTGCAGATGGCCTTGACGTGCTGGGGCTGGAGGGGCTCGTGGAACACCATGACGCTGCCCAGCTGGCCCTGCAGCGAGGTGGGGCTGCCCCACTCGCTGTCCTGCGTGCCCGCCGAGATCAGCTTGGTGAGCGACTCCGGCTTCCCGCCGGCACCCAGCAGCCCGCCCCAGGCGTGCGGCGACAGGATGCCCCCGAGGGAGGGGCGCCCGCCGGCGGGGGAGGACCCCGACGGTGAGAAGGGCGGGTCGGGGATCTGGGAGGGCGGCGGCGTGGTGGTGCGGTGGCCCGCTGAGCCGATGCAGCACGACGTGAAAGGCTGGGTCGAGGAGAGAGAGAGAGCAGAGTGGACGCCACGACGTTGTCAGACATTGTATACTTGCAACAGAGTACATCTACATTGCAACATTGATACTTTTACTTAGCACATTCCCTCCCATAGGCTGCACTCCACGGGAGGTGCCAGAATAATGCATGCAAACTCTGCAAACTGCAGAAAAAACAGAGAGCTAACCTGGAAGCAGTAGCCCTCCATTTCCCCAATGCCACTAAATGCCACTAATGTGCACAGTTTTGGGATGTTCGATGACGGCACACCATGGAGCCCTATGGGGGCTAGCCACGGATGCTAAAAACAGCTAGTGATTTTTTTGGGGGAAACAGCGCGGCCAACGCGGGGGGTGCGTGGCAGACAGGCACCTGAAAGCCTGCACTGACACAGCCTCCAGTCCTCCTCCACCACCTCTTTTGCCGTGCCAGACAAATACAAACAGGGTTTTTCGACACCCATTCCGCCCGGGACGGGGAATTTGCAGCCAACGTTACGTGCGCTATTAAACGTGAACACACGCGCCCTTTCGACACCACACTGTACACCCCCTCCTCCACCGTGCGTTATCGTCCAGACGTCCACACATGCACTGTGATCAACACGTACTTTCCCAGTAGCCTAAAGGTGTTTGGGTTTCGACAGCACAATGTGCTGCAATGAGCGGGTCCATTTGGATGATTCGGTTACGATCCCAAAATTACATCACTTACTGTGTAGGCCTACTTTTATATCTGTTGGATCAGAACATATCAATAATATAATCCACCACTCGACGGAGGGGGAACACAGATCCTGTGCCGTCGGTAAAACACAATGGTAAAATACATACAGGCTTCCGTCCGTCCATCTTACATAATTACATTAGCCTATACCTTTGTGCCCAACCCAACTTCCCAAGATCATCTGTCAACAATCCCCTCCCTATCAGTCATGTGATCTATTACATCGCAATACTCACGCTGTACATCATTTGGTGTTCATATATTCAGAACGGATAAGGACTAGTAGTACTACTACATAATAACAATATACCGTAATACAACAGGGAGGGGCCACGGGCTCTCACCTCTGTCATGGTGGGGTACTTGAGCGGAGCCGAAAGCTTCTGCTGTCCATCGACGTAGATGTAGACCAAGCTCTGACCGAACGGCCTCTTGCCGGGCACGTGCACGACACCAATGCTGTGCTGTAGACACACGCGCGCGCGCGCACACACACACACACACACACACAAACACACACACACACACACACACACACACACACACACACACACACACACACACACACACACACACACACACACACACACACACACACACACACACACACACACACACACACACACACTTTAAGTAAAGCGACCTTGACATGAAAAAGTTTGAGCACCACTGATATAGAAACATTCAGAGAACTGTCAGGATTTAGAAGACATTTTTGTAGAATCTGGTCCCAGTCCTAACTGGGTTAATGACTCACCCACAGGGAGTCGCAGAAACAGTAATCTGGCAGCATGACCGTGACGTATTCCTTCTTGGTGCACACAGCCACCACCAGGACCCCTGCCGAGCTGATGAACGCTTCAAAGCCTGTGCCCCCTGGAGTGAAGAAGCTACGCGGGAGACAGAAGAACAAGTGAAAGTGAGAAGACACACCTAGCAAGCATTATTTTTTTGTCTTTTTTCCTACATTTGTTTAATAATTGTTATTTCAAAACATTTAAAAAAAAACATTCCCAAAAAAGCAAAACTTTATGAATTAATATTACAAAAATCCATTGATGTCATGAAGAAATGACAGAAATTGCATAAATTAGAACACATATTTAAGTAGTGAAAATATCCGATCTACAAGCTGTATATCTGCTATTTTCAGTATTTTGGGTCCCACGAATATCTTATTTCTGTTTTGTTCACAGGCTGAAAAGTTTGGGAACCACTGGTCTAGTGCAGTGACCTTTGTGCCGCGGCACTTTAGTGTGCCGTTTGATATGTCCAGGTGTGCCGTCTGATTTGACCGAAAGTAACACTAACCTTCCCCCAAAAGCAATAGCTACTGGGCTGCAGGCTTTCTATTGTTGCGTCGTTGTTGTCACTGTCTAACCATTAGACGTGTGACAACAACAACGATGCAACAATAGACTTCAACGACCCTCGGCCATAGAAATGTTAATGTTAAAGGAGTAGTGAAACGGAAATGGTGGACATTTTATTTTGAAGTTTCAGACGGTTTCAAGTTGAAGCAGCCAAAAATAGATGCATCCAGAAGACGCTACACTTCGCTCCCTCCAGCAAGACGCCACCACCAGAACCCGACAGCAGCACACTGTACCACTAAGACTTCTGAAAAAGGTTAAGCTACCAAATCGCAGAGATGTTGGCAAAGTTAAAAATGCCACATACATTGGCAGAAACGGTAATAGCCAATTCATTCAAATTCGCGGGGGGCATGTTGGGACCAGATGCTGCAAAGGAATTAGCAAATGTGCCACTCTCAAATAACACAATTGGCCGACGCATTGAAGACATGTCTGCAGACATGGAGCAACGGAAGCTCTATCATGCAAGGGATAAAGTGGAAGTGACGCCTCTTCCCCACTTCCGTTTCGTCTTTACAGTCGCACAAATGTATCCTAATATAAATCGAAATCATTTAACCGACAGAAATGGACTACTTTTTTTTTTTTTAAGATATTTAAAAAATTGAATATATTTTTGTATATTACTCTATGTAGCATTCGGAGGTTGTGGAATGTCTGTCTATGCAAGACTACCTCACCTGTAAAGCTGCTTCCTCTTGTCGCCCTTGCTGGGCGGTCCCTGCTGGTCCTGGTCCAATGACAGCCAGGCCAGGAAGCTGAAGGCGGAGCCGGGCCAGCGCTGCACCGTGGGCACCGCGATTCCGGCCATGCTGGGCGACAGGTCGAAGTACTGCATGGCGCTCTCCAGGCCCTGCTTCCTCACCATGGCGAGCAGGGCCCGGAGTGCGGGCGCCGCGTAGGGGTGCGGCCGGCCGGCCTCGGGCGGCCGCAGCAGACGCAGCATGCCCAGGAGCTCGCGGGCGCCGAGCGACTGAGAGCCCAGCGAGCCCAGCAACGCCAGCAGGCTCTCCGCGCAGGTGCGGCTCAACTGTCCGTGGCTCTCGAGGGCGGCCAGCGCCCGCAGGGCCATGGCAGCGTTTACGCAGGTGGCGCGCGTCCCGCGGTTGAGGCAGCAGAGGCGGCGCAGCCAGTCGGCCGTGAAGAGCTGCAGCTCAGAGGAGTCCAGCTCCGGCAACCACTGCACCAGCAGCAGCAGCGGGTCCACGTTGCTTATTCCCAGGATGCCCACGGACGAGTGCTCGCCCTCCACCGCCTGCACGCACGCACAGAACACGCACACACACATGCACGCGCGCACACACAAACACACACAAGCACGCACGCACGCACACATGCACATACACACACACAGGTTCAAGTTGAAGATCGGATGGCAATGTTCAGACAACCAAACAGTCAGACAGACAGCAAAGTTAAGAAAATACGTCAAACCTCTGTCGCACGCGATTAGTACTTTACTTACTTTATTTGTTTATTTCGACGGGACAGTGCATATTAATGGACATTACATACAAATACATATAGCGGATTCCCCGCACAAAGCGAAACAGGCAGGCAGTGAAGCACATTACAGTACGAGACAAAGCATACAAACATATGAGAATAAAGTGCAGTGCAGTGACGCCGTTGCTATCTTGAAAACCATTTATCTTTGGCTTCAATTTGGCTTAAGGACATAGACAACTACAGGCCCGACAGACAGGCCTCTCTTACCATGTTCATGAGTTCCTTGAGAAGGTGTCTGGACGGCTGGCCCAGGGACACCAGCACCTCGTAGAGGTGATTATAACCGATCCGCTCCTTGAACACCTCCTGTATATGGGACGGGTGAGAGAGATTTATCTGTGAGCTTTGTGTTTGTGGGACAGCACAGGTTCAAATCCCTGTTAAAATACAAAATGATATCCTGGTCACTAAACTGCCTCCCCCTGGCCAGCCGGGGGAGGCCTGATGGAGGGGAAAGGAACTGGTTGGAATAACGTGTTCCTTCCACGCGCTACGTCCAACCAGGGAAACTCCCCCCTGTCCGGTGTAAAGGAGCAACTTGGACACTCAGGCATGAAGGAAGCATGAGTTCAAGTCCGTTGCTCTCCCCTTGTCCCCCATATATGGGGACTAGGTTGGTGGAGGGTGTGTAGAGCCCAGGATCACATTAGATGATTGACACAGGGGTGAAAAATGGGTTACAAAATCGTGGGATAAAAAATTAAATACAAAATGATGGGCCTAAAGCAGTGGTTTTCAACCCTTTTCATATCAAGGACCATTATGTATTTGCCATTTGAGCCATGGACCACCACCACCATTTGATGAGATTTAGCCTCCCAGACCCAAGACTTTAGACAAGACAAGAGTAAAATATCTATAAAACGTTCATTTGGGTACCAACTCTCCATCATTTAGCTGGGAACAACCTGGAAGACCCACAGGAACCACTGGTGGTCTCTGGACAACTGGTTGAAAACCACTGCCTAAAGTGCCCTTGGGATCAATTAAGTCTATTACAGTTTCTAGTATGTAAAATTCACTATATTTGCGATGCGATGTTGGCCACTGAGCTGTTCCACTTGAGCAAGGCATTAGTTCATTGACCCCGTAATTGCGGCGGGATTGGTGAATGCATTCACTTTGCTCCACGGATTCAAACTCGCAACCTTCCCGTTAGAATGTGGATTCTCTAGTGTTCTCACATCTAGTTTTCTCCAACAAAAGAAGCCTCGAGACGCCGAATATGAGCATCTCTCAAATTCCAAGAATTCAGTGAAATGAGTAAACTAGGGATTATCCTGCCCATTTTGTTACCCTAAACGGGGTGCATACTTAGTTTAGACTAGTCATTGGTTAGACATGGGTTAAGATTAGGTTTAGGTGTGCTTCCCCGTGGGAGGTTAGGGTTAGGGTGAGGGGTTAACATAGGTTGTAGTTGTAGGGCTAATGACTGGTCTAACCAAATGACTAGTCTAAACTAAGTACTGTCTAAACTAAGTACTGAACCCCACTAAACACGAACACTGACTCATGTGATGTTTGTACTTTTGTATTTTTTTCTACGGTCTGAATATGTGACGTGAATTGTGAATATGTGTCTATTTGTATGTCTGTTTTTAGTGCACTGAAACAAATCCCAATCTACTCTGTTGACATGGCAAGTCTTGAATCTTGAGTACGCTGATCACTTACCTTTGCAGCTGGTGATTTGTGCATGACCGTTGTCAAGGCTTTGATGGTTGCTATGGCGAGAGAGTCCAAACGCCCCTGAAACACCTGGGAGGAAGAACATGGCAATTTCTAGTCACTAAGCCCGTTAGGAGGCCTGTTGCCGGCGCAGTGGAGGGGGGGTGGGGGGTGGGGGCGGGGGGGTGACAGCAGTGTGATCGGACGTGAATGAAGTCTCCTTTTATTCCAGCAGACTATTATGTTCATCACTACACAGTACACAGCACTTTGGCATGCACAAAGCTAAACGCTATAACGCCTTTGCATGGGAAAAAATTATAGTCAGCAAAAACAATAAAATAAATAAATACTGTAGATCGCAACATGCAATCACCAGGGTTCCCACACATTTTTACCAATGAATTTCCAAAACTTTTCCAGAATATTGAACCCAATTTCCAGGCCTATATAACGATCATTCAGCACAATACTGAATATCTTACTCCTATTATGTGCAATGCATAAAGACAGGCATTGGAGCAACAATAAATCATAGAATATAGAATTCTATTCCAAATTTTGTGCCAAATTTTGTAGCAAAGGTTTTGCTACACTACCTATACTAGGCCATAGGAGCACGCTGCAGCACGTTGTGAGCTTGTAGATCTGTTATTTGTGTCACATACTGGTACACATTAGGCTGCAATCACACTGCCCCATTTGATGAATAACGACTTATGTTACATAATTTTGTGTTATACATGTTTTGGAAAAAGTTATTTATGAACAAAAATCAATTGCCAAAAACAAAGCATAGCCAACTATTTTTTCCAGAACCCTTGATAAATTCCAAACCTTTTCCAGGAGTCTGGAAAATGTTTTTTCTTTTTTTTTAAATAATATTTCCAGAAATGTCATGACCGTGGGAACCCTGAACCACGCTTGCGGGAATAAAAAGAAGACTTACATGCACGTCGAACATGTGGAATTATTTGGGTGTGAGACCCTGTGAGTAAAAATCATCGGTGACCTTAGACCCCAGATTACGGGTGCTCGTGTTTGGAGGGAGGCTGCAGTTAACATCTTTAACTGCAGTAGTTGTGTTTGGATGGCGGGAGACTCTCCGATAGGGCTGTCACAATTACAGATTTAAGTTGACAATTAATTGTCGCACAAATAATTGTGATTAACGATTGAATTGTGTTTTTTTTGCGTTGAACATTGGAACGTTACAATTTGTATTTCGGTTTGCCTTTTAGGCTTCGTATTAAATTGCACAGGGCAGATATGACAAATAACATATATAACTTATATAATATATATACAAAGAAATCACTGACATTTCAATTATATATTATTATTATTTTGTAAAAAAAAAAAAAAAAAAAATGTATGGACAATTTTCCAACATGGAAACGATTGACGATTACGCAAAAATAATTGCGATTATCTCAAATACTTGCGATTAGGCGACTGTATGTAATAACATGTGACAGGCCTATACTCTCCGAGATGCTCTCCCTTCCGACGCCAGGAACGTCTGACCGGAGGACGAAGTATATACGGTATACAAAAAACACACCCAGTACCACCCACCTCCACACGGATAAAGACCCACAAACATCTCTCAGACAGGTGAAAAACCTCTCTTTCTTAATACAAACACCCACAACACGTAGAATGCAGCCCACATTAGAACACAAACACCAAACAAACCATGGGAAAAAATAATAACGACAAACAGAACAGAACAAACACAGCGCCGACCGTCCAGCTCTGTCCTTCACCGTCAGTGTTTTTGAGGTCGCTAAATAAACCCAAGGATTCATGGCGCACAGTTGGCGATCAAGAAGCGCTTAATCAAACATTGTGGTACGGACTAGCTGGAGAGGGACTGTGGGTAAGGGAAAATAAAAAGGAGGACCCAGACCATGATCATCATCATCATCATCATCATCATCAAGTCCAGGCCATCACAAGCCACAGACTGCAGTGAGAACACAAGCCAGGCTGACAGCATGACAGCATTCCAAATGGAACCCAGAGTACCGTATAGACCACAGGAAAACCCGGGGAGGTGATTGGTGGGAGTGATGGGGTGTGAGGCGGGGGGTGTAAAGGAAGGAAGTCAAACGAGTGTGGGGGTGATAGGTGGAGGGGTTGGCGCTTGGGAGGCCGAGAGGTAACTCTACAGCAATGACACAGGCCGAATGACCATCTCTGTGATATTTCTGTTTTGCGCTGCATTTCTTTCTCACTTTTATTCTTGAAGTCATTCAAATCAGTTTTTTCTAACTCGACTCCGACTAGATGTCAAGTTAGTTCTTCTACCTTTGATTCCTCACTTGTATTAGCACACATGGGTCTACTCAACTACGCCAGCCGGGTTACCTGGAAACCAAATGAATACGCTGCATCGACCCCTATAGTATCCAATTACAGCTGCTGCACGACGCTCATTTGTTTCTGTGCGTGTGTGTGTTGTGGGTGTGTGTGCCTGTGCAGGTTAGTGCATGTATCCATCTGCGGTCATGTTAACCAGATCAATAGAAGGATTAACATCTTATAAAAGTGGCCCTTTGTGTAAAGAAACCTGAATAACTGCACGGATGGAGAACAAGTTCATTGTGTTGTGTTGGATACAGCACATTCTAGAGAATGGACCCCATTAGTTCCATTACTAAACACTACCCTATTCAGCCGGTCTACAGGTGAGCCGGACGGGGGCAGGTGTGTGACAGACAAGCCGAGCTCAGTGTCTCCACATGCAAACAAATACCCCCAGTCATTCGGTCCGGCCCGAGTTATAGGAGGGCATTAAGTAACAGACAACTGGAACCGTTAAAGGAATTTGAGTGGGACAAAGGGGGCTCTCAGGTTAAAGGTATAAGCTTGTGCAAGTGGAGGCTGGCCTTTTCTAAATCAGGATCACGCAGCTATGTGTCTGATAACATCGTCTAAGCAGGGAATTCTGGGCCTCATGAAAAGATATGATACCAGGCTACTTAAAAATGTTTACCAATGACAACATTAATACAGCGGGACACTACACTCATTGGTCCCCATGGAACATTATCACTTAATTATTGGCCCCTGTCAGTGTATTGTAATGATACGAAGCCTATTACAGGCCAGGCCCTATTGAACCTCAGCTAACTAGGCCAATGCAGGGCAATGCGGGTCTTGCTGTGGAGTGGCCATCGGGCTCTGCGCTGGGTGACAGGTGGGGTTTGTCAGGTGGGTGGTGGCAACAGCAGTAGCAGGTGAGGGGGAGGAGGAGGAGGAGGGGGTGGTGTCAGGGGTGGGGGGGTTGAGGGGGGGTTCTCGGCGGTACCTGAGTGTCCCTCTCTCCTGTCAGTAACCTGTTGTTGGTTATATCTTTCTGGTCCTTGTCAGCCGCCGTGCACCTAGCGTTAACCAGCTGACACAACAATAACATAACAGGCAACGTGTCAACTTTAACATCCAAATGTGTGTGCGAGAGAAAGACAGAGAGAGAGAGAGAGAGAGAGAGAGAGAAAGACATGGGAGGGGGTTTGGGGGACAAGAGAAAGGGGCAACAAAGAGCGGGAGAGAATGGGAGAGGAGGAGGAGGAAGGTTGGGGGTGAGAGGTTAAAGGCGATGGTCCTTGGAGGGGGCTCTGGCTATGTGTTGGTGTTCCAGCAAGGCTGTGGGGGGAGGTTAACATGCAAAAGGAGGCCAAAATGCTCGCTACAAAACATAAAGGCTACACCAGACCAAAGCAGAGGAAAACAACATCTAAAGAGCCTAGAAGCCCCCACTAGCGGCCCCTAGAGGTCTCAGTGTAATGGCAATCCTGTCATTACATTTTAAGACAATGTATGTGTAAGTGGAAACGTTGGCCTATGGGTGGCGCTAGAGGAAAGGCCATGGAGTTGCCAAATTCACTAGGATTCATCCTCCGGGGGAGCATTCAGACGCAGAGCAAATTCCATGTCTGTAAGATTACAAGATTCATATTTTGTTTGGGACCAAAGTGTGGATGACATCACCATCCAGTAGAACAGTAGAACACATGAGAGCCTACACGAGCAGCGCTGAAAACATCAAATGAGAAGGTTTCAAATATAACTAGTGCACTGTAAAATAGCAGATATGCCTTACAAATAATGGTTATATGGTTTTATCGGTTCTGACATTTTCAATCTACGAGAGTCTACTCTAAGCCTCTAAGGTCTCATCCACGAAACAGCGCCCCTTTTCTTTGGCTGTCTGTTTGAACAGAAGCTTAAGCCAAAGGGGGGCGCTGTTTCGCAGTTGAAACCAGAAAAAACAGTAGAGATTCCGAGACAGAATGGATTAAATCACTATTGAAACTATTGAAAACTACGGACCTACGGGTTTCAACAGCAGGGTAAGCACCTTAGGTTTTGCATTCGTACATGTTCAGAGCTCTACGGAGGCACAGGGTGCCGCGCTCACCACCATGGGGCGAGAGGGCTCATACATTGAAAATGTCAGAATCGATAATTAAAAATACATCTATGACAGTCTAAATCTTAGGCTACACCCCCGTCTCTAAGTAAAAACGGTTCCAATATTCAAGAAATAACAGCCCACAAGGTAAGACACCTCAAGTGCTTCTCGTTTTCTTCTTAAAAAAATATATATACATGTATATAAAATAATTAAATGACATTACAGCTGACTGGCTGTGGGCTTTGTGTGGTGGCTGGTCATGAACAAACACAGCAACAACCACACAGGACAACTCAGTGTGGACATGAAATGGAACACAGTGTAGCCCAGTGGTTCCCAAACGTTTTAGCCAGGACCCCGAACTAGTGAAAACAGCAGATCTACAAGCTCACAACATGTCACTTCGCGTCATGAGCTTGTACTAGATCGGCTTCTTTAATTATTTGTTTTCTAATTTATGGAATTTCTTAGATTTAAAATTTATTTCTTAACCCATTTTGGGCGGGAACTCCTTTTGGTGTTAAACATTATGTTATAATTTAGATATTGAAAAATCGTAAAAATGTGGCGCAAATCTTTGAATATATATTCTTGAATATATATTCTCTAAATGGGTTAATGAAATTACTGGGATGGGGGAATCATTGCATTTGCATTGAATTCATGAAACATGTTTATTGAAAATGTTCTGAAATAATAACAAACAAAAAATAATAATCAAATGACCCATAAAAATGTGTCCGCGACCCACAAATGGGTCCTGACTTCCGAGCCAGTGTTTGGTGAACCAACCAGTGGTGTGGCCTTGCCTACCTTGCTGTTCTGCAGCAGTCGAGTCAGGTGCTCAAAACAGTTACTGTTGAGGAAGATAGCTTGCAGGACGGGCCTGTCTGAACACAGGAACATGTCCCTGATGGTGTCTGAAAAGAAAGAAAGAAAGAAACAAAATAAGTCACTATATGACCGACACAAAATTACGTATAACAAGCAAATAATAAACAGGTGTCCCCTGTCCCACCAATGATGCTTTGCAGTTAGTTTGCACGCATATACAGTGGGCTATTTAAACAAACTATCAAGTTCATCTGCAAGAATGAAGACATCTACTAGGAAGGCAAAAGCTTTATGCTTTATCTTTATGCTTAAAGAATATGACCCTAAGTTTATAGCATGTGTGTGTGTGTGTGTGTGTGTGTGTGTGTGTGTGTGTGTGTGTGTGTGTGTGGGGTTATACAATTAGTTGACACTCCTACCCTCGGTGGTATGAAATTTTGATGCCATGGTTTGTGTAAAGGATTCACAAAACAGCTGCTTCTATTGTTACCCTAGCAACTACTGTAGGCATTGAGGATCAAAGATGTATCAGGATTCAGCAACAATGCTACATATTTGTCTCCTCAAATGTTTTCAGAAACATTAAAAAATAAAAAAAATCTGGGTTTTTCTATGATTCTGAATCCATTCCAAGCATTAGTTTTGCCCCAAAAACACTACTTGGGCTAAATACGGCCATTAGTCCAAATGTACCCAAAATATCCTGACCTCATCACATTTGTGATGATGGCAGTGTTTAGCCCAACAAGTGGTTTTTGTGCTAACTAATGCTTGGAATGGATTCAGAATCATGCAAACCAACAAAGAAAAATCTTCTCTCTGTGACTCACTGTAGTGATTCCCCACCTTTTCTACATAGAAAAATGTGCTCAGATGGGTGGGCCGCATGTATTTTAAAGATGAATCAATAGACTGTGTTCCGGCTTGAACCAATATACAGTAGTGTACTTTAAGTTCCTATTTATCACAATGAAAAGATTGAAAACTCATTCTTCACAGTTTTGAATAAGGAATACCATAGCTATTTGTTTCAATATTAATCAACGGCAATGGCGGTAAGCGTTGTATAAAAACAATAGGCTTCAATTGACCTGTCCTACATCTACGGCAATGGCGTTGAAAGAATTTTAAATGTGATATTATTAAAAACTTGTCATTTTGCCAATTATTTGGTGGCCCACTTGCAACATCCTTAGGGCTCCACAGTGGCTGCCGTTACAAAAGCAAAGCAAAGGTACTACGGTGTGTTTACCCAGGGTAACTGGACTAAGCTCAAGAACTTGTTTACAGCCAGGCCCTGCTCATAGAACATTTCATGGTAGAGGTTCAATGCCTTGCTCAAGGGCACTTCAGCGGTGGTCATTTTAACGTGCCGGTCAGGGGATACGAACTAGCTCCGCTAACCGTTCGGCCACCGCTGCCCCTGTTACCTAGCTCTTACCTAGCTCTTACCTAGCATGTGCACTTGCAGCGCCACAAAGCGGCTCTCCCAGTTGTGGCCCAACGCGGGGGCTCGTCCCTTGGCCTGCTGCTGCTGCGAGGAGGAGGAGGAGGCGGCGGCTGCCGGGTCCGAGTTCAGCAGCTTGAAGTAGTTCTCCAGCACCGAGGCGATCTCCACCTGCCGCTGGTCGGAGCTGGCGGCCAGCAGCCGGTGCACCACCTCCCGCAGGCAGCCCAGCGTGAGCAGGGCCTTGCGGTCGGGCGCTTGGCCGTCCCAGTCCTCGCCGAAGGAGTCGTCGAAGGAGGACGAGGAGGAGGTGGAGGAGCCCGTGGAGCAGTCGGTGAGCACACGCATCAGCACCTCCATGGTGGCCGGAGAGATGGCCTGCAGGGCGTTCCTCTGCCAGGGGGGAGAGGGAGGGAGGGAGGGGCCGGAGCAGGAGAGGGAGGGAAAGAAGACAGAAAGACACACACATTTTGAAACTGATTGGAATTAGAATACCCTTAAGATCCAATTTATTATGTCTTAGGGGCAGACATAAATATTACACTAACTAAAGGAGTTGTGCTTAATGCTCTGATGAAGGCTCGTAGCTGAAACGTGTAAGCGTTCCATTTTTGGTGTGCCAATAAAGAAATGGAAATGTGAGTACTTTGTCCGCCATGATTTTTATTTTATTTTTATGTATACTGGATTTGGGTTTAGCACTCCACCGATTGCTGATGCGCAACCTCCTTTTCTCATTTAACTAACTAAAGGAGCATTGTTTCATGCTTCTCGGTTGCCAATTCTTGATAAATGGAAAAGATGACAGCCCTCCAAGTGTCTATTTTATGATTTGTATACGTCTTGTTTGTATGTCTTCATTGTACTGTTAAGCGTGTTATCTTGTGCCCCATGTGATGTCATCGTCTATGTATGGTTTAGGTTTCTTTCTGTTAAATAAAAAATATTGAAACACAGACAGACAGACCCCCCCCACAGACAGACAGACAAGTGCAAACAAGAGAGAAAGAAAGTGTAAATGGAGCTGCATTCACTGTGCTGACAGTTCCACGGCCACAACTGGCCGTTGCAGTGCAGGGGATCAAACCTGAGACTTTTCAGTCGCGGGACGGGTGGGGACCACCCTGTCAGGTCAAAGGTTAAGGCCTACCTGTCCACCGGCGACTATGGCTCCGAACAGGTGCAGCAGGCAGCATTTCAGACTGTCCTTCAGATGCTCGCTCTCCTGGAAGCACTCTGGAGGGACGGACATGCACGCGCACCCACACACACAAACACACACGCACACGTTATGTGGAATTGCAGGCACACTGTTGGCTATGCAAATATAACACGACTGCAACATGAGGCTGCGTTGCAGCTGACAGCAGTTAACCTCCCCGTCTGTCTCACTCCTTCACATACCAAACACACGCATGCGCACATTTTAATCTCTTAACGAAGGGACACTGTCATGATTGCGTCTACATACCGTATCTGTTGTGGGTTTAATGTTTTATTATTAGCATCCATAAAACACTAAGCATTCTTCTGTGTTTCTGTCAGACTGCTGAGAATGTGCTCTACCGGTTACTCCAATGAATGATGTCACTGGCGTGAAAGAGCATGAATGTGAAAAGTACAAGCCTTACTTCCTGGTTTGTAGACTAGCCGCTAACCTCGGTGGCCGTGACATTTTGTCCTTGTTTACCGTGTCGAAAACAGCGACCGTGACATCAGAAAATACAAATCAGGTTAGTGTAACTGTGGCCATTTACACTATGGGCAAACTAGGAAAACCATCAACGGCGAACAGAAAACACACTTCTTTTGACTTGGTCCAGGTCAACCAGATCTACGTATACGCAAAAATGATTATCCCATTGCTGGAAAAAAGTACCTAAGGGGCCTTTGGAATAGCCCTTCGAAATGGAAATAGTGGGGTTAGGGGCATTCGTCCCATTCTGTATGGAAGTGGTAGATTTTCAGATTCTTTGCCTTGCACATTTTCATACAACGTTATAATACTACTGACGTTTGCTCACCCGTAATCAGAAGATGTATGTCGAGTATGATGATATAAGAGTGCCCCTCACTTCACACAGTCTAATGAACTACTCAATCAAAAAACATGGAGAGAACTCTGGATCACAACGAAATACACACTCACACGGGGGGGGGGGGGGGGGGGGTCTGTCTGTCGGTGACCTGTGGGTGGCCGTGGTCCCAGTCGTCCATTAACTCATCTGTCAACATATCATGGCCAGCCGGGCAGCAGAACACGTGAGCTTTTTGGCTCCGGTCTGTCTGTTTTCTCCATCCATCCATCCCTGCCTCCGACACACACACACACACACACGACCTCCCACTCCGCTGCTACACTGCAAAAGAGAGCCCGGCATCGGGAGCGGGATCCCGCGGGAACGTGGGCACAGGCTACAGGTGCCGGGCGGTACTTAAATACATGCGCATGAGAACAGGCGGTCAAGATAAAACCAGCGGCCTGCGCAAAATCCCGCATCCTCTCGTAATTAGCCAGATACAGAGCTTATATATATATATATATAATATATATATATCAGACATTCATATCTTGCTGAAGTGTATATATATATATATTATATATATATATACACTTCAGCAAGATATGAATGTCTGAGGAGAACGTAATATCCCCTACTGTGCTGGACATCGCACGGCACGTGGAGTCTCTCTCCCTCTCTCCTCTCTCTCTCTCGTTCTTACATTGCGTCCCGTGCGCAACTCGTCACCGTGTCTTTGTGTCACAATAAAATATAGGCCTACCTAATACCTATAATATATGTCCCCGCCCGTCGCAATATATACATTTTGCTCCTGCGTACTGAAAGTCACTCTGGATTTAGCGTCTGCTAAATGCCTAAATTGTAAATTGTAACCACATAGGGCGTTCTAGAGGAGTGATGTTGAGTCAGTGCACTTTATTATTTGGATTAACGGCCTCTGACCTTTTTCCACACTAAAACCTAATCTCACACGCTATCATAGACACTACGCACTCAGACAAACAGACTCAGTCTGTCAGGTTATTAAAGTGGACCTGACTTGGTTCAGATACCAAACCACAACAGCATAGAGAAGAGAGTCTGTTTGTTCACAGTGGCATCGAGGATCAGTGAAGAGGCCAGACAGACACCATGCTCTATCAAAGCATTGGAACGCCAGGCGAACGCAGCAAGCACACAAAGGCTGGATTCATCAGGATCCAGAGAGAGAGAGAGAGAGAGAGAGAGAGAGAGAGAGAGAGAGAGAGAGAACTAAAAAACATGGCAGCTCTCAGGGAAAAGCTGCCGGGACACTAGCTCAGAAAAGGGGAGAAAGACTTGGACATAGAGAAGGAGAGAGGAAGTAAGAGACCTAATTAGAGGAGAGAGAGAGAGAGAGAGAGAGCAAGCTGCTTCTCATAGACAGACAGGACATGCAAACTAAAGACTGTAACAGTAGACTCGCTGTGTGTGTGTGTGTGTGTGTGTGTGTGTGTGTGTGTGTGTGTGTGTGTGTGTGTGCGTGCGTGCGTGCATGCGTGCGTGCACAATCGTGTTGCTCTGTTTTGGGATGAGTTCAATGAACTGTGGACACAAATTCTTTCACAGATTGGTTCCTCCCATGAGGGACATTAATATTTATGACTCATTAGGATCTAATAACAATACAATGGAAGCATCATGTCTGCAATGTGTGTTTCTTTGTCGGCGGCACAAGCATTTTTTTTATATAGCAGTAAAATCTCTAATTTAGGAAGCTGTCATTTCACTCTGCTTAAAAACCAAGAAAACCACAGCCTCTGGGAATTTGGAAATGACACTCGACTGTGTCGTGACTTGTAGCTGTGCAGTGTGTAGTGAGAGAGAGAGAGTGGTTGGAAAAAGGGCTTTTCTGTGTGGAGTTTGCATGTTCTCCCCGTGTCCCCTAGGATATCACAAAAACATGCAGTAATCCTGGTCTCTAAACGGGACCACTAGTGGTCCTTGAGGGGGGTTCCAGGTGGTCCCCAGCTAAATGACGGAGAGTTGGTAACCAAATGGACCCTTATAGATCTTTAACTCTGTTGGTTTCATTTTACGCTCTCAAGAATTACATTTTCCTTGAACATCTGCATTACTTAATTTTCAAGAAACGTACACAATTAAAGAATGTAAAGTTCTTGTTATTAACGTTTGCCAGTTGTCTCTCCTAATGGTACCAACATCAATTCAATACAGCATGGAATTGTGCCAAAGATCTTATCCAATGACAACAAAATATCCTTTCGTTTGTGGTCAGTCCCTGGCTCAAATGCCGAATAAATAATGGCCTTGATATGAAAAACCATTGGCGTAGAAGAGAGAGAAGGAACTCACGGTAGAAAAACGGGACAAACTCCACGGTGAGCGGTGCGGCCTTGTACTTCTGTCTGCTCCGCTCCACAGTCCCCAGCTGCTCCCTACGTGCGCACACGCACACACACAAACACACACAAAATTGTATTAGAAACGTGTGAGGATCCAATTCATGGATTCACTGAGTTTTCCCGCTGTCTGGAAAACTGTGAAAAATGACTGAAACAGCTACGAAACAGCTAAACCTTTTAACGTCTGCTTTGGCTTGGTAATTATGTCAAAATTGCACAAGCAAGAGCAGGGAGAGTCCAAACTGAAAGTTTATTTTTATTTTTATCGACCAAAAGAGTCTACGACTCTACGTACTTCGTACATGGCGTACTTTTTAAACTAGTTCCGTGTTAACGGCTCAGTCAGTGTTTTTACCCGCAGGTGTGATGCCTCCAGTTGCGGTACGGATCATAGAGGCTCTCACAGAAAGCCAGCGCATGACGCACAAACTCTTCAGCCTGGGTCTGGTCTACCATCTCCTTTTCCTTTGTTTTACTCTTCAACTGCAAGGACAAAACACACACACACACACACACACACACACACACACACACACACACACACACGACAGGATGACAGGATGACAGGATGACATGAGATGCAGGTCAAGCACCACATTTAAACACCAACACCTTTTCTTCCCTCACTCAGCACTTCTTTGGCCATGGAGGACGTGCCAACTACTCACTCTCATTATATTCCAGAAAACATAAATGACGTGCGTGTGAATGAAGCTATGTAAATGCGATGTGTACCTGGGTGCTAGAGCTGCAAGGCTTTAGTTGTGAAATTGCCCTTGCTGTGCATATGGGCTATCACGATCATTTCAAACAGTCAGAAGGAAGGGTGATTCAGCGATATGCCATTTTAAACAGTCAGAAGGAAGGGTGATTCAGCGATATGCCATTTTAAACAGTCACAAGGAAGGGTGATTCAGCGATATGCCATTTTAAACAGTCACAAGGAAGGGTGATTCAGCGATATGCCATTTTAAACAGTCAGAAGGAAGGGTGATTCAGCGATATCATTTTAAACAGTCAGAAGGAAGGGTGATTCAGCTATATCATTTTAAACAGTCAGAAGGAAGGGTGATTCAGCTATATCATTTTAAACAGTCAGAAGGAAGGGTGATTCAGCGATATCATTTTAAACAGTCAGAAGGAAGGGTGATTCAGCGATATGCAGAGAGGAGGGGGGGAGTCAGACCTGCTGGATGTAGAGGGTTGTCATGGTGATGATGTGGTTGATGTAGGAGCAGGTCCCAATCTCCTCCACGTTTGACAGGTTCCTGTTGTGCGCGCGCGCGCACACACACACACACACACACACACACACACACACACACACACACACACACCATCATTATTAGAAATTATTGTGCAATTATATGAACATGTTAATTCCCAAAAGAACTACAACAACCACCAAAACCCTGGTCTATAAACCATTAAGCGTTTAAGACCAGGAAAGCCTATTATTGTTTCATCCGTGTCATTTTAGACGTTGCTACAGTATGTATATAGCAACAGGAATTATTTTTATGTTTTTGAATAAAACATAACTTAGGTTAGGATTTAGAAGGCATTTTTAATATTGGCCTCAGGTCTAAGTGGGTTGAAAATGATTCAATCTCCAATATGAAAAGTCCATTTCAAAATGGAAATGGAATTAAAAGTGATGTCCCAAAATATGCAAGAGCATGCGTTTGTGTGTCCCTTTCGGCTTTGTGGATGTGCGTGGGTCTTGCCCAGTGTGTGAGCGCCAGGTTTTAACGCCAGGGCCAGGATTTGCGTTCATATGCGCGTGTGTGTGTGTGTGTGTGTGTGCGTTCCTCTCCAAACCTGCAGATGACCATGAGAAACTTGAGCAGCAGCAGGGACAGGTTCTGTTGCTCGGGCTCCAAGCCGTCCGAGGCCTTCTGGACACACTGCAGCAGCTGGTGTCTGAGCACCTGCAGGATATTGTCCGGCAGCAGGGTCAGCACCGGGGGCACGTCCTCCAGCCTGGGGACGGACGGATGGACACACACAGACAAGAGAGACAGAGAGACGGACAGAGACAGGAATGGAGACGGGTTAGAGTTCAGGCAGCACCATGCACAGTGCACGGCCGGCGGACCCACTTCAACCATAGACTGTAAAAAATATGGACAAAGCGGCCCGCGGGTCTAACGTGAACGTAAAATGAAGCCTGTCAGTCCTTGCAATGGAAGTCGCCATCTTTCTAGATCCGTTTTGGCCCAGTTCAGGCCAGCTGGCCCATTGGCTGGCCCAGACAACGAGGCGGGACTTCCCCCTTCTTCTTCGTTGGTTTTTATTTTGACTCGAGTGGGTGGGGGATCCCGTTCATAGACTGTAACGGTAGCCACGCCCCTCAGAACATGCGCGACTTTATGGTCATTTTTCTAATAAATGGGACCATAATTTTCCAAAAAGAACATTATGACATTAGAAATGAGACTTTAAACTAGTGACTGGAAGCAAAAAGTATTCATGACCATGTTTATTAAGGTAATACAGTCTAGGTGAAGTTGGGCCCAAATACATGGACTTCTATGGGGCTATGGGTTTTTTTGAGCCCAATGAGAGCGCCACAACAGGCCATTATATGAACTTTCATTTCCTTAGTGGCTTCACAAAATATCCGTCTGACTTCAACTAATGAACGAGAATGTTTATCAGAATTGGCACGGCGGCCAAACAGTTCCAAGCACAATTTAAAGGTATGGTATAAGCAGGCTAGGTGAACTTCAATTACAGATTCTTGCAGGCAGTGACAGTGACAGTAACAGTACTGTACTGTAGCCTACCCGTTTGTTTTTTTGGGGAGCTGTTGTTGATGATTTTGCCAGTGTGAGACTTATACAATGAATTACTCACCATTATGCGGCGGAGGTTCCATGTTTAACGTACTTCCAAATTTCATATCTTGTTTACTAATCTTGGTTAGACTACAGCGCTTACCGGCATCATCTAATTTAACAATTGTGGAGTTGGTCACGTGGCTTTTGGTTGACAGAAACTGGTCGACATGTTCTGTTGCCCCAACAGCGGCAGAAACAAGCCCTTTTAACCAGGCTACTTGCACACACTACAACTCGCTTACAATTCGCAAACCTGGCAACACTGCTCCGTGTTCTCATAGGCCCTCCAGGCCCGCCCCCACAGCTACTTTTCAGTCTCACAATCGGCCATCTTGCTTTTTACTTCGATGCGCGAGTGGACATTTAATGCAAATACATTAATTATAGCTCCAGCAAGCAAACACAAACACCTCAACTCCATCTCATTGTGAATAAGAATTCCGAGGGGAAAAATAATTTTTGGAACGCCACTTTCACCCAGTATGAAGCTAAATGTGGAAGCCGTGTGTGTCACACCAACACTGGTGACCCAGAGAATCCTGTGCCGATTCTCAGGCATCTGGCCTGAGGCACTGCCTGCGAGTTGGCTCTGCGTGCGCTTTTTCCAACTCTCACTGATTTATCTAGCTCACACGTCAATCACAGTCAGCAGCTCTCAGCCTGCGCACACGCGCGCACACACACACACACACACACACACACACAGAGACACACAGGAATAGGCATGCAGGCTAAGGCGAGTGGCAATTTAATGCAAATAAATTATTTATAGGTCCAGCAAGCAAATCATGATGGTCTGTAGGTCACAATCACATTCCGATTTGAGGGGTTGTGTTTTGTATGACATTTTGGCCAGTAGTTTTATATCTATCTCAGCTTTTGCCTGATAGCACACATGCTAACAGTGCTGACCACAACGTTAGCAGCATTTGATGACAGCTTGCCATAGCAACGTACAGTGTGCGCAGACCTAACGTGAGCTTCTGGGACAGAAACTTGCGTTTTCATGACAGCAGCAGCTGCTGCACCCTGTGATAGATACTGTGCTAAAGATGCTAAAGCAACACAAAACAACATCCACACGCAAACCAAACCAAAACAAACAGGGACCAGGGTTGCCACATATCGTGGATGTGAGAGTGAAACAAGCAACCAGGTCTATAAAAATGTTAATAGGCCAGTTCAAAGTAGGTAAATCAGAAATGGTCCGGAAATTAGTCTTAAAATAATCAATTATGGTGTTGACTGTCACACTTTGTTGTCTAATGTTGTTTCAGAGCAGTGGAACTCAAACATTTCCATGTCAAGGACTACCAATAGATAAACAAGTCCAAAGTAGCTTATAATGATCAGACTTGGCAACACTGTCTCTGGTTGAACGTTCTACTTTACAAGCTCACACATATGAAATATGTTTTTTTTAATCTTCAAACTGAGACATATTTGATGATAATACTGTTAGCACAGTCATCATACTCCAAGAGCATACAAATGGAACCAAATGGACCCTGATTTTCCCAGAGAGCAAATGGTATCAAATGGGGGTCTGTGGCCTAATGCATTTCAAACTGGGGCTTCTTGGTATTATATTCTCTGCATATCTTATCAACTTGGGGTGAATATTTCACCACAATACTTTACTGAATATTTCACAAGAATATAACACAAGAGTCAAATGTACGGTCAAATGTAATCACAATATAGGCTACAGATGTAAATATTTATGACACAGTAAAATGTTGAAAATTAGTGCTATCCCCCCCCCCACACACACACACACACACACACACACACACACACACGACAGGCAAGGCTGTTGTTTGCATCGTTAGCAGGCAGCAGCTACCTTGGCACTGCTCTCTGTGACTGTAGTTGTTTCACCATGTTTGTGTATTTATGAGAAATAAAAAACACTTTCTGTTATTATAATAATTCTGTCAACTCCCGCTATTTCCTTCTTCCCATATTGCGCTGCAATGTAACTAGGATTCGCCGGCCGGAGGCCGGCGAAATTCTAGTACTGTAACAATTGTCTATCATTAGACTATCAATTGTCTACAACAGACTTCCTCTTCCTCTTCAAAATATGAGCCACTTTTGCATATGCATGCTACTGACAGCATTTTAAAACCCCTGGATGCAATCTATCACAGCGCACTTCGCTTTATCACAGGATCAAGTTACAGAACCCATCACTGCACGCTATACACATCAGTAGAATGGCCTTCACTGGCACTTAGAAGGAAACTACATGCTACCCTGTTCACTTACAAAGCACTACTTGGCAAACTACCCCTGTATTTGACAAAGCTGCTAGAACCCAATACCTCAAGTTATGGTACCAGATCTCAAGATAGGCTTCTGTTGAAGGTACCAAAAACCTCTTCTAAACTGAGAGATACTGCCTTCAGGGTGCATGCTCCACGTCTATGGAATATCTGTCAAAACAAGTTGAAGCTGGATGTCCTTCTTTCATATGATATTTTTAAAAGATTTTTAACTGACCTCACACTGACTAGAAGAAGGTGTATATGCACCTGCTTTTTGTAATATGTGTTTTTAAGATTCAGATTCTGTTTCTGTTTTCTGGTGTATGTGTGTTTTTGTATCATATATTTTTGTGTGTTTGTCATGTCATGTAAAATCATTGCTGTAAGTGTTCTTTGTTTGTATACAGGGCGCCATTGAAAAAGAGACCTTGGTCTCAATTGGATTCCCCTGAAATAAAGGTTTCAATCAATGATTAGTCAACACTAGTTTTATTTCTGAGTCTACTTACAGGACATGGATAGACATTTCTAGCACCCTGGGATAATGCTTTGAATGGGCCCGCTGCCTGGATTGCAAAGTGCGACCAAGGATAGGTCTGTGATCTGACAGCTGGAAGCAACCTGCTTAACCCATTTAGACCCGAGTTAAAAACATTCACTTTGAAAGAATATATATTCAAAGATTTGCGCCACATTTTTACACTTCACAGTACACTTTAAACTTCCATCCTCGAATCATCCAATCATCCACACATTTTGTTGACTAAGACTATGACTAAAAAAAACTAAGACTAAACAATTACAGATGACTAATAATACGACTAAAACTAATTGCCGTGTTCAAAAGACTGACAGACCGTCCGTCCGTCGATCCGTCACGCCTCCATATATGGTCGTCAGTCCGTCACGTCTTGTGACACGCTCCATATATGGCCGAGGATCACAACACTCAAACACTGACCTCATCAAACCCTGGAAAACTACAGTTCTCTACCTGGTCCCTCATCAACCCTGTACACTCAAGCCCCCGCTGCCACCCTTAGATCTCCATATGTGGAGCTGACCTGTTCTGACATTCCATATGTTGATCTGACCTCCTCAAACCATGTACACTCAAGACACGCTCCATATATGGCCATTACAAAATTCATTCCACACAGTATGTTGATTTTCCAAAAAATTGGCCCAGCAGTCTGCCGAGCAGTCTGCCGTCACTCAGGACGGATGCGTGCACGCGACCTCGCCGCTGCTCGCTTTCAGGGCATCTCACTGGTTGTATATGCCATTAAAAGGCATATTTTTAACCTTTGTCCTCGCTTGTCCAAAGTGTGCTTGGAGTTCACCTAATAAGCTTCCTTTCATCTTCAAATTTAAAGACAGATCAAACACATATTTCACAGTACGCATATATTTAACCACAGTGTCGGTCTAGTTGTCTTTGTGCTTAGTAACATTTGAACAACAGAAGCTCTATAGTTGACTAAACAATCATTTATAACAATAGCGGGTACTGTTCCCTTAAAGCCAGCACCTTAGCTTACGTTAACAACATCTGGCTTTATTTTGGATTTTAAAACGTAGATGGCAGAGATGATGAACTTGATGAAACGAAAGCCATCTGTAGACTGTGTGAGACCACAGGGAAATAACGTGGGAACACAACATTATGTCAGCAATGTTGGCAGATGTTGCTGTTCCATGATGTGTGTCAGGGTTGATTTCTGTCTTCTCCGTTTCCCTTTTGGGCTGATGTTCAGTTGTTTGTGCGCTGCCACTGCTGTGCAAAAGTCTAGGCAAAATGTCATTGCCATGACAGGACAATATTAAAGATATCTGCTCTACAAGGTCTACTGCAGTGGTTCCCACACCTTTTCATGTCAAGGACCCCCAAATTGACACTAATTAGCCCATGGACCGCCATTTCAAAACATATGCCAGGGACCCCTATAGGAGAAGATTTGTACGGCTCTAGCAGTGATTCTCAACCATTTTAATGTCAAGGACCCCCATTTAAATGAGATTTGTACTGTGTAAGAGGACAGGAAAGGAGTGACCTGTGGTTATCTCTCTCTAGAAATGAAGCGTGCACACTGGCACACACAAATAGATGTAAGCACACACACACTTCATCCCAAACACAAATGTGTACATACA
Organism: Protomyctophum bolini; assembly: GCF_963924005.1. Lineage (NCBI taxonomy): Eukaryota > Metazoa > Chordata > Actinopteri > Myctophiformes > Myctophidae > Protomyctophum > Protomyctophum bolini. The sequence continues at coordinate 18,734,278 of NC_137885.1, read as the reverse complement.
AACAAGCACACAAGTGGATGTTTGTAGATAGAGCGCAACATGAACCAGACCCCCCACACACACACAGTCACACACACACACACACACACACAGTCACACACACACACAACTTAAAGCGAACACATGCAACGCCTTCAGGGTGCAGATGTGCACACTGGTAACACAAACAAAGCACCCGGTCCCTCCCCATCTCTTGAGGTGCACGTGCATACACATTACACACTGGCTGCAGCCACCTCCGGGCGTATCAGATTACATGCTACATCAGCTATGCAGCGGCCGCTTATCAGAGGCAGTGCCACGAGCGTGCACGAGTGTGTGAAGAGCAACGTGTGTGTGTGTATAGAAAGAGCAGCGTGTGTACACACAGACACACGCTGCTCTATAGAAAGAGCAGCGTGTGTGTGTGTGTGTGTGTGTGTGTACAGTATGTGTATGGGTGTGCACGAGCGTGCAGAACATCTAAGGGCAGCCGGTTTGTGCGTGTGCATGGGTGTGCACGAGCCAGAAGAACGTCTATAGAAACATCAGCGTGTTTGCGTGTGTATGGGGTCTGCAGTTCATCTCTAGAAAGAGAAGCCGGTGTGTGTGTGTGTGTGTGTGTGTGTGTGTGTGTGTGAGTGTGTGTGTGGAGCATGGCCAAATCACAGCGATGCGTATCAGTGGGAAAACAGGACAGATATCCCAGCTGAGAGAGAGGGGGGGGGACAGAAAGGGAGAGATGGTTGAGACTGAGAAAAGAACAGAGAGGTCGAGACGAGAGAGAGAGAGAGAGAGAGAGAGAGAGAGAGATAGTGAGGGTGAGAGAGAGAGAGCTACACCCACAGTGACAGCACACTCATGTACTATTACTAATGAGGTTTTCATCTGCCCCTCCCCCCCTGCTGCTGCTTGCATGGCACTGCGATCACGCACGCAGGCACGCACGTACGCACGCACGCACGCACGCACGCACGCACGCACGCACGCTTTCGTTTCTATAGACGTTCTTCTGGCTCGTGCACACCCACACCCACACACACACACACACACACAAACCGGCTGCTCTGCTCTGCCTGCGTTATTATGCAACCTCACACTGGCCTCTCCTCCTCCACTGTGATGATCACGTGAGTCACAGCCGCTATCCCACCAGTCCATCGCTCACCTCCTCCCTAGATACGCCGATGGAGCCTAGTGCACAGGGCTAGATGTGTGTATGCATGTGTGTGACATCACTCGCATAGAAGAAACGTGACCTCTGCACCAAGGCATCCTGTGTGACTGACTGCGCTATTTTTGGCTTTGCGATGCAGAAGGAGACATGATGTGTCTGTAGATGAGGCGCAGACACACACACACACACACACAGGCTGAGCCAAGTTACACAGATATGTATATGGTGGTCACTTTGCTCTTGATGCAAGAGCTAAATGGCTACCGGTCAGTGATCTGAGATGAATGAAAAGGGATGTTTTCAAAAGGGGTTCCCGCCAAAAACGGGTTAAGGAAGAGGAAGAACATCCACAAACAGCCAGTTTGTAGAGCTCCGAGACTTACTTTATTGTAAGGCAACAAATTGCAACGTTTCGACCGACCCGACAGGTTCAAGCCCTGGGATTGGACTCTAGGTCACTGTCCCACTAGGTGTTATGCATGATCATTAATCAATGATTTTTGTGTGTGTGTGTGTGTGTGTGTGTGTGTGTGTGTGTGTGTGTGTGTGTGTGTGTGTGTGTGTGTGTGCGTACGTGCGTGCGTGCACACATTTGTCTGAGACTAATCTCACAAAGTGCTCGACCAATAGCACTAGCACCAAATTCCATGTGCGCTGCACAAAAAAGTACTTCCAGTAATTTTTCTTTCACGTTTTATTATATATTTTTTCGAGGGGCACTAGCCCCTCCTATGTTCAGCTATTAGTGTAGATTGTCATCTTACACAAACATTAAATTCATTGACAATGAATGGAGAATTTACTCGTATGTGTCTGAGCAAATAGACATGTTACATCATGATGATGTACGATACGAGCGCCCCTCACTTCACACAGGTGTTTTTTAACTTTCATTTGATATAATGGAATTGTTTGGATTGAGCCGACACCCTGCCCAAATATGGAGTAATGTGTCATAGACAAGGCTGCCTGAACAACTGCTACTGTATACCATTAAGCATTCATAACATCTCTCAAGGGGATAATGGTTTTTCCTTTTTGTTCCACTTTTAAGCCAGATTGTGCTACAGTACTGTATGTTGTTACCTTGAAAGTGGCTTCTCAAAGTCCACATCGAGACAGCGCTCGTAGGAGCTGATGAAGATCTCCAGCCATAGCTTCAGGTAGTCAGGGTCCCTCTGAAAACAGACAGAGAAGAACGTGTTAAGAGATTATTGTCCCACACCGAGTCTGTGGACAGCAGATGCAACATGGTTGTGATATACAATTTATCTACAGACATGCACTCTTTAGACTAAAGGACCACTTCACCGTTTTTCGGATTTTTATAGCAGCGTTTCTCCATCGGTTTTCCGAATAACGTGTCCAGTGTGCAACCACCTTAAGACATGGAACGCATCTGAGCTTAACCATTACACCATTGTTTTAAACTTTAGCCGATCTACATGCTTGTAAAAATCGTGAAAACTGTTGCAAAACTGCAAATCTTTGAATGCGTGTTCTTTCCCAGCGAAGGTTTATAACTCATATCTTTGATTCTGGGGGGTCCCTGGAACAACACATTTTCAGCCAAATACAGATATATTACAGATATTACAGACCCCCCCCCCCCAAAAAAAACTGTAGAGGAAGTGTTAAAATGAACTTAAGCATCGCCCACAGCTGTTGTATGATAATAGGTTAGGGGAGGGGTTAGGGTTATGCTGTCACAAATTGGTGTATTGCGATTTGACTCAAAGGCTTTCAGCTTTCAGGAAGAAACCAAAAATACACAGGGAAGACATATTTGGATATTCTAACCACACCTAGGGGTCTTCTAGAGTAATGTTACTGTAACCATGTCCATAGAGGAAAAAGTACAAAAATCACAGCACTCCATCTTTAACCACATCTTTAACTATTCTGGGCAAAATAGAACATTTGTGGAAAAATAGCTAGCATAACGTGTTCTGAGCTTGTTGATCAGATCAGCTATTTTCGGCAAAGACATTTGGTGTACACTGTACAGACACCTCTCAACTATAGGGTAGGGTTTAACTAAGTCAAGTGACTTTGCAGATGGTCTGCCAGCGCAGCCATTCTCACACGTGACACCGACACTGACTGACCCGTCACCGTCTTATCTCTAGGTCTAAACAAAAATGGCTACAGTATACGGGACGACTCCAACAGGTGTCTGTGTGATGCTCATCAGTAGAAGGGGCGGGGCAGGGGATGCTAAAACGCACACCTGTCGGAGAGAGAGAGACAAACAGGCCAGGCCGCATTCTGCCTGCGCTCCCCGGGGTTGGGGAGACGTCACTGGCAGCTGGTTTGCTGGGCCGGGCTCCATTCATTCCATGGAACAATGCCCTGCCAGGGAAGTCAACGGGAAGAGAAGGGAGAGAAAAAAGACCCCGCAGGGACAGGTTGGCCTCGCTTGGCACTGCTGTGCTGCCACAGTTGTGACAACACAACTTCCGGGTGTGAATTCCAAGCCAAGCCGCCGGGGAATGTGTGCAACCGGTTCACATTGAAGGAAGGAGGGGAAGGGATATGTGAGGCATGCTCCGCTGAAGCTATACAGCTACAGTTTCGGAAGAGGGCAGATGGCTGAGGCCTTTAAAGTCGGACGCGTTTCTGAATGCTGACAAACTGTAATGCTGGGAATGTACAGTATATCCCTGACTGCTTGGGTCTTCTGCAGCAGGGAGGGAGCAGAGGCGCTGGGCTGAACCAGATCCCACTGCTTCCAGCCACTATAGTGTTGATTTTGACAGCAAATTTGGATTTTATTTTAGTCATATTCACTTTTGAATACATTTAGTTTTGGTCACATTTTAGTCAACTGAAATGTTTTAGTGCTAAGTCTAGGTTTAGTCGACAAAATCTAAAGATTTTAGAGTTGGTTGCATGCTGAAAATAGCAGATCTACAAGCTCACAAAATGTCGTGCTGCGAAGTGTTGTGAGCTTGTAGATCGGCGATTTTCAGCATGCAACCAAGGATAAAATGACTTGTCTTTTAGTTCTCTCTTCCCCACTAGTCCCTCCCTCAACAGTTTAGTCTAGTTTTTATTTGTTGACGAAATTGTCAATATATATATATATTATTTTATTTGTCGTTTTCGCCAGTGAAAAAAAACGTCGTTTCAGTTGACGAAATCAACACTATAGAGCCCAGTGCTCCCAGCCACACAGGACGCGGGGACGCTGCAGCATTCTTTTCATATGGCTCCCTTGCTCGCTCAGTCTCTCTGACATGAAGGAATTCCAGCCATCTCCCCGCCAGCCAGCCAGGCTAATCTCTCACTAGAGGGAGAGAGGGAATACGGCGAGCAGTCACCTCCTCCCACAAGGGTCAAGGAGGAGTGGAGAGGTGAACGGAGGAGATTACATACTGTATTACAGTGGTTTTCAATCCTTTTCATATAAAGGTCTATTATTTATTCAGCATTTTGAGGCACGGATTTGATGAGATTTAGCCTCAGACTCAAGACTACACAATTTTGTCCAAACTGAGAGACAACAGGCAAACGTTGACCAAAATAACAATTATTCTACGTTCTCTACTTGTGTAGACTTCTTGTAAATTAAGTATTGCAGATGATTAACAATAATTTAACTTTAACTGTAAAATGAAACCAAATGGACCCGTATGGGTCCATTTGGTTTCATTTTACGCTCTCAAGAGTTAACGATCTATAGGGGTCCATTTGGTTACCAACTCTCCATTTAGCTGGGGGTACTGGAATCCCTTCAAGGACCACTGGTGGTCCCCGGACGATTGGTTGAGAATGAGAACCACTGCTATATCACATACCAGTAGGTGTAGCCTAGCCTGCATTCTGGTGGTGTGCTGCTCAATTGTTCTGCTTTAGCTGGAAATAGGGATGAAGACTGTGCATTGTGTGTGTGGTGCACGGTGTCACATGAAACCACTGTGTCATGTCCCAAAAAACATTTTCAGGAATTCAAACTGGCCTGGTTTTTAGTTTCATTCATGCCCACGTGTTTTGGAATTACACAGCTGTCGATTTTATTCTTATTGCGGTCTTCTTTGCATAATAAAGCCTGAAGACATCCAACTATTAGCCCAGCAATGGTGGTCTTAAAGGGCCACTTGCAGCCATGATCTTATTTTAATGTTTAGAACACAAGAAAAACTTTCTTGGGGGTTTTTATGTGTGTACTGTGTAATATGTGTTTTTAGATATTTGAGTTATGACGCCATGTTCATGACCAAACATCATGAAAATATGGTCTCACTTCCTTGACTACAAGTCACACCTCCACGCAGCCTCACCCTTCTCCAGAAGGACAGGCAGTACACCAAAGCATTATGGTCATTGTAGGAATGCCGTACTCCAGTCAAACCCTAGTGAGACACAGACTTCATTATTTTTAGGGTGCAAATTCCAAATTGTGCTACTACAACTTAAGTACTACTAACATTGAGTGACTGCAGTTTCTTCCAGTGGTGAAATGTCCCATTAAGACCAGAGCGATCTAGTCACAGTTTGAAGAGGAAATAATTGTCAAAGTTGCGGTTATGGACGAATTTGACAGGACACAATCCTAAATACAACGCAATATTGGAGTTTGCATGGACCCAAGTCTCATTACTAAAGCTCAGCTCAGCAGAAACCTTCAAATATAGGCTAATGTTTCAATTTAAGGTCTTCTCTGGATAATTGTGGCACGTGGAAATTATGTGGGGCAGGAGGAATTGGCAGCAGCGATTCAGTATGCGGGCAATTGGGAATCAGAAGGTTGTCGGACGGTTTCGGGCTAAAAAGGCACGATTAAACTTGCCGTATCCGTGTAGGAAAGAGGGTCTGTGGACAGCAGATGCAACATGGTTGTGATTATACTACAATTTATCTACAGACATGCACTCTTTAGACTGAAGGACCACTTCACCACTTTTCAACCTATCTTCATATAATTGGTCCTCACTAATGTTCATGATAAAATGGTACAATGTTTTTCTCCTACGGTCTGTATCTGTGAGGAGGGCAGTTCAGAAACCCGTCCACCAGTGACATCATCGTCGGGGAATCCAAGCTAATAGAAACTGCAGGCTTTCTATTCCTGAAAAGTTGCAATGCGATAATGGAAGCCATCATTCTCACGATAATAAAAATCTAAATATATATATATATATATATACACCTGTATATTTTTTAACCCCTTTATTGCCCTTGACATTAGTGACGTAATTAATCACAAAATCCCCCACTACCGTTGACGTAATGGACATAATTGTTTTATTCCCTATAATTGGGGGATTTGTTTTAAATGAATTAGCATATTTTAGCATTTTTTGCTAACGGTCGATGTCATCCACCTAAAACCGGCCGAAATCCTCGCGTGCACGCACGCACACACGCGGCCTTTATGTGCAGAGCTGCTCAAAATGCGATATTCGGGGCTTAATTTGACTTAGATGTGAAAAAAAAACAATGATCACACGCAATGGGAGACAGATCACTGTAGAGCACACAGTGAAGAAAGATAGCAGATGTTTACACCGTTGAACCGGAAATGACAACAACCAGATTCAGAATTCGGTCAAAATCGGCATAAAGGTGAAGTTACCGGCACCATCTAACACACCAGTGTGTAATACTATATATACTTGCCGCATTAAAATTACATATATTTACAGATTTTTCTATTGGCATTCAAATGAATTAAAATCATGAATAGAGCTGCCAGAAGGCACAATAAGATGCTATTAGAGGTGGCAATAAGAGTGCCTCAGTGCCAGTGGCCAAAGATAAATCGATGTCTGCCTTCAAAATGTACAGTGTTTGTGTGTGTGTGTGTGTGTGTGTGTGTGTGTGTGTGTGTGTGTGTGTGTGTGTGTCTCCAATTGCACTGACACACAGTGCTAGTATGCCGCATCATGGCCTTACCACCAATCCAACCCTTGATGCTGCCAATGCCAAATAGGGTGGGATTGGGTACCATGTCCAATTGTCCATGTTTATAGTCTAGTTTGGTATGACTCGGCCATGGATTAAACCCTGACCCTGAACCCTGATTTGAATTCAAAAGTGTAAGTGTGTGCATGTGCGTGTGTGTGTGCATGCATGCGAGAGTCATTGGCGCTGTGGAGGGCTTCTGTCTGCGTGTCAGAATGGGAGTGGGCCAGTTAGAGGAGTGTGTGTGTGTGTGTGTGTGTGTGTGTGTGTGTGTGTGTGTGTGTGTCTGTGTGTCAGAATGGGAGCGGGCCAGTCGGAGCAGAGGAGCCCTGCCTGCCAGCACTGTGGAATTCACAGTGAGGTCATCAGAACAAGCCTGGGACCCTCTGTGTGTGTGTGTGTGTGTGTGTGTGTGTGTGTGTGTGTATGTGTGTGCGTGGACTGTACAGAAATACATATACATTATATAATATAGTATACTAGTTGGATTGGATGTGAATCATGCAGTGGTGTAGGGCAGGAGATTATTTACAATATCCATTACTTTTACTTCTACTCCACTACATCTCAGATCCAAATATTGTACCATTACTCCACTACATTTATTGGAAAACTTTAGTTACTAAAGTTACTTTGTAGATTTCAGTGATGTAAATAGGTTTTCAATGTAATGAGTCCCGGGATGCAGGGATGGTCTTTTAGATGACTCCCAGGGACATTTTATGAGTCTTCAGCGACGTTAGGAGTCATATTTTTACAAATTGCAGCATTTAACTCCCATTTCATTTTATATGGTTATATTCATATAGAAAACAGAAGAAGAAATTATTATTATAACTAAACAGTACAGTAGTGCATCCCAGGGATGCAGAGGTCGCTGTTTTATTGCGTCCCTCAACTATAAACTGCGTTTTGGGGTGTAAAATGCACCCTATTTTAATCTCTAAGATTTTGATTAATTTCAAAAATTATTCTATTGAGTACATTTTGAATTCCGGACTTTTACTTGTATTTGGTACTTTAACTTTTTTCCACCACTGGTGTCATGTCATGTCTTGTTTTGTTCATGCCTACACGTGGTTCCGTCTGTGTAACCACGGCTCATGGAATAAAGCAAAATTAAATCTAAAGACTGAAAATGTAATGATTGATGATGTATATATTAGGCCGACCAGCTGAAGAAATCATGACATTTCTGAGACCATTCATGTTTCTGGAAGATGCTGGAACACGTTGCTGTGCTCACATGTTGTGAGCTTGTAGATGCATGCATGCTTTCAAAGAAGACAAGCTGGGCTTCTTGACTGAAATCAGTCATGGGGACTAAGAACTTCAATCCATGCACGGCTGCATGAAACACTTTTAACCGTTACCGGGCAGGACTCTCTCACACACACACACACACACACACACACACACACACACACACACACACATACACATACACACACACACGCTTATTTTGTGTAACACGACCTGACCCATGGATAGACAGGGACCCGAACACACTGGATTTTATTGTGTGGTCTCTGGTCTGTACAGTGTGTGTATGTACACGGCATACATGAGAGAGAGCGAGAGAAAGAGAGAGAGAGAGGCAGAGAGAGAGACAGAGAGAGAGAGAGAGAGAGACAGAGACAGAGAAAACAGGAAGGGACGTTGAGAATCAGAGAGAGAGGGTGAAAAGAATGGAGGAGAAAGCGAGACAAAGGCTGAGACAGAAACCAGAGATTTGGGCTAACTAACATCATCTATCTATGAAGGGAGTGAACGCGTTTGTGGCAACCCATACAGCAAATGACTGACGTGTGTGTGTGTGTGTGTGTGTGTGTGTGTGTGTGTGTCAGAGAATGCCCTCTTTTAGTGGGTGGCTGTCTCAGAGCACAGATGCCTATTGAGGACCTGCCCTGGGACTGTGTGGCAGGGTGGGACACGCCCTGGTTTTTACTGCAGGACACTGTTTATTCTAGGCCTCTATTACTGACCCCTACACACACCCAGAAACACACACACACAGTGTGTGTGTGTGTGTGTGTGTGTGTGTGTGTGTGTGTGTGTGTGTGTGTGTGTGTGTGTGTGTGAAAACAAAGTAAATGTCACTTGCTCTCGACAGTAATCATATAATGCATGGGAGCAAGTGAGTTTATGAGACAACTCTTAACAACTACAAGGCAGTGAAGGAGGGCTGTTTAGCGTTTGTCCTCCCTTATTTCCGTATAATAACTGCAGCTAACTGGCCAAGCCTCCAACAGAAAAGCCGTCCAATGGTGTCCATTCATTCATTCCCTCTGAAGACCTGGATTACAAGTGCAGTGGCGTTCTCTTTGATCTCCCTTTTTAATAGCTCTAAACATGTTCTCGTTAGGTATAGAGAAATTTGTGTACCCCACACACACACACACACACGATATGCCTTGGCGAATCAAAATGGCCGTAATTGCCATGGATGGTCTGTTTTTTGTCGGTGCTGGTGGTATAACAACATCAATCATCCACTCAGGGATTATATCCAGCATGCCCTCTATAGCCAGACAGTGTGTTTATCTTCTCGACCCATTAGGCCAGGCAAGCCTGGCCATTGCTCTTATCCGTCACCTTGTTCCAAAAGCAAAAACTGGAATGCCCATGGAAATAAATCAAGTGCATGTGATCCTGCTTAACTTGCATTGCCAATATTTGACCAATTACAGTATTAAGCTCTAAATACAGTAATTAATACGCTTGCAAAGATCTTAGGCTGACCTTTGGAGAGTAACCAAAAATCCTCATCAGCGACACAGATCAATACATTTTGCTTTTCCAAATGAGATGGAAACGAATGACAGCTCTTGTGACATCTTCGGTGTTGGGGTAACCATTTAGAGAAATGCTGATTTAGAGTCTAGACTCTAGGGGCTCCATTTTCGTCACCGCTAAACCCCTTATCCCTAAACTTCTTTGCCTTTTTTTACTATTTTGAAAAACATTTTTGAATAGTTCAACTAGCCAATCTACATTGACATGTTGTGAGCTTGTAGACTAGTCATTTTAACTATTCAAAATGTTTTGAAAAATAGTAAAAAAGGCAAAGAAGTTTAGGGATAAGGGTTTTAGCGGTGACGGAAATGGAGCCCTATAGGGCTGTTGTTAGGCCCTCCAACATAACAATTAACAAGTGTCACTTTCAACCCGGCTCCCCATAACAGTGGTTCCCACAGTGGGGACCCCTAGGGGTCCTTGAGAGAGTTCCAGGGGGGTCCTCAGCTAAATGGTAATTAGGAACCAACTACCAAGTGGACCGTTATAGGTCTGTAACTCAGAGATTAAAATTTACTTTGATTTTACAATATACATTGGGGTCGTCCATGAAATTAAATGTGTCTGAAAATCACAGCTAGATCCAGAACAATCTTCTCTTATGGGGGTCCTTGGCATATATTTTCTAGTGGGGTTCCACATGCAGGCTAAGTGTCAATTTGGGGGTCTTTGACATGAAAACGTTTGAGAACCACTGCCCTATTCTACTGGGTCATGGGCCATGATATGAAAAAGGTTGAAAACCAGTGGACTGGACGCTCCAATGCCCCACCCTCCCAGACAGGCGTGGTCAGTCGTGTGGTCTGTCAGCCGGCCAGGTCAGTCAGCTGTCTGGCTCCTGTGGCTGGCCTAGTTTGGTGAAGGGCAGAAATGGCACGGAGCCACCGAAAACCGCAATGTTTAAGAGGCTCGCTTTAGGTCCAGTTCATTTGGCTGATCGGCGTCACTCAGCGCTGCCCTCCGCCAGCCCACAATCACTGCCTGACTGACGGTCAACCTAACTCCCCCCGTGGGCGTCCCCATGTGGTGATGTCATCACCAGCAAGGGTGCACATTTATAGAGGCTGTGGGGGAGGGGCTAAACCCACAATGGGCGTGGCCGACACCAAATCTGAATGACATCATTGTTGTTCTGGAGGTATTCATAGCACAGAGAGAGAATCAGGAGCAAGGAGGGCGAGACAGACAGAAATACAGGGGGAGAGAGAGAGAGAGAGAGAGAGAGAGAGAGAGAGAGAGAGAGAGAGAGAGAGAGAGAGAGAGAGACAAGACAAACGAGTGTGAAGAAAACGGAGGGCCGGGGAGAGAGAGAAAGCTATAGCCTGAGGGAACAAAGTTTGCATGCCAGCGCATAAAACAGTGTGCGAGCTTGTCTGACTATGTGTATCTGCAAGAGAGAGAGAGAGAGAGAGAGAGAGAGAGAGAGAGAGAGAGAGAGAGAGAGAGAGAGAGGGCGAGAGTCTGTACAGATTAGACCGTAACTAGGAAACAAATGACAAAGCCGGAAAAAGACCTGAGTAATCTACTTGAGTAAATATGTGAAACCGCAGCACTTTCTCCCCCGTCATTCCCAGCTCACAGTCACACCATACCCACCCCCTCACCGCCTTTTTTATTTCTCACTTAATCCGCCTCCCCTCTTCCTCCCATTTACCCACCGTCTTTCCAGAGTCTCATAAAGGCATGCTTTTATGGCTGTGTTAATTTGACTGCATCGTTTGAGTCTTATCCAGTCAACCAGCCACTTAATAGGAAGGCTGGAGTAAAATAGGCCGAGATCATCATGTGTGCTAATCCCCAGCAGAGAGCCCTGGTTTTGCGGACAGTAAAAAAAAGAGAGAGAGAGAGAAGCTATAGCACTGACGTGCCATTTGGCAGGGCTTGCCTTAAATACACAGCATTAAGCTTTAAAAACTACTGATGGGTTAAATATTACACAGCACTACACACAGTACCGACTCGGGGCATTTCTCTGAGCAGTTGAGATCTAAGGGGGTGAGATAGACAGAACTTTAATGATCCCATGTGGAAATTCAAGGTTGTGCATGTCTGGCAGCGATTCAATTAGTCATCCATGGAATTGTATCAGAAACTGGCCTTTGATGGAATACTCTCTCAGAACAGAGACTCCCTCCCTACTGCTGCGTTCACATGGGCAGATGTAAAAGATACAAAGATGCAAAGCTACACCGCGTATTTGTATCTTTGTAGCTGAAGTTGAAACCAGCTCAACTTTTTTGTAGCGGTTGCCGGTTGTATCTTTTGCAACAACTACAAAACGTCAGATGTATCTTTGCATCTTCATGTCGCTGGCTTCCATTGAACATGAATGGTGGACTGTATCTTTTCATCTTCATGTCGCTGGCTTCCATTGAACATGAATGGTGGACTGTATCTTTGCATCTGCCCGTGTGAACACAGCCTAACACTACCGACTGTCCCAGTCTGAGGGAGGCGTTCGACGTATTGTAGGTGTTGTTCTGGAGTAACCTTCTGCCGCTGTAAACGAGGACCATGGCTCCGGCATGGACCTGATGACAGGCGCCTAAGAGGATCGCCCGGCGGTTACATAATGGTCTTAGCTGCCGTCTGCGACCTCTGGGCCCCTGAGAAGCCTGGGCGGTGGTGCCGGACCACAGTCAGTGTGCCTCTGACATCCACGCCCCTGTCACACGAGCAGAGGAACGCGTTCAGCAGGTTTCGGGGATTGTGTCCAATCTGGTTAGCTTTAAGCCCATTGAGACCTGAGGCCGATTCTACAAATGTCTTATCTAAATCATGACAGTTTTCTGAAAAACCTCTTTTAATATCAGTGGTTCTCAGACATTTTCATGTGAAGGACCCTACCCCCACGTGAAAATATGTTGTTCCAGGGACACCCCAAGAAGCAAAGATTTGAGTTAAGAACATTGGCTGGGAATATTTTGCACACATTTTCAAAAATAGCAAATTTACAAGCTCGTAGCGCCGAGAGCTTGTATATTCTGCTTTAATAGCTAAACTTTTGTAGCGAAAAGGCCTTATGCACACCTACTAGGACAGGTGCGTCGGAGCCGGCAACCAAATGTGAACCATGAGAAGAAAAGGATCACTGTCTTCACTTATAGAGCAGTCGTTTTATTCAGATGACAACGTTTCGGTCTAAACGACCTTCGAAGGCTGGTTTGGGTTAGCCAGCCTTCAACGTTTCGGTCTAAACGACCTTCATCGGGTAAACAGTTACCCGATGAAGGTCGTTTAGACCGAAACGTTGTCATCTGAATAAAACTACTGCTCTTTAAGTGAAAACAGTGTGCGGGACCCTTTTCTTCTCATAATAGCTATAAGTTTAAAATAATGACTAAAGTGGTTAAAAGCTAAACTGACACAGATGCGTTCCAGCTAATGGGGCACCTGCAGAATGCTCCGTACTAATTTTAGCACAATCTCCACTCACTAACACATTTAGCCCCTTTACTTCACAACTACTAATTTCCTTCCTGCTCGTCAACATACTAATAGGACAGGGCAGCAAACCCCGGCTGATTGGCAGCTTGATTAAGTGACATGAACACCATTATTAATTAATCCAACACTGAACCTTCCAGTACCGGTTCTTGTAATAATAGTCTCTGTGTAATTGACAGTTTAGACAATAGCAGGGGGGGGGGGGGGGGGGGTGCTGCCTGCGAGTGCTGTGCTGCCGTTGTATTAGGGAACTGAAGGACCCGCAGAATAAATGAGAACTAGAAAACTAAGAAAAGGCGCAATTCTGGTAAATTGCAAGTGTGTTTGCGCCAACAATTTCAAGCTTTGAGTCCTGCAGGGTTAGGGTTATGATGATGATGATGTATTGACCTAAAACGTTTATATACGAAATATACATAAAGTCAGGCAGTTACTGCCCTTAGGGCAACCACACTAATGAATGTTAGAGATAAGCAAGACAAAGCAAGACATGAGTCATTGTTGTGATATGAATGGGTGTCATGATGGCAGGCCACACGGAGCTGGGTGAGCAGGTTCTCCCAGCAACATGTCCTGGCGTTTCGTGTATAGCTCGTACTGTCAACATACCATGCAGTAACAACGGACAAATCATCACCTGACTGACTGACTGACTGACTGGCAGGCTCCACCTCAACCGTTAACCTCTGCCACCCTTAATGACGCCGTCTAGTCTCTCTCCATTCCTCTGTTAATAATTACACATAGAGGAAGGGAAGACGAGAGAGCGAGGAGGAAAAGAGCAGGGACAAACCCACATTGTGACTGATGAGGCACTTTGGACTTTTACCCTTTTTGGTGACTGCCTGCCCTGCAGGCTATATCAAAGTGCTAATGCTAGGTTAGCCGACCTACTGTTTCCTGATGCTTGTCATAAAGACAACAAGGAGAGTATAGGACGGAATTACGGCTGCAACTAAACTAAACTTGAGTCTGTGCAAGCCACGAAGTGTAATGCTGCATTCACACGGCCAGATACAAATACACAGTCTACTATTAATTTTCAATGGAAGCCAGCAACAAAGACACATCCAACTTTTGTAGCTGCTGCAAAAGCTACAGCAGCTACAAAGCTACAAAAACGTTGGCTGGTTTCAGCTGCTACAAAGGGTTGAGCTGGTTTCAGCATAGGCTGTGTAGCTTTGTATCTTTTCCATAATGGCCAGAGTGAACGCAGCGTAAGCCTCATCAAAACCTGATGAGTTCAAACACAGCTCTGTGTTGCATCTCTAGCTCCTCGTCCATGCCTCTTTAATCACTGTGGCATGCAGTGGAGTGATGACACACATAATATGACAATCACGATAGAGAGTCAAACGTCCCGGGCCGAGTTTGAAAGAGCTCAACGCCGTCAGTGACCCTAGCTGGAGGTCCGGCACAAGGAACCCTGTGTCGGGGGAAAAGGGGGTCTTCAGTGGTGCAGACATGCCGAAGCCATGGGCCTCAGCTCACACACACACCAACATTCCTGAGTTGATACAGCACATGTGACTGCAAGTTCTCCTGACTGACAATGTATCCCAGTAACCCTTGTTCACGACAAGGGTGTGTGTGTGTGTGTGTGTGCGCGTGTGCATGTGTGCGTGCGTGCAATTTTTCAGGCTCTTCATCAAAGTGCTGTCGTACCCGAGAAGAAGTGCCGATTCTTCTCCAAGACAAAATGATGTCACATAATCAATTCCTCTGCTCAGGGCACACGTAACGTGGATAATACATGCATGTGATCATTTGATACAGCATAGTGTGGTCAAGCACTCCGACGGTAAACAAACTCTTCCGCCTCCATATTGTCACAATTTTACAATGACTGCCTTTTGTCATGTAACCTATGTAGTATAGCCTCCAGCCACCACTGGAGCGTATATGCGCTAAAAAGTAACAATACTACAGTAACAACAGTGTGCGGTGTTCATAATACGAGTGTTAAGTCCTATACTGCTAGATCTCAATCGGTAACCGGCGCACTGTGATAGGCTGAGGCCACCTGTAAAACACACACGCACGCACACACCACTTTAGCTGTAGCTGACAGTGCCTGTTCAGGATATAAAGCGAGACCTCAACATAAGTAGAGCCAGGGGGGGTGAGGTCACATGGGTATCCATCGACCCCTCCTGAAGTCGTATTATTGACTGTCTTGAGGTTCTGCCCTTCTGTCACTCAGCAATCCAAAGCCCCAGCTGAGAAACGTACTGTATGCTAAACTGCACATTGATTATTTAGTGCATTTGTTTAATTCTTCAAAATGTTGCCCTTTGGCATAGAGAAAAACAACTAGTACAACTGCAGGCAGTTTAATCTAATTGAGGGCAACTGGTCAGCTTTTAATCTGTAGGAATTGCAACTGGGAAAATCCCCTACATTTAATAAATAAAGAAGTCCCAGAATCACGTATTAGTTAAATACTGGCCGTGAGGAGCTTCAGTCCCAGAGAGAGAGTATATTGCTTCATGGGTGCAAATACGCACAGTCCTCCCAGAACAAAGGCAGGGTGTATGTATGCTCATCGCTTTTTCTCCCAAGCCTGTGAGAGAGAAGTGCGTATAAGTGGTGTGTTTACACACTTACAATCATAGACTACCTATACTGTAGCACAACAACAATGCTCTGGGAAAACAAACAACTACTACAGCACATGGTTGCATCATTGTATGTGAAATTTTGCATCATCACTGTGTGTGTGTGTGTGTGTGTGTGTGTGTGTGTGTGTGTGTGTGTGTGTGTGTGTGTGTGTGTGTGTGTGTGTGTGTGTGAGAGAGAGAGAGAGACCCTCTGTGTCAGTAAACGTAGGCTTTCTGAGGAAGTATAATTCATTCATTCTTATACATTTTATTTTCCTGATCTTCTGATGTATTGTGATGTTTTTCTATATTATGATATTATATTAGCCTACTCAACGACACTGAAAATGAGTTTAATTACTCAGTGTAATATCGAGAATACACAAAACTTGAATGAATATCTGTATACCTTATGGCACAGCAGCTTTGTTTTCATGGGGCAAACACTCACAAGGGGCTCGGGCATATGCACAAGTCGCGACGCGCACGCGTGTGTTACCGTCCGTGAGGAGGGATTACAGTGGGTAAGTAAGTATGTTACTGCAGTAAGGCTCACGTGAGAGGAGCAGCTCAGGCAGGCCGCTTTGATTGGCCGTCTAGGATTGTGTGTATGTTTTATCGCCGAGTGAATTAAATGGGCCCAGGAGCTGACTCAAGGCAAGCTGTCTCCTCCTCCCAGGGTATCACTCACTCACCAAGCTGTAGACGGTGCCAAGTTCTTCCCATAAAATACAGACCCGTCGATAGTGTAATGTGTGTATATATATATATATCGCCCATTCATACATTCTAACATTTCTAAAACGTGAAATGAATAATCTTCCTCTATCTCTTTCTTGGATCTATTTAATCATTCAGTCGCTTTAGGTTTAGGACTTCCCTAAATTCACATCTTGACTCACCTTGTTTATGCTTCTCTAAACTGACATGTACTGTACCAGCAGTGACATTTACACTGATGTATTTGCACTGTGCCCTTCTTTCCTCTGTTGTTTAACAGCTGATGATGGTTGGGGTGGGGTGGGTGGAAGAGGGTGAGCAAGCTATCTGTGTATCTGCATCTGTGTACTGTATGTTTCTATGTATCTTGTTCCAGTTGTATGCGTCCCCCTTGAAAATTAGATGCTGCATTTTATGGGGATATCCCTTCAATAATAATCTGAAATCTAAATGCAAATGTATTGTCGCCTGTTGTTGTCCATGTGAGTTAAAGTTGTGTTCATTCATGATGATTCGTTGTTTTTAAAAAGGTATAGAAACCAAACAATCTGCTTCATAGGGCAGTACAAAGGAGAGAAACTGGAAAGACAGGGTAACACAGGTCCTTAACCCGGTGCTTGGGACATTGCCATTAACTCCCCTCCTGCCCACATGTCCATAATATAAGATACTACAATAGCACACTCGATAAATCCATCATAAACATTTTTCCTTCAACAAGTATGTTGGCACCACAGAGATATCTGCATTTAAAGGTTCAGCCAAATGTGTCAATTTGTTTTGCTTGTGCCCTTCCAAAAGAAACCAAGAAGGAAAAGAAACATGTGTGCAGTCAGCAGTGTGCACTGCACTTCATCCCCACAAGACACCATTGTGGCAGCTGGCCTAAAACAATAACAGAGAGGGGCAGAGCGAGCATAAATCGTTTTCACAGATTGACATCATATATGTGCTACTTATGCTGCATGCATGCAGATTCTTTCCACTGCCCTGTCGTTTAAATCCAAACCAAACTCCATTCCTCCTCTACAAATACTCTGGGAACCTGTTGGAAACATTTCCACTGAGCTGTCATGACATAAGATCATAAGATTCATAACATCAACGCCAGGAAAGCAGTGAGACTGTCAGGTGTACAACATCTACAAATGTAACCAAATGGACCTGTAGTTGACACTTGACATCCAGGATTGTCCTGTTGTGCGCCATAAAACGCTATCCATTAGAACTTAAAAGACATTTCCACGGCAATGTAAACAAATCGGCCATTACACATGATCACTATACTGAGATGTGTGTTTTGTTTACCTTGTTGCAGTAGAGCATCCAGACCTCATACAATCTCTCATTGGATGCCATGGTGGTGGTGCTCGATGCGTGAACCTACACGCACACAGGCTGTAGTACACACACAGGTGTCATGCAGTTGTCATCCGGATTCTTCATCAACCATTATGACTGACGGGTTATACATCTGCACCCCTGGTCTACTTCTTTGCAATCCACATTGTCAACCAACCGAACTCCTTTCTCCCTTCCTCTTCCACAAAAGAATCTTCCAATATTATTCCATCATGATATTGACAGGGTCATTCCTAGAATCCTATAGGGGACCTCGGGGGGCAAAGCAGGGCAGGGGGCCCCCCAGCTGATCTCTGCACCACAGCTCGGACGACACAAGTACTTTTTCCACGGCAGCGGGACTCGAGAGGAGGAGGAGGACGGATAGGACTCCCCGGTTCGGGACAGCTCTTGACTTCACTGTGTCAGTCCTCGTCTGTTTGTTTACTATGGAAAAATGACAACACGTTACAAAAGACAAATATTAAAGCAAACTTGCTTTTTTCATTGCTGCAGTTAAACAAACAAGTTAAAACACAAGCTGTAGCCTGTAGTGTTGCCCCCCCCAACGACAAAGCACCTTCCTTAAATTTCTGCAGCCTCAAGACGCATAGAGAGAGGAGGCGACACAGAAAGGCACACGTACACTCACTGACTGTCTGTCTGTCATGATTTCTGGTGTAATATATTAACGTTTACAGGTTTACACGCGTACCAGTTGTCGTGTCGTTGACGCCAGACAGTGCTGTGGATACTGTAATGGTGTTCTTACCTGAAGGAACTGTCAGAAAACTGTCAAATTCCTGCTGCCTTCCCCTCTCGCCTCCTCCTGTGTGTTCATGTGACAGAAAGAAACACTGTGGCACTGGGCTTCACCTACCCTATACTCTCGCGATAGCCACAATGGCTGCAATTGGTACATAATTGGGTTCACGCATATTATGCGTGAACCCGCGCGAGATTTCAGCCACCCTGCCTCCAACAACATTACAGCCCGATTACAGCGTTGTCGAAAATAGCAGATCTACAAGCTCACGACGCGTCGCGAATGCGACGCGTCGTGAGCTTGTAGATCTGCTATTTTCTGTGACGAAATGTGTTAAAAGTCAGAGCAGTGACCGGACAAGAATAAATCAACTGGTTCTCTGTTTCTATTGTTTCGAGACATCTTGCTATCTATTATGTAAAGGAATACAATGCAATTAATATGGTATGCTTTGGCTTTTAAAATGAGAAGCTCCAACCCCAACTTTCAGCCTCAATATTTATGGTTTATATTTCCATTTGTGATTTTAAAGTAGCAGTATAATAATTCCAGTTCGGCGGGTTTAATACAATCATTTGTTGAAATACTGTTAAAATAAAAAAGGTCAACATTTAAGAGGGGTTATTTATTTGTCCACTGACAATAATGTATTATTATGTTACCTATCAAACTAGCAGACTTATGTAATTATTCCTACATTTTTGCATTGTTTATTGTATTAAAAAATGGAAATAACCATCAAGGTAGTTAGAGCCTTAATTTTTATTTTCCCCTGTAGATCTTTACTACAACTGATCTGCTTTACGTTGTCGATGTGGAGGGCTAAGGAGGGCGGCGCTTGGTTGCTAAGGGCGTCCCGCAAGGCAAGGGCATGCTGCTTACGTCCTTAGTTGTAGGCTACCGCGCCCCCTACAGCAAAAGTACATTATAGCCCTATCATTTTTTAGATTGCTTGGCTTTAGCATCACAAAACACAAACCGTGGATAATAAAAAACCCTGCTTTCAACAGTGCAGAAGCATTCTTTTGTTTAAAAGTTGCTTGAAATATAAAATATATTAATACAGACTGATTATAAAATGTATATGGGCCTACTTGAATCAACTTACAACTGTTTTCAGTAATTGTACACACACACACACACACACACACACACACACACAGAGAGAGAGAGACAGCAATATTCATTATACAAATTGAATAATGTATATTTGTTTCATTTCTAGCAACTATAAGGCTCACATAGCTACCATGTTTGTCTGATATGTACTGGCATTCACAGTCACAGGTATACACAGTACACTTCATCACATTTACAGATATCTCAGCATCACCACAGTCAGTATTCAGGTTCCATCAAAAACAAAAAAGCAAACAAGAGAGGCAGTGTGTCGGGAGTGTAGTGTTGGTCACAAAACACAGTAGAAAGATTATTCATATCGGAGTTCAATTAACGCTGCAATCCAGAACGTATTTTAACGAATGCAATGTTATTTCTTTCTTTCTTTTTTTATCTGTATGGTAATACAATACAACTATAGCAGATCTGCAGTGGCTGGAGGTGGTTTCACAACTCTTCCATTGAATTATTTAGACCAGTGGTTCCCAAACCTTGTCATGTCAAGGACGCCCAAATTGACACTTAATTAGCCCCCCTTAATGCAGACCCCCATTTGAAAAGATGGGCAGTGAAGTGTCAATTTAAGACCAAAACAAAAAGGACAATTTATACTGCATCAAAAGTAATCAACAAACTAAAAACTGGTCAAACATTGCCCAAATTGTCAAATTATAATACTGTAAGAGGCAACATTTTTGAAAATAGTTGAAATGTAGGCCTACATATTGCAGCTTTAAGGCTAATTTATATTTAATCGAAGGACTTTATCAGATGACAAAATATATATTAGCTAATAGTATAATTAATCTTCAGGGCAGGGACAATATGCTACCTTGATTCCTATTCCATCTGATAATGATTCATTACTTATTATATCCTTTTACAATAGTGATTTGCACTGTGCTCCATTTCCCCATAAACAGACAAATATGAGAAATACCATAATGTTTGCATGTTCTCTAATGCATTCCAAAATGTATTACACACTATATTGTGTGTGTGTGTGTGTGTGTGTGTGTGTGTGTGTGCGTGTGTGTGCGTGCGTGTGTGCACGTGTGTGAGAGAGAGAGAGATCCGTATACATAATCCGTACCGTATGTTAATACTAGTGACAACATAATTAGTAGCACATGTGTAAATATATTCTTTACACAGTATATTGGTTTGGCCATAATGAAGTACCAACACATTTTGTCTGTATTTTAACACAAACACATAATATGAAATGTATTCTAATGCTTATATTATAAATGTATGACAGTATATGATTTCCATATTGATGCACAATGATTGCTAACTTCCCTCCCACCGTATTTCACAGTCTAATTCCAAGAGAAGACATGGATTAAAACACAAGTCTTTTACCACAGAGGAAGTATTAAGCCTGAGACATACAGTGTATAGTTGCATGCAGGTATTGTGTATACCAAAAATAGCCGATCACCAATCTCACAACACGTTGTGCTGCGGCTGCTGCCATGCGTTTTGAGCATTGTAGATCTGCTATTTTTTAGTGTACAACACTGGTGCGCAACCAAGTATAAATCAGGCATTAGTCCAGTGACTGGTCACTTCCTCCTTTCTCACAGGGGGCGGGGCTTGCTGGGATCGTTATTATTGTCATTGATTGGCACCGACTTGACCCTCCTGATTGGTCATCGCAGAGCTGCTTCTTTGATCCGGCACTCTCACAGGCCCCGCCCATGAACCACATTTGTTCATATAAAAAAAATATACCGGTACTACAAAACTACAAAATAAAAAGGCTCAGAGAGTATAGGCTAAAAAAAAACAAAGCACAGTAGAATTTGGCCTTGTTGCTTTGATTGTCTTGTGTTTTGGCTCGGTATAGTCAGGTTGTTGGAGGGGGTTCTTTGTGAACGGTGCTAGGAGAAGTCCCACACCCCCTCTGCGAGGTCGACGGCAGGGGGCGTCGGTGCGAGGCGGGACGGGGTTGGCGGGCAGGACACCGGGGAGTCTTCGGGGCTGCTCAGGGGCACCGCTGGGTACACGAGGCTGAGGAAGGAGTCTCTGGTGTGCCTCTTCACCTGTCATAGAATGGTACTGGTCAAAAAACATGGTGTAGCATGGTTGTGTTTGCACTTCTTATAACTTTGCTGACATTTTCTTTTACATCAGCACACTTAGCACATTTAGGCCTGATGTCGAAAATAAAAAAATAAGTTTTCTAAATCATGACAATTTTCTGAAAGTTTTGAGGCACATTTTAATGATTTTTCAAAAATAGCAGACCTACAAGTTCATAGCGCACCACTCGGTGTTGAGGCCATCGGCTGAGGCTGTGATCACAGAATGATCACAGAAACACTAGAAAAAGTGCTCCTTGGACCACAGTTATTTTGGGCCAGCAAATATCGGCCTCCTGGTGGCGCTAGATCAGACCAACAGTGTGTGTGCAGTTTCACGGAGATATGGACAGTCGGACACACACACACACACACACACACACACAGCTAAACGTAGTCACGGCAAGACATTGTCAAAGTTGTACATAAATTAAAAAAGTGACCCAAACTAAATGAGTTCTAGCATCTTGCTTGAGGGAAGCAAGCTTATTTACACAACAAAAGCACTGCATACAAAAAGTGTTTACAATGAACGTACTGTAGGACATGAGCTGTTGTATGAATTACACCACTCTTTCAGGGGACGCACCTGTTTGAAAAAGGCGTGGGTCAACAGTACTGATGCAGAGGGCCTGTGGAGCAAAGAAACATTAAGCTTTAGTTGTGTGCTAGAGGCGCGTGCTGTAAATATCCGGCCTACAAGCTTTATGAGATCTGTGATTTTCTGTGTATAAATTAAGCATTACATAACAAATAAATCAAATACATACCATTATATAATTATGTGAAATAGAGAGGATATGATTTCCCTTACATTTTTCTTTCTTGTGCATAACTGCATTCAGTACAATAGTACAATATTTGGATCCCAGATGGAGTGGAGTAAAAAGTGAAATTGGAAATGCTCAAGTAAAGTACAAATGCCTCACAATTGTACAGTACTTGAGTAAATGTACTTAACTACTTTCCACCACTGACTGTATTTGCATTATTTCTTGATGGAAGCTCATCTCTACTTGCTTCTCATGATGGTACAATTGGTACATGGTAAGCTATTGGAATTTCTATTCTATTATCTATTCGATTTCTATTGTCCTTATTGTAGACACTTGATGAGAGCAATTACAGCATTTTGATCTGTTCTAGAACATATTGTTCATATTGTATTTGCTGACTTGACGTGATGACTAAATTGTTGACCATGGTTACTTGTCCAGTTAACATGTCCCAGGTGTCTGGGACATGTTAACGTGCTCACATCAACACCATTGATCTGAGCACTGCCCTACAGGGGAATACCACTCATTTTCAACATTGAACAGGTCATTAATATACCTTAGAATTGTTGTGTGGACATATATTTTTTTTTAACTCCCCCCCCCCTTCTGTTTAGCCTAGAACTGGAGGTCTAGAACTTGGGGTCATGTGATCAGTAACATCACAAAGGTGTACCCTGCAGGCCAAAAAATACACAAGCTGTATTGTGAACTTGTGAATCAATACCGCCCCCATCTGGCAGAGTCAGGTTATTGTTGTCAAGCACCTGCAATGTTTGGATGTGTGAGCCACCTGAACTGAGGCTATTGGAATTCCAATGTTCTGTTGTACATGAAAAATATGAAAGTATGGTCATTACCAGTCTGCCTGCTAAGGACAGAGAATCATACTCCAGAGAGCATAAAGGTGCACAGCAACTTCTATGGCAATCCAGAACCAGAGCGAAAAAGGGCAAAGGAAAACGCTTTTTTACTCTTTGTTTGCTCTTTTGCACTCCTTATTCTATCCCTTTGTTATCTGTTTCATGTTATCTATGCTGCTGCATTGTCTGAAGGAAGCCATACAAAAATAAGTCTTACTCTTATGTACCTGCACACAAGATGTAACAATATAGTACAACCTTGAACACTTGAACTATCCAGACAGTAAGATACAGAGAGAGCCATGGACAGATGGACCGACATATATATTTTCTTTTTTATATTTGATCAGTGGTGGAAAAAGTATTCACATTTGTTACTTAATTAAAAGTATCAATACAATGTGGAAATACTCCATACAATGTGTTGCAATGTGACGCATCGTGAGCATGTAGATCGGCTATTTTCAAATGGACAAAATGTATATTGGGCTAAAGTGGTTAATGTATGTTTTGTAATAATAATCAAAAACTACAAAGTAACTAGTAACTAAAACTTTAGTTACTATGTACATTTTTAACTGTACTGGAGTAAAAGTACAATATTTGCCTCTGAGATGTAGTGGATTAGAAGTAAGTACTGGAAATTGGAAATATTCAAGTACTATTAACAAAAAATTGTACTCAAGTACAATACTTATTTAGCTAGGGAATTTGGGGGCATAATTATAATTAGTGTTAAGTTACTTTTCACCACTGTATTTGATTATTATGACCAGTGACTGACTGACCTGCGTTCGGCCTGCTGCTGCAGACACAGCTCGACCAGGTTGTGCAGGGTGGCAGAGTGGTTCTTGGGCCCGGGGCTCTGAGGTCGCTCCGTGACGATGGGAGCGGTGGCACTGTGCGTCATGCTGCCCGTGCACGCCACGCTCTCCCCGATGCCCGAGTCCACCCCGGACCGGGACACCTTCAGGCCGCCGAGCTCGCCCAGGGGGAACGGCGCCACGTCCAGCAGGCAGCAGTGGGAGCCGCGCAGCTTCTGTAGCAGCATCTGGAAAGAAACACAAATGGATTAGTATCATTAGCAGGGGTGGTAAAAGTATAAAAACTGTCTGCAATGTAGAACTACTCCGTTACAAGTAAATGTCCGGAGTCCAAAATGTATTTGAGCAAAAGTAATATCGTAATTAAAATGTACTTAGGCCTTAGGCATTGGGGCAAGATGTATCACACCCTTTGTATACAACAAGCATACATCAGTCTGTTGCGAAGGTGTGAGTGAGGCCTTAGTATTATTGACATTATCATAATCAGGAACACAGCTGATCAGTCGTACACTGCTTTCACATAAAAGGTGGAATGTGAACGTGTACTGCATACATGGGCAACTTGTGGCCCGGCGTCCACACGCGGCCCCCACCTTCACTTAATGTGGCCCTCAGGTTAATATCAGAATAATGATATGTTATTGATTTCAGCTGTTACAATTCCAAACATGCAAACATGACCCGCGTCCGTATGTCCAATGTGTTTTGATTTAGTTAACATGACTATAACAAAATTCATTTAAAATAAAATAAAAAGGATATTATTAAGGATTCCAATTAAAAAAAATGGGAAGAAATTATTCAGGATTTCAATTCAGGTATAGCAAAAATAGCCGATCTAGATCTATTTTTGCTACGACAGCAATATGCAACGTGTGGAAATATAGTGGCCCTCTCCGTCGTCAAAGTTTCCCACCCCTGGTGTACTGTCATTACCTGTGTTGGAGGCATGTCCTGGAATGGCACTCTGCCACTGACCAGCTCACACGCTACAATACCTAGACTGTAAATGTCTGACTTCACCCCATAACCATGAAGGTCCTACATGGTGGGAAAGACAACACAGGCAGGAGAGAGAAAGAGGCAAGGAGTAGGGTGGAAGGAAGGACATTTTCAGTCTTTAATACCAGGACAGAAAACAACAAAGAAAAAGGTTCACAAGAATACAAACTAGAAGTCTGAAACTCTTCGACTTTAAACCATATACATAACCTTCTAGCAGCCACTTTAAGCAACTTCCTTTCTTTAAATGAGATTTTAGGTAACTAAACTGTTACTTATACAAGCTCACAATGTGTCGCAATGCGACGCATTTTATTCAAGTATTTTTTTTACTACAAAATGTGAGCACTTTTTCCATCCACCGACTGAGTAGAAGACTATACTGGTCTGACCTGTCGCAGCAGTTCCGGGCTGAGCCACGGCAGCAGGGCGGGACTGTGATGTGGCATGTCGAAGACGGCCCTCACCCTCTTCCCCTCCCGCACCATACTGTAAACACTGTGGAGCCCGGAGAGGTAGACACGACCCTCCCCCGACAGCAGGACGTGACTGGCCTTCACCCCCCTTTTACAAAAATAAATAAACAAGACATTCAGAGCAGGGACGGAACAGAAAACAACTCGTTCATTTCAAATCAATCTTCGTTGACCTTTTGCAGACCATCTTGCCATCAGAGTTTGGAAGTGCTCGCTTTCAGCAAAGCAACATCCTGCCGCCTCCTGCATAATGTGAAATTCAAAACAGGTGGTACGCAGGGCCATTGGGTGATATCCAACGAGCACTTCCAAACTCCAACACTTGGATAAATAATCACCTGCAAGGACAGAAAGTAGCTCATAACATGTCTACAGTGATTTTTTTAAAGAAACAAACAATTGCAGATAGAAAGAGGATAATTCAAGCTTTTCGTACAGCTGCAATATTTGGTGAGTTTGACGTATACAATGAGATAGGACTTTTCTGTTTGGATGTATGGGCTGTCAATGGGAAATTGCAGCTAGTTACCACCCTGCCATAAACTAACTTAATGGCAAGCTGGCCACGCTCTGCATATGGTCAATTTATCGCTGCATGTTCCGAACTCGCCCACCACGCTCCACTGACCTGTGGACGTAGCCCATCTGGTGCAGGTATTCCAGAGCCTTCAGCACACCATACAGCAGGTAGGCTATCAGCGACTCACTCATTCCATCTGGGAAGTAAGTCCTTAGTAAAGAGTCTGCCGAACCTGTGGACGAGAGGAAAATAAAGTCCTCAGCAAAGAGTCTGCAGATGAGATGGATGTCAAACATGAAACACATTAACACAACTTCGGTGCATTTAATGGTGATCTATACTTTGTTTCGTGCCAGTGTAGCGCAACATGTCGGTGCGTAACATGACATGCAACCAAGCATAAATCAGACATTAGATACATATAAATATTACAAATATATATCACTAGAATTTCGCCGGCCTTCGGCCGGCGAATCCTAGTTACATTGCAGCACAATATGGGAAGAAGGAAATTGCGAGTTGACAGACTCCACTTCATGTTTCAGCTGTGTTTTTAAACTCAGTAGTGTGCCCTGCACATGTAGTAACGGATGGGTTATAAATTATTATAATAACAGAAAGTGTTTTTTATTTCTCATAAATACGCAAACATGGTGAAACAACTACAGTCACAGAGAGCAGTGGCAAGGTAGCTGCTGCCTGCTAACGATGCAAACAACAGCCTTGCCTGTCGTGTGTGTGTGTGTGTGTGTGGGGGGGGGGGGATAGCACTAATTTTCGACATTTTACTGTGTCATAAATATTTACATCTGTAGCCTATATTGTGATTACATTTGACCGTACATTTGACTCTTGTGTTATATTCTTGTGAAATATTCAGTAAAGTATTGTGGTGAAATATTCACCCCAAGTTGATAAGATATGCAGAGAATATAATACCAAGAAGCCCCAGTTTGAAATGCATTAGGCCACAGACCCCCATTTGATACCATTTGCTCTCTGGGAAAATCAGGGTCCATTTGGTTCCATTTGTATGCTCTTGGAGTATGATGACTGTGCTAACAGTATTATCATCAAATATGTCTCAGTTTGAAGATTCAAAAAAACATATTTCATATGTGTGAGCTTGTAAAGTCGAACGTTCAACCTAGAGACAGTGTTGCCAAGTCTGATCATTATAAGCTACTTTGGACTTGTTTATGTATTGGTAGTCCTTGACATGGAAATGTTTGAGTTCCACTGCTCTGAAACAACATTAGACAACAAAGTGTGACAGTCAACACTATAATTGATTATTTTAAGACTAATTTCCGGACCATTTCTGATTTACCTACTTTGAACTGGCCTATTAACATTTTTATAGACCTGGTTGCTTGTTTCACTCTCACATCCACGATATGTGGCAACCCTGGTCCCTGGTTTGTTTTGCGTGTGGATGTTGTTTTGTGTTGCTTTAGCATCTTTAGCACAGTATCTATCACAGGGTGCAGCAGCTGCTGCTGTCATGAAAACGCAAATGTGATTGTGACCTACAGACCATCATGATTTGCTTGCTGGACCTATAAATAATTTATTTGCATTAAATTGCCACTCGCCTTAGCCTGCATGCCTATTCCTGTGTGTCTCTGTGTGTGTGTGTGTGTGTGTGTGTGTATGTGTGTGTGTGTGCGCGTGTGCGCAAGACAGACGTGCGTGTGTGTGCAGGCTGAGAGCTGCTGACTGTGATTGACGTGTGAGCTGGATAAATCAGTGAGAGTTGGAAAAAGCGCACGCAGAGCCAACTCGCAGGCAGTGCCTCAGGCCAGATGCCTGAGAATCGGCACAGGATTCTCTGGGTCACCAGTGTTGGTGTGACACACACGGCTTCCACATTTAGCTTCATACTGGGTGAAAGTGGCGTTCCAAAAATTATTTTTCCCCTCGGAATTATTATTCACAATGAGATGGAGTTGAGGTGTTTGTGTTTGCTTGCTGGAGCTATAATTAATGTATTTGCATTAAATGTCCACTCGCGCATCGAAGTAAAAAGCAAGATGGCCGATTGTGAGACTGAAAAGTAGCTGTGGGGGCGGGCCTGGAGGGCCTATGAGAACACGGAGAAGTGTTGCCAGGTTTGCGAATTGTAAGCGAGTTGTAGTGTGTGCAAGTAGCCTGGTTAAAAGGGCTTGTTTCTGCCGCTGTTGGGGCAACAGAACATGTCGACCAGTTTCTGTCAACCGCTTGGCCACGTGACCAACTCCACAATTGTTAAATTAGATATATTGTGTATTATTATGGAATCAAAATGCTATCAAGCTAGAGCTCAAGCGTGTTATGACTTATGATCGAGGAGAGCGTTGGAGACAGTAGCTCACCGTAGGCCATGAGTGGGGTCAGCACCCACAGCTGGCAGCAGGAGCTGAACACCAGGCGAGAAGTCAGCAGGTACGGATGGCGAAACAGCCTGCAGAGCAGCGCCTCATGCTGGGGACGATGGAAACAGCACAACAAACATGCATGTGACATTTCATCTACCGATTTTTGCAAGTAAAGGCATCAACACCGCAATGTAGATGTACTCGTTACAAGTAGAAATCCCCTATTCAAAATGTACTTGAGTAAAAGTATCTCCATCAAAATGAGTACCAGAAGTAACAGTACTCATGCAGAATGTCGTTTTCCAAATGTGAAAAATGTCTAAAAACCTTTTGAAAATAGCAGATCTTGTAGATCGGCTATTTTTTAATGGACAAAATGTATATAGGGCTGAGGTTTTTGGTAATAATAACCCAAATCTACAAAGTAACTAGTAACTCAAGTTTTCAAATAAATATATTAAATAAAATACTTTACAACACTGGATTTGTGTATCACTTGCATGGCTAAAACTGAGACAAGACTTGGACTATTTTCAACATTGTCCTTTTCGGTATATTAAATGTGAAACTATGTATGCATATCCAGCAACATGAAGCTATAGCCATGTGAACTGGAAATATCCCTGGAATGTGCTGAATCTTAATTTCTAGACTGTATTTACCTAGGTAGGGAACTGAGTTAGGTTCCTGTTTCTTATGCATGTAGTACTTTAAACTAATTTGTTAAATCACCCTTTTGTTCTATACCAAATGAAAATCTCTTCTGAAAATCGGCCCGAAAATTGGCTCTCACCATGAGCTGTAGCAATTCCTCCTCTGTGCATTCGTCCAGGTTGGTTTGCTTGACTGCCACCAACTGTCCAGTGGGAGAATGGCGTGCCATGCTCACCTGGCTAAGGTTATTGAAGCCTTTACCTGGAGACCCACACAGAGAAAAAAGAATAACATGTTCAGAACTGAATGGCCGAGAGACATGGTCAAGTCAAGAGTAAGTGCCTGCACTTACTCTTGGAGTTGTGACTGATTTGGCACCGCACAGTACACTACAGTAGAATATTGTATAGAGAATCTTGTGATTGTACTGTGTGTGACTTTGTAAAGGTAAAACAGAGCAGGACTGCAAAAGGACCATGCAAGCAAAAAGCAAAATGGTTCCCATTATAAAACAGCAGGCATGGTGGCACAGTTGGTAGTGCTGTCGCCTCACAGCTAGAAGGTCCTGGGTTCCATTCCCGCTCGGGGCACTGTGGGTGCTGGCGGCGTGTTTCCTCCTCCGCGTCACCAGTGCCCATACCCGAAGGCGGGGTTGGCGAAAGGGCCTTTCTGTGTGGAGTTTGCATGTTCTCCCCGTGTCCCCTAGGGTAGGTACCCTCACAAAAACATGCAGTAATCCTGGTCTCTAAACTGCCTCCCCCTGGCCAGCCGGGGCGCCTGATGGAGGGGAAAGGAACTGGTTGGAATAACGTGTTCCTTTCACGCGCTACGTCCAACCAGGGAAACTCCCCCCTGTCAGGTGTAAAGGAGCAACTTGGACACTCAAGCATGAAGGAAGCATGAGTTAAGTCCGTTGCTCTCCCCAGGTTGGCGGAGGGTGTGTAGAGCCCAGGATCACAGTAGATGATTGACACAGGGGTGAAAAATGGGTTACAAAATCGTGGGATAAAAAATATATTAAAAAAAAACAGCAGGCATCCCATAGCGGTTATGGTTTGTGAAGCTCCACAGTAGAGTTCTCCATTTTTTCCCGGACCCGACTCGACGTTTTAGCCAGGCCTAAAATGGATGCCAAAAAATTACTTTTACTCTGTGATAGTTCTCAGATTCTGCCCAAACCCAACCCTACCCAACCACTGAACTACACTGTGTGTGTGTGTGTGTGTGTGTGTGTGTGTGTGTGTGTGTGTGTGTGTGTGTGTGTGTGTGTGTGTGTGTGTGTGTGTAATGCACATTGTGAAGTGCTTTGCATATAAGGTGCTATACAGATGCACCATTTATAATTTTTTATTTTTAAAAGTGCTGTGGAATATACCAGTATACTGTACACAGTATGTTATAGTTTGATATACATTTATAATATACCTTTAAAAGTAATCATTGATCTGCACAAATCTGCTGTTGTGTATTCCTCTCACTACTACTATGACACTGCTGACTGTATTCATCTCACATGAGGTGACATTAGTGGCGCTCTCACCCAGTTCTGCCAGCAGTTGATAGTGGGCCGGGTCAGCGGTCAGCCCTGTGATGTCATCACCACCTGGTGTCCCTGCCAATGTGTATACAGAGGCTCCCGAGCTCTGCAAAACATACATATAAATGATTCAAATTCCACGTTGTAATCTGCCCAAGCAGCTGCCAAAAATACTACCAGTTTCACAAGCAGATGTACTGCTGATGTATAGGGCTGTCACGCTTACAAATTTAAGTTGACGATAAACTGTCGATTTAACAATTGAATTGTGTTTTTTGCAGTGATCATTGGAACGTTACACTTTGTATCTGTTCGCCTTTTAGGCTTCGTAATCACAAATTACAGAGGGCAAATATGACAAAATAAATCACTGACACTGACAAAAAATAATAATAGTTGATCTACATTCTACAAGCTTGTTGTAAGCTTGTAGATCTGCTATTTTTTTTTTTGTATGTATGGAAATGTTTCAACATGGAAACGATTGACGATGATTGTACTCACACAAAGAGTTTCTCATACACATACATGCTTTATTAATTATTTTGCTATATAAACTTATGACACGCAGCTTGCCTCTCAAAAACAGAACAATCCCCTTCATGGAATTCTACAGAGGCAAAGCAGAACTGCTGCCTGGGACCTCAATGTGCAGAGGACACTAGTTTTTGTCTCTGAGCCAGGCAGGAGTGCTATAATGGTTGGGGTGACAATAGGTACCACAAGGTGGCACTGTGACATTGGTTTAGTTGTGGTCATATTGGTTCTGATGGACAAGAGTAGTATTGCTTGTGTGAGACAAGTGGGATGGAACGGGGTTAGCAACTTATTACTTAAGTTGCTCTTAAATGCCTTGATGACATATTGGAGCATAGGCCTAATATTGCATATCATTTTGTTATTAAACCCCTCTGGCGTCTCACATTTTGTTTTAAAATTGCTAATTGTAGGTGGTACGACCAATCCTAAACTGCAGGGGATATTTCTCATGTTATTTTAACAGGCTTAAAAACACATCTGGCAGAAAAAGAGACAACTGAGAGCTTTACAACAGAAAGCCAACTATTAGGTGACTATGACATTTGAACACTGATGCCTGCCAGTCACAATGTAGAGTGTATTTGTGGGACGCCATGCAGGAATGTCTTGGAAATGAGAGACTATCCCACGCAAAGGGGGCACAGTAGCATTTTATTAGGGAAATTAGCCTGCTGCTTACAAGCAAGCAGCTTAGTTCGCTGGGCTGTGGCTCTGCTAGCAAATATGAGAAGAATTGCAACCAGAACTTTACCACAACAAGTAAAGGAATTTCAGCGGATGCAGTCTTAAACCCAAACCACACCAAAGGGTCGGGTCGGGACAAAACGTTTCTTTTAAGGTAAACCACACCAATGAAACTCACTGAGTTGCAAGGAGTTGCATTGGTGTGGTTAACCTTAAAAAACATTTTGTCCCGACCCCTTGGTGTGGTTTGGGCTTTAGTCCACTGCCCTTTGTCTGTATCCTGAGCTATAAGTTTGTTGGTGGCTGCTTGCTTATATACCTCCACGGGATTCAAGAGGCTTCAATTTCCCCTAAATGCATGTTTCAACCTGGTGTCAATATTTTGGGAATTTTGGCCATTATATTATATGAAAATTCAATAACTTACAACAAAAATAGCAAACATATTAGATCTATACATGCTCATTGAGCGGCTATTTGCCAATTTGTTATACAACAAACTAAGTATATAAGCAATGTATAAGTGATAGATGCAATTTAACGCAGATGTTAACAGATGTTAACTTAAAACATCAATGATGAAGCCAGTGATGACATTAAGAACAGACGCTATCAGAGATTCTATAAAGACATGGCCTGCCCTTCAGTGAAGTCCCCCTGTCTCCGAAAAGTGAACCCTATAGATGGTGGTTGGCATGCGGTTCTCAAACTGGGGGTCAGGGGACCCTCAGGGGTCCTTGTTAATGGGATACCAGAGGGTTGCAGCTAAATTAGTTAACGCTTTCCCAGTCACATAATTGTTGTTGTTTTTTAGAAACACAAATCTTCTATAGGGTCCCTGGGGCACAAAATATTTTCAGATGGGGGTCCGTGGCCAAATAAATATCATATAATTATTTGGGAGTCCTTGACGTTTGAGAACCACTGCTGTAGTAGTGTACTGTAGACTACTGACCAGGAACTGCTGGCTGGGGTCCTCATAGTGTTCGTCTATGCCCACAGCCTGGACCTGAGTGTGGGAGATGCAGGAACAGTCCTGGGGAGGGTATAGGAAGAGGAGGGGGAGGAAGGGGGGAGGAGGAGAGGTGAGACATGTGGAGAGGAGAAGAAAACTGATAGCCAACCCCATGGGAGGAATGACTGAGTGCCAGGAAAGCTTGGGTGGAGATGCATGGACTTAGCCAGGCAGATGGGGAGAGGAAATGGGGGGGTGGGTGGGTGTTGTTGTGGCCGCCTATTGAGGAGGCCTATCTGAAGAGGCAGCGAGGGAAGACATTGGGACTGAGTGACGGTAACAGACACTGAAAGCTGAAAATGCTGACGCTTATTCTTCCAACAGAGAAAAATAATGTGAACTGCATGACGCATAATTGGAAATATAGGCTACAATCAAAACAGGATCGCATGCAAGGAAGGTCAGCAAGAAAAACATTAAAGTAAAACTAAAGTAACAAGAAATACACCACACGCTGCGCGTGTTTACATGCAGACGACGTGACACATTCATCCGAGAGGTCACGGTCGGTCGACGTCAGCATGATCAAACAGAGAGAGACTGCGCACCGTGCATGCATGCCCAATTGTCCATTAATAGCCTAATAAGTTCACAATAGTAATAACAATAATATTCTTACCAAGAAAGACATGGGGTCCTCTTTGCGACAGCAACAACACAACACGCCTGAGGATGAGCATCTATTATTCGATCACTGGCTGCAGAAAGAGGAGTGCATTTAAGTGCGTGCGTGTGGTGGAGAGCGAGCGAGAGAGAGAATAGTGTAACTGTAACACGAGACATCGCTAGTGGTGTGTCGTGTGTGTGTGTGTGTGTGTGTGTATGTGTGTGTGTGTGTGTGTGTGTGTGTGTGCGTGTGCGCGTGCGTGTGTGTGTGTGCTTTCGATATACTATAATAAAAGGCAGCGTACCTGGCTGCATCTACTGTGCGACTTCATCACCGGCAACGGTCGGAGACATAATAGATTAAATGCTTATAGTTGAATGAATGCATGTCGCATAAAGGGTCTAGGAGAGGATTGGTGTTGTTGACATTGGAAACGACTTCCAACTAAAGCAAATCACCAAAACACAAAAAACGTGGGGCGGGGGGGGGAACAATGCATAAAGTTGCCTTATACAGTTGCATACCACTTTTACCTCATTTTGGGAATGTAGCCTATAGGCCTACAAGGCGAAATGTTAAATTGGACCATTAAATATGCAGACCTATATTTTATATAAATAGTTTTACAATATGGTTTAACAATTTATATACTAGTAGAGCATGTACATTGTAACCTCGTGACGACTCTCCCAATATCAAAACAATGCAATGCAATTCATAATATTACAAGGTTATAATTATGTTATAGTTACGCCCAACTCAGACCCCACAGACAGCAGCTATAGTTCACGTCCTTGTCTGATGACAAAGCATGAAATCAACATATGTCAAACAAAAAAAGACCTAGCCTACTGTGAGGCAACTGTTTCGTGTATAAAGTGATCATACGCACTGCCTTGAGTTCATTAATACGTTAAATAAAATGAAATCATGAAAATTCTGATCACAACCTACCTTTTTTTAATGTCCTCTCAAAACAGTTCCTCTGACGCCACTCACTGCATGGTGTCACATAACCGGTTGCAAATAAGAGCGTGGGCTATTTTAAACAAGGCTTCCTACTAGTTATTTGCTAAGTAAGCGCGCGTGTGGTCAACGAATAGGTGGAATTAACGAGGACTGAGAACGCGACAGCAATCAAAAAGCATAGAGTAAAACAAACAACATACCAGACTGAGCTTTTATTTTGACACTAGCGACCTGGCTGGCTGGACGGCGCGCGATAAATAGGTCACCGATTTCCCTGATTATGAATCCCACCGCAGCTCTAGGATAGAGCCCACCTGATTGGCTCGAGAACTGTCAATCACAGCGACTACTGGCCAATCACAGACTGTGGGGTGCACTGGGGTCGTTTGGTTAGCAGTGGTCCTTTTCTTGAGCATCCTTGAGGAGGTTCCAGGTGGTCCCCCAGATAAATGATGGAGGAGAGTTGGTAACGAAATGGACCCTTAGTCCCTTATTAGATCTTTAACTCTGGAGATTGTAGTTCAAGCAAGAAAAACAAGTTGCATCATGTTCATCTAAGAAGCGTCAAGGATTAAAAAAAACGCACAATACAGTCTTCTTATTTTCAAGAAGTCTACACAATTAGAGAATGTAGAAGATTTTTTTTAATCGTTTGCTTGTTATGTCGAATAATCAATGGCACTAACATTGATTGATTCCGTATGGAATTGTGCAACTTATGCAATGACAACCACATATTATTTTGGATCTGAGAGGATAAATGTCATCATGGTGTGGCTCAAATGCAGAATAAATAATGGGCCGTAAACAAACAGGTTGTGATTGTGAACCACTGACCTAGAACTGAGGTGGAATGGAAAGCCTGGTGAGGCGAGGTTAGCCTAGAACTGCAGTGGGATCCATAATAACGCCTCCTGGCGCCTGTTGATAGCGTAGGAAGGAAGAGTTGCATCTATTGTTTGTTCGAGCGAGGAGGTTGTGTGTGACAGGCAGCAGACACATGATGCAGGGGACTCTTCCATCCATATGAGCTATAGATGATTATAACGTTCTTACCAGGTAGGATTATTGCTGCTACTAACCCGTCGTTTGTTGTAATATCTTAATATTTTAATGAGTGACATGTGGTTTTAGTTTAGAGGTAAACCGCGATCGGTAGGTGAGAGAGGGACAGAGAGAAAGAGAGAGAGAGGGAAAGAGCTAATGCCGTTAGCCGAGCAACAGTTAAAGGCTGTGATTCTGCACCCTTATCGGAGATGCGCGCCAGCAGCCAGCCAGCAGGGTGGGTGGTGCCGTGGTGGTGTCGCTAGCATGCGAAAAACTGATCTTTTTGGTAAATAAATGTAGCCTACAAATCTTAATCTTGGCTCCAGAGTCTAGACTGTCAAGATTTCTTTGTCATAATAATCGGACAAAAAGGATAACACGTACTCTTCATCCAATATTGGCTAGTACAAATCTCTGCATTTTTACCCTTATTATAAATGTATGGCGTTTTGTTGTTGTCAATAATACTGTTATTTATGCATTATATATTATAGATACATATTTATGTATGTTGTATAATAAATCTCTGCAGTGACAGACGGCACGTCACGGGGGATTAGAAAAGAAAAGGCCAATCGGCCATTGTTTTGAACATGTAATTTGGGGTCATATTTACTCGCATACATTCTGAAAGATTCTGATTTGTAAATAGAAAATATGCTATTTGGAACCTTATCATTCCATAATGAATATGGGTGCATTGCGCCAGTGTTTACAAAAATAATACAGCAACAGTAAATCATTTATCTGTTACCTTTAGTGTTTGTTAAAGCATCAGGCAATCACTATACATCCTTTATAATTTATTGTTTGGGGGTGGGGCTACCCTACCCATCTGTTTATATCTTGATACTGAATATTCCTTTTGAATAGGAGCACAGTACAAAATAATCTGTGTGGGCAATTTGGTCAAAATGTTACGCTGCTACTGCTAGCACCCCCTGTCATCTGAGGAATGAAAATGAGTCGGCCAGAACAGGGTATTTACTATTTTCTTGTGAAAGTCCACTGAAGATCTTTGTGTGTTTTGTAAATCAGCTGAGGCAGTGAGTGCAGTGTTTACTTATGGACTGTCACATGCTGCTTCACCTTGCGTCCATTTTGTTCTGACCCAAATACATCATCACATGACAGTGGTCAGATTGTAGATGGGATGACTGAGTAGACTAGACTAGACATGCTGTTGCAATGAGACAAAGAGAGAGTGAACTGCGAAGTGATGAGTGAGAGATCAAGACATTTTCAAGATTAACATGACATTGTCGTTTTTTGGGGCATTTTATTTTGGAGTACCACGTTTTCCACTTTGGTGGTTTATGAGTTAAGTTATTATATTATATTTAAAGCTGAGCACCCACCTTGACCCAAGGGCAGTTTCCAGAGGAAGCACACCTGCTTTTCTTTCTTAATCAGCATTTGTTCTTAGTGAAAATGCTGTGCGACAATGTAAAAATTAGGCTTAACTGTGTAGTAGTGTGAGTGTCACAGAATGTGATGCTGCTGGGTTAGAGCCAGGCTCGTTGGGCAGTATTTTATTGTGAATGTGCACAGTCCAAGGTCGTCCCCAACCTGATTTCAACAAGCCTTGGAGAGGCCTTGTACCACTAATGAGAAGTTATCTGGATGGATGGGGACATTGTTACTGACAACTACAGATTGACTCAGCAGTGACACACAATGTGTCATTAGCTTGGACATTTTAAACCATACCATCTATCTACTGGGGACAGGACACTAGATTTCATTTGCAAAAATTGTGGGCAGACGAATGCAGGACGAATATCCGCGCCAGACAGTGATGTTAAATAAATATGTAAACTTAAAACAACAACACAGTTGCTGTTGTTCACTACTCGATGTTGACATTACTGTTGTGTGTTTAAAGATGAATAATATGGTGTTGCGTAGCGCTGTGGTGATGCTCAGTAAGCCGTTCTGTGAGTCAAACAGTATTGACATCACTGTTGTTATGTAAGGGGAAGCTGAGTCTGCTTGCTTCAACTGACATTAACACACACGCACTGGGTATGCCTGCCTACATGAGTTGACACAGGCAGGAACGCACATTGAAGGGTGCACCCTCTGAATTGAGATACAGGAAAGGTTTCCTAAACCACAAGCATCTCAGTTGCAGCAATACTAAAACACTGTTGCTCAGCCCATGACACAGACATTCATCTAGCGGTCATGCTGTCTGACCCACTTATTCAACATGTTTCTGCTAATATCCAGTCCTTGCACAGTGCATAATGTTATTAGAAGCTCTTTCCCATTCCCCCATCCCTTTTTAGATACCCCTCCTGTCTGACTAGTCAAGTCATTCCTTTAAGCCCCCTGCCTAGAACATTCCCCAGAGTGTGAGAAAAGAAAACAGGATGTAGGAGGTTCTCTGTCTCCCGCTCTCTTCCCCCCCCCCCCCCCCTCAGCCCTCTCCTTAAAACCAAGCAATAATATGTGGCACCCAGCCTAGAAATGGAAACTGCATAGGAGTCACTCACAGCAGCATATTATGAGTCACAGAATCTAGCGAGAATTGGATAAGCCAGACAAGTTGCCAGTTCGTGCTGAGGCCGACTTGTCAGCCAATGGCATAATGACACCCTTTAAAATTGATCCTTCTAAAATCAATTGAAGTACAGGAAGCTCTTTTGTCATCTGTGACACATCCTGAGAGCAACATGGCCAGAGTAGTCCTTCAGCAGATAAGACTTCACTTCACTGGCAGATGCTCTCTATACTACTGGTCATGACTCATGCTGATGAGACGAGCAGCTTCGCAACAACTTTTGAGAAGAGTTTGTTTCCAATAAACATAAACCTGTCACTCTTCCTGGCCCAGCTCAACCCTGCCAGCCAGAGCTGAACAATTCTGTCCAGTCGATGGTTAAAATGTCTCCTAGTGCGAGAACTGTTTGTCATCAGTTTTAAATGTCAACTGAAGGAGTTGGTGAGAATGCAGAGAGGGCGACAGAAGGAGAGATGGAGAGGAAAGGGTGTCAGGCTGAATGTTATCAGCAGCCTGGAGTGGAGTCGGAAATACACTTCTGTTTTTTTTTCAACCACACTGATCTGTAAGAAAATGGTCACTAAAAACATCCCTGGCCTGCCCTATGACTTTATGACTCTAGCATTATTGTCCCTTGCTTTCAGAACCCACAAAATGTGAACCTTTTTACATAATTATAACACCCAAAATGTATTTCTGCTAGCAGCATTGCATGCAAACATTATTTGTCACATCTGCCCTGTGCAATTTGTGATTATGAAGCCTAAAAGGCAAACGAAAATACAAATTGTAACGTTCCGATTATTTCCGTGACAATTAATCGCCACGTATAAACATGACAGCCCTGTTCTCTCTCTCTCTCTTCCTTCACAGGTCAAAGAGCTTGGTTGATGTTTGTCCGTCCAGTGCAGCAACACTCACACTTCCCACCCAGTCAGTGGTGCGACTGGATGTGATGTGATCATGTCCCGGCCGTAGCCCCTCCATCCATCCCTGTTCCTGTCTGGTAGAGAGTCTGTGATGTATGAGTGAATGCAGAGGTCCCACCCTCTACTCAGACAGGACATGTTTGAAGTCAAGCCCCCCGCGATGGCCAAGAAAGAGTCCAGCACGGAGACGGGTAAGAGACAACAGCACATCTCATAAACTCTTGAGAGTGTACACATTTACACTGTGTGTGTGTGAGAGAGAGAGACCGCTGAGCATGTTGTTGTGCAATGTGCATCCCTGTGGTCATGTCTTTGGGCCTGATGCTATAGTTAGCTGTGACTGTCCCACTAAACCACATAACCGCTGAAGCAGAAGACATTGACTTGCCTGAGAAAGACGAACACACACACACACACACACACACACACACACACACACACACACACACACTGCCTGCCTCCTCAGCCCCCAGTTGCACTTGACTGTAACCTACTCTGTACTGATGTTGGTTGACATCCAACGATTACATAACTCTGTTCTCCACCGTGGGCACGTTTCTGACTGTTCATGCATGTCCTACTCACTCGTCTGTAAAAAATCACACACGTGTGAACTGAGTGGTGCAATTCCCCCCCCCCCCCCCCCCCCCCTCTCTCTCTCTCTCTCTCTCTCTCTCTCTCTCATTACACAGCACTACCCCTCCCTCTGTTTCTGCCGCCCCCTACTGGTATAAATCAGTAACATACTCAGGCTCATACACACAGGTGTACACACAGGTAGGTACATGGACATTGCTGATTGTAGGAGTGGTTGCACCACTCAAAAAAAAAATTATGAGGTTGACTGACTGTCTGGAACTTTTATCCAATTTCAAGAGAAAGTTTGTCGTGCTTTTTCACACGGCCACTCATGCGAGACGGAAGTGCTTTTGTCACTGAGAATTACGCAAGATATGTCTTATATGACCAGTGGTGGAAAAAGTACTAGTACTATTACTACTATAAGTGCTATAGAAATACCGAAAATGGCAAATCTACAAGCTCACAATGAGTCGCATCGCAACACATTGTGAGCTTGTAGATCGGCTATTTTCAAATGGCCGAAATGTATAGGGGTACTGTATGTTTTGTAATCATAATCGGGATCTACAAAGTAACTAAAGCATGTAGTGGCGTAAAAGTATAATATTTACCTCTGAGATGTAGTGGAATACAAACACCTCAAAATTGTACTTAAGTAAGTAAGTGAATGTACTTGGTTACTTTACACCACTGTCCAGTGTCCACTGTAGACTTCATGGCCGACCAAAAGTGTGTGTGCGAATTTTGAAACCAGTTCAGAGCATGCAGCACAGGTTAAGTGATGCATGAGCTGCAGTTGGCTATACATGACACCAGCTATTGTCTGTGCTGGCCGTGGCAAACTGAGTTGAATTTTGAGCACAATAGTACCTGGTATTGGGGCGCCCGCTGGCCTATTGGACCAGGCGCATACCACATTGGCGCATGCCTGACAGCGTGTCGCGGGTTCCAGTCCCGATCCCGACGACCTTTTGCTGCGTGTCATTCTCAGTCTCTCTCTCCCTGTTTCCTGTCTATCTATCTCTACTCTACAGTATGTCCTATCAATCAAAGTACCTGGTATTGTATTGTAGGCTTATGCTACATTTCTCTCTCTCTCATCTCTCTCTCCATTGCAGACGAGGGTCTGGGTAGCAGTGCGAAGTGCTGTGGTTCCGGGTCTTTTGGCTCGGTTTCCGCTGGCTCTGGCGCCTCCCTCTACCTGTCGGACAGCCAGGACTGGGTCATCTCTCCCAGCTGCTCCCCAGACGAGCCGCCAGCCCACCACCACCACCACCATGCCCTCTCCCCCATACTGGCTGAAGAGACATTCAGATATATGAGTGAGTCAGAGTGTGTGTGTGTGGACATGGAACGCTAGTGCATGGAGGACTGTATGCTCGACAGAACGCATGATATCTTAGGAAGTATCTATTTTTTTATGTTTTAAGGCAAAACATACTTTATAATTGTTTTAAAAGGTTTGAGCAAATGGCTATAAGCAATGCAATGATCAACTAGGGCTTTAGTTGAATATTAAGCTCTCTGGGCAAAAGAGCAGGGTAGGGACATTGAGTTTGGACATTTTTTATTTTTGTTACTATAATTATTATTATAGTTTTTAGAAAGTAGGTGCACGGTTATGATGGCTTAGAGTAGTCATAAACGTGTCAAAGTGTCCTATTTCTGTCTATGCTTCACTGACCAAAGCATGACCTGTGCACTAACATAATGTCCTGTCTTTCCCACGCGACATGGACACTGTCAATCTATTTCTACTCTCTTTTTTGTGCCGAGTGTGTTCTGTCTTTTTCTGTCTTGTCTCTCTGTGTCTTTCTCACTGTTATTGATTTAGCCTGCAATGAAATTAGAGCAGCAGATGGTGTGTGTGTGTGTGTGTGTGTGTGTGTGTGTGTGTGTGTGTGTGTGTGTGTGTGTGTGTGTGTGTGTGTGTGTGTGTGTGTGTGTGTGTGTGTGTGTGTGTGTGTGTGTGTGTGTGTGTGTGTGTGTGTGTGTGTGTGTGTGTTGCACGGTACATACACATAGACGCAGCTGTGTAGTGCATTAGCCATGCAAGGCTTTCACTTAATCTCTCAATCACTTTTTCTCTGAATTAAAGGCACACAGATAATCCTGGCTATTATTTAATGTAACCCAACAGTAGCTGTCACGTTTTAACAGCACTTTTCTCAAGTAGTTTACACGAGGCGTTTACGAGCGACCGTCTCTAATGCACGTTCTGTTTCCTTAAACCTCCCGCTTATTTGCGTGAACACGTGCCAACGGGGAAACTAGTATTCACGCATGCGTTTTTCAGTGCGTGCAATGGGTGTGTGTGTGTGTGTGTGTGTCGCGCTTGTTGTGCGTCCGCGTCCCATCCCAGAAGAGAAGCTGGCCGGTGATAAGTGCAGCTGTGTGCAAAGCCAGACCCAGTGTCACGAGACAGACAGAGAGAGAGAGAGGAGGAGGAGGAGGAGATATGATGAGAGAGAGCTAGATAGAGAGACGGCTAGAGGAGAAACAGCAGGACGCTAG
This sequence comes from Protomyctophum bolini, assembly GCF_963924005.1. NCBI lineage: Eukaryota > Metazoa > Chordata > Actinopteri > Myctophiformes > Myctophidae > Protomyctophum > Protomyctophum bolini. Next base: position 18,691,934 of record NC_137885.1, on the reverse strand, counting down.
GGAAAGGGTTGTCAGGCCATGCCGGTGTTCAACATCCACAATGACGAAATGGATGAGCGCTTTGCTGTGGAAGGTGAGCCTCAGTGTGTGTGTGTGTGTGTGTGTGTGTGTGTATGTGGCTGTGTGTGTGTGTGTGTGTGTGTGTGTGTGTGTGTCACTGCAGAACATGTTGATACTGTACTTTCCAAGGTCATTGGAGAGGAACCCTGGTGTGAGTGTGTGTGCACACTCAAATGCATGTCTGTATGTGTGTGTCACTGTGTTGCTGTGCTGGCCACAGTGCTGCCTTGCATACAGTATAGGCCCAAGCAAGCAGGAAATGGTTCCAAGAGGAGGTGTGGCCGTATGTTCTTGTTTACATTCAAATGAGGGACACACACACACACACACACACACAGAGGGAGAGGGAGAGAGAGAGAGAGAGAGAGAGAGAGTTTACTCACAACGTCAAGTTTGTTATTCAATCCTTTAGTTTCCATAATTATGTCCCGTGTTTGGCGGTTTGTTAAAATCTTCAGTTGACCTTGAAGTTTCAGTATGTGGTGAAGGAGGGGGGGGGGGGGACCATGTGCATTTTCCACTGAATGAAATTCCGTTGACTTCCTCCACTTTGTAGTCTGCTGACCCACACAGTGCCAACTTCCAAGTCATGTCCCGCCGGACGGTGCCTGGTTGTCTGCTGACTCAGAGGGTCATGCCCACACAGGTCATATGTCCACTGTCCTGGGCAGAGCGGCAGTGGTTTATAATTGGACAGAACTTTGGCAGTTGTATTGTAGATGGGATCAGTGACGTTTAAAATATAGTAATGACTCTTCTTTTAAAGAGTTGCACACATCAGAGCCGCCCAGTCCCCTGCTAAAGGCTTATTTCTTCTCCCTGACCTTTTGTGAAGGCTGAGGTTGCAGCCCTGTCTTCACCTCACTGGAGCAAATGTTTGCTTGTTTGCGCCTTTTATATTGCTTACTAGAATTTCGTGCGCGCTTCGCGCGCACTCATCCCAGAGCTACTTCGCCACGCACTATGGGAAGAAATAAATGGCGGGAGTTGACTCCACATGTAGTAACGGATGGGTTATTGGAAATGTACCATTGTTTTGTCCTGAATATTTCCACAGCCTAATTACTAAAGGATTGTGACTGGGACAGACATACAGTCTGACATACAATAGGCTACACGTGTGCACAGAGAATAAACAATGACCTATATGGCCAGATTTCTTAAATTAACATAGTTGGATTTTAACAGAAAGACAATGCCATAAATCAGTCAAAGTAAGTGACAGACTCAACAGTAGCACACAGCATGCAAGGCAGCGATGCATGCGTGCCAACATGTTTGTCCAGCTGAGATTTAGTGTCTCCATCTCTCTGTGGAAGAGGTTGCACATGACCTGTACGGCCACACTGAGGTGCTCCAACACAAACACAGACACAAAACAACACCACGCTGTTTGTCCAGTTGACCCAAATCAACACCAATACCTAGCCTGTTTGTCCAAAACACACTATCTGCTCGCCACGTTTCTACTTCGCCACAACCTAATGTTAGTAACAAATGTAGGGGAGAGCCGCCAAGGTTGTAACGCTTCACGGTTGTAACATGGACGTTATCTCTTGATTGGTCAACGCCACCATGACGCCATCGCGTCAGTATGTGTACAGCAAGGAAGTTTGAAGTGTTTACCTTCAAAATGCGTATAATTTTACACCTGGAGTATATGTGTGCTACAATTTTTGTCTTTGGTGTTGGTGAATAAAAATCCACATGGATGTGTTCATGCTTATGTTCTTCATTAGTTTGCATCGTGTTTAGACGGAATTCACATTCATTCTGGTCTGTAAGCAACTGCAAAGAAAACTTGCAAAAGCGGGTCATTTGTAACATGTGTTACAAATGGTCCGCTTCCATTCAATGCCATTATATGTAATATTTACATATTTGACATATTGGCCAATATTATATGTTCTAAAATGGTATTGTATTGTGTAGTGTATTCTAAAAGTAGTTTAGGGTTGTATAACATTGTACAACTCAATCAATCAAACGTTTGTTTAATCAATGTATTGCCCCATTGAAAAAAAAGAAAAGCCCAAACTGGTACACCCGATACTATTTAATATTTCCCTTATGTTTGATACATTTTCTTATCACATCCATGGTATGAAAACAATGCTAAGGAGTTGCTTCAATGAAATATAATTGCTTTAAGCTGAAAACGGGTTATTAGTTATTATGTGTAGTGTAGTGTAGTCAACATGTTAAGGCTCGCTATAATGACGCCCAGCTGTTATGTAATCGCGCATCTATAAATTCTAAGCGTGTGAGCCGGGAGTGTGTGTGTGTGTGTGTGTGTATATACATTCCGTCGGTAATTCCCTGTAGGCTTCACGTGAATAATGTTGTGTGCGCGCGTGCGGAGAAATAGTTATTTAATGAATCGCATGTTGGTGTGTGTGTGTGTGTGTGTGGGGGGGGCCTTACAGGCGTGCATGTGCGTGTGTGTGCGCGTGCAGGCGTATGTATACATTAGGGCTGTCACGATTCGCCTAGTCCACGATTCAATTCAATTTTCGATTTGCAGCTCACGATTCGATTCGATGTTCGATTCGCTATCACGATTCGCCTAGTCCACGATTCAATTCAATTTTCGATTTGAAGCTCACGATTTGCTTCGATGTTCGATTAAATTTTTTCAATCTATTTTTTTAAAACCTTCTTTTTCAGCATTGAGGGCTATATTCATTATAATTTAGGCCAATATCTTGGTTTGTAAAGAAAAACACTTGTTTCCCAATAAGTCACATTTATTTTCTATAAATAACAAATCAGAATGAGAATAATAAAAGGTTTAACAACTTTGGGTTTTATGCCCTAACATTTTTTAAATGTTTCTTGAAGATGAGATGACTTGTAACATTCTTGTTAAGCTCTAAGTAAGTAAAAGAAAGAAAAAAAAAAAAAGTCAAATAGTATATAGACCCATCTGTTGTTAGTTCAAGTATTAAATACTAATTTAAGTGTTCAATTTCACTTATACACTACCTGGTTATAAATAGCTGCAGTAGGCTACACCATTTTATGCAGTATTTTATACTATTTCTATTTAGTGTACATTTAGTGGATGTGGCTTACATCCGGTCTAAAGCCCACCCACTGTATGCGCTGATTTCCATACACAATCCGTATCCTCCCCTCACCGGATGTTGAATGAACAGTACTAACGGCCATATATTTGACGATCTTTTAGACAAAACGATTTTAACGGGCAACGTTTCACATGTATTATTAGTTTGATACATTTTAGGAGTGAAAACATGTGTGACCTGCATGGCATTTTGTAACGTGGTTCTGCTGTTCTGCAACTCTCATTAAATATTGAAAGCCAGCGTTTTCCACCACTGATAGTGGTCGCATGTCTGCAGCTATGCAGACCGCAACTCCGTGCGTTAATTGTTTTGCACGGGGCGAATTAGCTGAGAGCTTTTCTCTATAAGAATATAGTTGGCTGTGTTGTTGTCTTTGTACCATCGTCGTTGGACAGATCGATTTCTTTGTGATGTCTGCTCGTTTTCTTTTCCACACTTATTTCCGTGTATCATCGTCGTCGCTGTCTACAACAGCACTGGCCATGGTGAAACGCAACAGCCGTCTCGTTCTCTCACTTGTCAACTCCTCTCTGTGTGTGTGTGTGTGTGTGTGTGTGTGTGACTGACTGTGTGTGTGTGTGGCACTGCTCCGATACAGCTGGATTTTCGTCTCTTTTTTTTCTCCATGCATTCGCATGGGCGGAATGGCCCGGCCGCTCGCGGAAGTAAATTGGCTGTGTGGCGAAAATAGGCAAAGTGATCGGTGTAAGGGTGATATGTTGGCACAATCCGATTAATGTCAAAGAACAATGTTGATGTAACTAAGGGAATCGTCGAGTCATTTTTTTTGTAAATAAAGAGATTTAGATGGAATAAGCGAAATAGCGATCGTATAATCTCTCCTGTTCCTTCTGTCTCTCATCAATGTCCTGCGCGAGGGTCGCCTGCAGACCCAGCTCCCAGCGAGTGCTGCAAGCAGTGAGTGTAGAGTAGGCGTGGCGCAGCATTAGAAGGGCGCAGCAAATACGACATTGAGGGGTAGAAACCATCCCGGGCGCGTGGTTCATGTAACATGTGTGTCACTGTGAAAGACTGGCCCCATTAAGTGAACGTAGTTGGCAACAGAGCTGGTGACGTAAGAGGCAGGGTGTTGCCAGGTTTGCGAATTGTAAGCGAGTTGTAGTGTATGTAAGTAGCGTGGTTTAAAGGGCTTGTTTGTGGGCTGGTTGGGCTTGTTTCTGACCGTGTTGGGGCAGCAGTGATTCCGTGTTCCGTGTAGGAATGTTTCATAAAAGTAATATTTAATAGAGTAAATAAGACACTTGAACGGCTAAAAAATAGCCTATGTCAGTTCGGGGAGCGTTCCGAATTTATTTTGCATATAGAGATGTGTGGTGAAAGTGTGGTTCGGTCGGAGATAGAGCAGAAAGAATGAGTATGGGTACACCTTTTCACTTGTATAGTAGATATACTTTTACATTTGCTCTTTGTTTTCTTTTAACCTGTACAGCACTTTGGTTGACTTATGGTCATGTTAAATGTGCTATACAAATAAAGTTGAGTTGAGTTCAAACGCTTTTATCTAAGTTGTTTTATTCTTCCTTGCACAATTTGAACATGACTAGATGTTGTCACCAAAGCAAGAAGGACTAGTGAATAACATTAAATCTAAAGCAGTTAAGCCCTTTTTTTAAGTCCCTCCAACTTTATCGGACTGAGGTGAAAACACGGAGTTGCATGACAGCTTTGCAGCAGCCGTTGCATACTTTGACTGGAAGGCTTTATCAGATATTCTGATCAATGCAATGGCACTTTTTTTATATTGCTGAGCACTGATTCATGTTTGCATCAATACCCTAGACACAGACAGACGCATACATATGTGATCTATGCCATGCTTTTTGTTACTGCTTAATATAAATCGCTCTGCATCTGCTAAATGCCTAAATTGTAAATTTTAATACATACATGCATGTGCGCGTGCACCCTACCTGCCCATGTTTACATACATACATACATACATACATACATACAGTATATACATACATGTGTGTATGGTGTGTGTGTGTGTGTGTGTGTGTGTGTGTGTGTGTGTGTGTGTGCGCTGCATACACATTTGAGGTGTGCGTGAACGAACGTGCAGCAATGCTGGCCCTGATTGTGTGACTTATTTTGGGGGGATGAGGTCGGGGGTAGTAGGGTACAGTAAGGGCTCTGAAGAAGTGGTCTCACGTTGCTTGTTGGCTGGACAGTTGCTCCACTTTTGTAGGGGCCCTATAAATAGAGCCCAATGCATTCCTGTGTAAATCTCTTAATGACGTCCCCTCCCCACCACTCGTATGTACACATACACACACATACTGTACATAAACACAGTGGCTAAGAGTGCAAAGTGGGATTCTTTGTGTCAGTCAGTCAAAGTTTATTCTTATCATTCTCAATCTGTTGAACATCATTAACTTTTCTGTCTGGCATCAGAAAGGTCAAAGATAAATCAAAATGAAACGTTTCACTGTACTGTTTTTGACATAACTCCCCGACCTCGGGAGTCACAAATATGAATGGTACATCTGTAAATAATAGTGTTGGTTTTAAATGGCTTGGAGCACCACGAAGGCTCATTAATGAGCCTTCGTAATGATGACAGTCGGGACAGCTTCGTGCACTTCATTAATGTATAACTGCATTGATTCAGCATGTTCCCTTGGCTTGAGTACACCAAAAGCTTTACAATTTGTATTTTATTCAGTGTGTGACTGTGTACAATTTGCCTTAGCTACCCTTTGCAATGTCACTATGGAAAATGCGTACGTTGTGATGTCGATGCTGAAACGATATTGAAAATATATAGTGTGCCATCTGAATGGGTGACATACAGCATTTACTTTCATAATTGATTAATCGGCCGATTATTTAAACAATGGATCGGATGTTATGGCATATGTGGTATTTTGCTTTGCAGGCGCTACTGTGCATGTGCAACTACCAGCCGATTGTAAGGGTAGAGAGATGGCTCACTCCTCTTTAGCTTAGTTACATTTAACACTGGAAAAACTATGTTTAAGTGGAAAAACACTCACAATAAATAACAAACTCCAGCAATTAGTTGCCGATTTGATTACTAAATTAGTTGGCAACTAATTGAATAATCGATTACTATTAATCAATTAATCATTGCAGCCTTAAGTTAGGGCCGATTCATACTCCTATTTTACCACTGTAGTGCCGAAATGATTTCGGCTCTAAAATAGGAGTATGAATCGCGCCTTAGTCGGTATACTGTGTATAAATATGTAGACTCTGGCCAGCCTTCTGTCCATCTAGTTTGGTTTTATCATGACCAAAGGTTCACCGTCCTACAGTGTACTTAATGAGTTACCTATTCATTATCCATTAGGGTGATTTATGCTTGTTTGTTTGCCGATGTCTTGCACTGGAAATATCTTATTTACAAGCGTTGTGATAGCTATTTCAGTGCACGACACGACACGCAACAAAGTATGAATCGTGTGTGTGTGTGTGTGTGGGTGTGTGTTGCGTAAGAGATCTTTATATTCTAGTGAGTCTGCAGGAGAAAAAAAAACCTTGTAAAGGAATGTGACTTTGTGACTAATCCACTGGGTGAGGAAAAGGTATGCCGTGAACCGAGACGATGCAGGTTGCCATGCACTTTAATGATGCATCAGTGGAACCATGACCGGATCCTTACTGCGGCTAAAGGGAAGTTGTTTGTGTCAAACATTGAGCTGAAGTGGAAGTTGCCTTAGAGAGAGAGAGAGAGAGAGAGAGAGAGTAGCTGAAGTGGTGTACAGTAACTGGATAGGTTTACATGTAGAACGTGTGTCTTCCTGTTTTGTGTCAAAGATAGCCCTCCCAGGCCTGGGTTATTTGTCCAGGCTGAGACAGAGATGGACAGAATGAGGATAGAGGTCACAGGAGGAAGCTGAGATGTGTGTGTGTGTGTGTGTGTGTGTGTGTGTGTGTGTGTGGGATTGTGCACAGTGTGCACATACAGCCTCAATCAGTTTCATGGCTGATGGACATACATGTGCTCTTCATATTGTAGAGCCAGCTGATCTAGAGATTCTCTCCAAACAGGAGCAGCGGAACAGCTGTACAGACCACTCCCTCAGGTGCTGAAACCAGCCCAAGCTTTCTACTACTGCCCTCTGTACAAGATATTAAATGGCAAAAGCAAGACTCATGCTTTATAATATTATCTTCCTGTGCGCAACTCTGTCTCTCTCTGTTTACAATCACTTTCTTCAATCCCTATTCTTTCTTGCACTCTGTTTTGCTTCTCTCTCTCATTCCGTTTCTCTCTTTCTCTGCCTCTCTCTCTCTCTAGCGTATCTCGCTCTGGAGCCCTCTCCCTATTCCCACCCTGGCTCCAAAGGTATCCGTTTCTCCCTGTAAAGAAACCGCTGCTCCTTGCCTGTTAACCGAGCACGTAGAGAGGGGGGGCTTCAGTCTTCCTGGTGGCCAAGAGAGGTGCACTCCAGACCGTGCCCTACCCTGATATGAAGCCATGGAAGTCTGGACTCGCCCCTCTATCCATCTCTTGCATGTAGATCGCGGATGGCAGACACTTAAGGGTTAAGGGTCACCTAGCATAGGTCTGCCGTCCCACCGTAGACGGCTTACAGTGGCAGCGTCATTTCATGTGTTTTATTTTAATTTCTCATTTCTTTGTGTCCGTGTAAGATTAGTCGGTGCACTCAGACCGCTAGCAACCGCGCATTATTTGTTATTGTCTGAAGGACACTTTGAGGTAACCTTGTGCTTCTAAACTTATATCACAATGGAACCTGAATATTGCATTGACCATGGACTTTAAATAACATCTAGTACATTATAATGTTCTTCTGTTGAAGGTGTTCTTATTTGTCCATGACCACAATCAAGGTCCTGATCCACTGGTTTAGAAATGTAGAGTAAGCTAATAGCTAGCCCTATACTGTATGTAGCATCCGAGGTTTTGCAGTGAATCGTGGGACATTTAGACGAGTATAATGTCCCATGTCAACAAGTTGCTTGCGGTCAGAAGGCACTTTAAGTAGGCTGGACAAGAAATTCTAACTGCCGGGAAGTACACAACACACAGGGCTACAGGAAGTTGTGGTGGCCCTGTGATTTTGGTTGACACTTCCGGCAGTTGTTCTTCGCCAGGCTTTATCTCCTTGTGAGATGGAGACGTAGCTGGGAATGAGGTCGGGCTCTAAGTGAAATTGACATGCTAGTCTGACTGAGCATGTACTTGTGTGTATATATTGGGTATATATTCATTTTATATTCATTTTGCATCATTGTTCGCTACTCGTTTTGTGCAGATGTCTGTGAATGCAAGTAGGTGTTTTGTTGTGTGGAAAGAACGTGTTTGTGGCCTTAACTTGTATTTTCTCTCAACCGTCAGTCCTCAGCGCAGACCGTGTGGAGCAGATGACCAAAACCTACAATGACATTGAAGTGGTCACACACCTTCTGGTGGAGGTAGGTTGGAACAATCACGCTCACTAATAATAACACATTGGGTATAACCAGCCAAGAAACGTCAAGAAAACGCCTAGAACAGGCCTCTCTTCCGGGGTTTTAAACAGCTGGTGGATGGAAATCTTGGTAGTGCGTGGCTTCAACTTGTAGCGTTGGCAAAAAACGCTTTGCCGACGCTACAAGTTGAAGCCGCGCATGCACTGGCATCAGCTGTCTAAAAACCAGGAAAAGACGCCTGTTCTAGGCATTTTCTTGACGCCTCTTAACACGACAGTGTGCCGGCGCCCACACACACACACACAGCGGCCACCGATTGGCTGAATGACTGACTGACTGACCTGTGTCCCATGCTCTGATTGGACAGCGGGACAGGGACTTGGAGCTGGCGGCTCGGATTGGTCAGTCGCTGTTGCAGAGGAACAACCTACTGCAGGAACGCAACGAGGCTGTGGAAGAGCAGCTAACACAGGCCCTGGATCAGGTAGAACACAGTCGGCACACACGTGTGCGTGCGTGCAGTGCACAAGTTTGTTTGTATAGCACATTTCAACAAGAAGGCAATTCAAACGTTTTACCCAAAATATGAAGAGCATTAAAACATTGCAGAAGAGTTAATAGAATACAAAAGAAGACCGAATGAAGAATAAAACTGATAAATATATGAGAATAAACTTACGAGAAATAAATTGCAAAAACAGAAAAGTCTTCAGGTTTGATTTTAAAGAACAACAGTTTTAGGAGAACATTTCTGGGAGTTTATATCGCAAGATATGCACAAAAAAAGTATGCTGCTTCTCTCCACATAATAGTTTTGACAGAAAGTTCATTGGTCATGGCGTGCCGATGACAAAATTAGAAACACGGCGGCACGTTTTGTTCTCACTTCCGAGGGGAGATCAAAGCGTTCACTGCGTTCCCCACGTCCTCCCTCGCCCTCCAGGTCAACCAGCTGCAGCATGAGTTGGCCAAGAAGGACGAGCTGCTGCGCATGGTGGCCAGCGCCTCCGAGGAGAGCGAGACGGACTCCAGCTGCTCCACGCCGTACCGCCAGCCTCCGCACCACGGGGGCGTCAGCGCCGCCGTGGCCCTCGGCCAGCTGGAGGCGCTGCAGTGCAAGCTGCAGGATATGGAGGAGGAGAACCTCGCCCTGAGATCAGAGGTGTGCAGCACACGGCATGAGCTGGGTTGGTGATCCGGAAAATGAGAGAATCGGAAACTCTTTGAGAGTCTACAAAATGGAACCTTATACCAAATGGACCCTTTCGGATCCATTTGGTTCCATTTGTACACTCTCAGAGTTACAGACCTGTAAGGGTCCATTTGGAACCCCATATAGAGAGTATGCGCGTGACATCATCATCAAATCCGGAAGTTATGCAGGAATGCCTACTGAGTGTCACAAAACTACTTTATGGCCTTGACAGCCCATACAACCAAAAAGAAAGTCCTATCTGATTGCATTAACAACATTAAACAATGTTAAACTCACTTTGCATGTTGCTTTGCCACTCGATGTGCCATTCACTTTAAGCATGCGCTTATAGGAATCGTTAAAAGGAACCGGAATTGTTCAAATCCAACGGAATCCCCAACCCATGAGCCGCACGGTCAACTGGGCACACATAGAAATGCACGCATTCAGACACCAAGGTGCTGAAAGCAGTCCGGTATAAGTGGCCGTGCCCTATGCACACAACTATGCTGCAAACAACGCAGATTCATAAAGTCATCATTGGCCAATGCCCTTCACACAAGCATGTAGGAACCTACTGCAGAGAGCAAGAGAGATACCCAGGTTCTTGTTTTTCTCACATTTATTTTACACAAAGAGCTCCAGGCAGAAGCAGGTATCCACACACTGCTCCTGAAAACTTTTCTCCCTAGTGAAAAACACGTGTGTGAATGTGTGTGTGTTGTCCTCCTCTCCAGGCTTGTCATTTGAAGACCGAAACCATCACTTACGAAGAGAAGGAGCAACAGCTGGTCATCGATTGCGTTAAGGAGCTCCGTGAGTCACGGCGACACGCTTGCACACGCAAAACAATTATGCAGACGTGCACTCGCTGTTCTGCCTGGCATTTTAACCACTGACTGGGAAGCACTTTGTGACTTTATTCTGAAAAGTGTTTTTCATATAGGCAGTTTTTATCATTTTATGCGCGCGTATCTTTTCCAGGTGAGTCCAACAGCCAGATGGTGGTTATGACAGACGAGCTTTCAAAGAAGAACCATGACCTGATGAAGCACCAGGAGGAGATCGCACAGCTCCTCTCTCAGATAGTAGATCTGCAACACAGAGTCAAGGAGGTGATGAAGGGATGGAGGCAGGGGGGAGGAGGAGATGGTGGGGAGGGGGGGGGGGGGGGAGGAGAGGTGAAGAGATGGGGAGTAAGGCACGATTCATACTCCTATTTTTACAGCCGAATATCATCGAGTCATTCGAGGTTCGGGGAACTGTCCTAAAGTCGGCACTTCGGTGCCACTGAAAATGTCTGACGAGGCAGCGGTATTCATTCATTCAGCCCAGCTCAAAGTTGCACCACTCAGTTCACACGGTTGTGATTTTTAAATACTTTTGTGCATCGTGGGATTCGTGGCTATGAGTGTGCAGCCTTTGTATTCATCTTCTATACAGGGCAGATATGACAAATAACTTAGATATACAAGGAAATCACAAGACTGGTTTAATCCTTTTTGACTGTGTGTGTATTGTCTTTGCAGTTGGCCCTCGAGAAGGAAGAGCTTCGAATTCACCTGCAGGCATCCAAAGAATCTCAAAGGCAACTAACAGCAGAGGTGTGTGTGTGTGTGTGTGTGTGTGTGTGTGTGTGTGGCGTTCGCGCGGCTGTACTATATTTCGGGACAATCCTTTTTTAATTGCTTGCAACCATCTGTGTGTGTGTGTGCGCTTTTCAGCTGAACGAGCTTGCAGAGAGGAATGCAGAGTGTGTGGGGATGCTCCATGAGTCCCAGGAGGAGATGAAGGAGTTGCGTAATAAGAACACGCCCTCTGCTGGCATGCGACGGCACCTGTCCTACGGACTATACCCAATGGTAAGGATAACTTTATATACCACACATTTTGTGTGCCGCTAAGCTGGTCTAATTTCTTTGTGTGTGCCTTGGGATCCCAATTTGACACACTGTAGAAGACCATAATATTCTGACCCATTGGTTTAACACTATACTCCTACTATATATATAGTCAGTGGCATAGCAAGGTGAGTTTAACGTTGTTTAACATTGTTTAATGCAATCAGATAGGACTTATCTGTTTGGATGTATGGACTGTTAAGGCCAGAAAGTATTTTTTTGCCACTCGTTCCCACATAACTTCCAGATATGATGCTGATGTCATGCGCATACCCTCTATTGAAGTTGTCCTTTGTGTTATGATAAATACAAGTGTGTGTGTGTGTGTGTGTGTGTGTGTGTGTGTGTGCGCTACAGGACTCCCTGGCAGCAGAGATTGAGGGCACAATGAGGAGAGAGCTCAGTGTGGAAGAAGAAACGTCGGTTCAGGAACAAAGGTTTCCCTTCCACCCTCCCCCACTCCACTCTATGAACTGTCCTACTCTCCCCCACTCCACGAACTGTCCTACTCTCCCCCACTCCACTCTATGAACTGTCCTACTCTCCCCCACTCCACTCTATGAACTGTCCTACTCTCCCCCACTCCACGAACTGTCCTACTCTCCCCCACTCCACTCTATGAACTGTCCTTCTACTCTCCCCCACTCCTCATGAACTGTCCTTCTATACCCCCCACTCCACTTTACGAACGGTCCCAGCCATCTCTGTGCACTAGAAACTCGGGTGTTATTTTGTATAGTGGTCGGACTGCTTCTAACTGACAAATGGAACTGGGTGTACAGTACACGGTTTCTTTGTCATTACCGGTTGATTATTCCGATCAATAATTACATTTTCTGTGACTGATAACTTGGTCAATACCCACAGTGTGATAAATAGTATTTCATAACCTTGCCATACACCCACTCGGTAAATCTACTTTCTAAGTCAGTGGTTCTCAAACTGGGCTGGGATCAGGGGGGTTCCTTGAGGAGGTTCGGCATGGACCTTTACCGTATACACGTCTTTTACGTCTGTTCTAGGGATGCCCTTGAACCTCTGCGGATATCCCAGAAGAAGGTCTTCCAGACGGTGCGCTCTGTCAAGACCTCGGCAGCAGCGCGGGCGTCCTCTGCCGTGCCCCCGATCCCCGGCTCGGGGCGGAGCTCTCTGGTGATGACCGCACAGCCCTTCACGTCCAATCAGGGGTACGTTATAACTACACTAGTCTAATGTAAAAGCATTCGCAACGGAATATTGTGCCACTTGTGGTTCATTTTAAATGTCCGATGTAAACTGAGCCTAATAATTAGCCCTTCGCGTAGATGCCACTTTTTGGCATGCTGTTAGGTAGGGGCATAAGGTTTTCAAAATCCATCAAACTAATTTGGCTCGCCCCCTAGTGGTTGGTTTGCAATGAAACCACTATTAGATTTGTTAGTATTATGTTCTAGTAGGGGACGACCTTTTACGCAGAGCCTCGGTTTCGATGGGCGCTGATGGGACGCTTGTTTTACAGCGCCGGCTACTGCTAGTAGGGCGGTGTTATATGGGTGCATGCTTTCCGACATACCATTGGTCCGAACGACAACCTACCTCAAACCCTAACCATAACCGCAAGCACGGAGCAGCGCATCCCTCACCAACATTAATCCGGTCGTTTTAACGGACCCCTCACCAACCTTAATCCGGTCGTTTTAACGGACCCCTCACCAACCTTAATCCGGTCGTTTTAACGGACCCCTCACCAACCTTAATCCGGTCGTTTTAACGGACCCCTCGCCAACCTTAATCCGGTCGCCTGTAAAACAAGCGCCCCCTCAGTGACCATCGACTACCAGGCTCTGCGTAAAAGGTCATCCCGTTCTACTAGACCCCAGGAAATGTCATCTGGCCACAAAAGATCACGGGATCTACTGAATGTGAAGGGGGAGGTGACAAACTGACATATTGAGCCTATGACACACAGTATGGAAGCCTCATTCAGATTCATTAGATCCCGTGATCTTTTGTGGCCAGATGTAATTTCCTGGGGTCTAGTATAATCATAGTAAATAATAATAAAGAAATTGCCGTAAAATGTTATAGACATATTTAGACACTTGTTTGAATGCCCCGCCCCTGTCAAAAATAGCTAAAATCGTTAAAACGAAAGAAAGCAAATGAAAGCAGCAATCTTCTTTTTTTAACACTCATCTTTTACTTTCTCTAATAACAACCTAAAACATGAACTTTGGTTAAAAAAACAAAAAAACAATTGTCCTTTAAATTGTAAATTGTGTTGCCTCAGGGAGGAGACCAAGCTGGGCCAACCAGGCTCCCCGGGCCGCAACGACCTGACCGAGGCCCTGCACCGCCTGTCGCTGCGCAGACACAACTTCCTGTGCGAGCAGCAGTTCTTCCTCACGGAGCGCGAGCGCAAGCTGCAGGCCATGGCCGGGGAGGCGGAGCCGGACGCCAGCGGCTGCGGCAGCACGCCAATGGGAAGCAGACTCTCCTCCTACTCCAACCTATCGGAGCTCTCACTCAGCTCGGTCATCTTCAAGACCTTCCTGCCCGAGAAGCTGCAGATTGTCAAGCCCATGGAAGGTAGGGCATAGGCATTAGTTTATCTGAAGATAAGATGGTGGATGCCATTTCAGTTGAATCTGTTCATGGCTTTAGCCAAAGCCCCTATTCATGCAGAACAACAAATCACAGTCAAGGCCCGAATGTCAAATGAACACACCGAGCGCCGTGGACGGAGATCTCCGTCTTTTAAAATCCATCGGTTCAATGCCACGGACAGAGATCTGTCTTTTAACGTTTTATATTGATTTAGTTTTAGATCGCGCTATACTACTAGTCTATCAGCGTCTTCGTGTCTAGGAGATAAGGATGTAGTTTCCTGATTGAGCTTCTTCATCTGTAAGCTTCCCAAACGGATGTGTAAAAGACACTCAGCCAAGTGGACACTATAATACCAATACTGACGCACATGGACCTGTCTGGACAGTTTACGGGCAACTTTAATCAGGTCACCAGTCTCTGGCCTTTTGTCATGCAGCTAGTGTTGGAAGACCACAATTAGAAAACAGAATGTGTTAGGCTTGGCTAATCTCGACTCTCCGTATAAGCCAAATGTCCGGGGTCACTGCATATTAATTAACATAATAATACATATCTATGGATTAACACAAATTTGGGTATAGTATACACTGTTCATATATTATTGTTACTGGATTCGGAATAAATTAATTAATGAAATGAAATGACTGTCCGAAAGGGATAAGGGTAAAAGTCAACTTTGGTAGCTAATGATCAACTGTGCCACTTTCCACTGGTAGCCAACAACATCAACAAATAGTATCTTCTTTCAGAAACAGTATTGTCATAACTGGCTATAATCTATTAAATTCGGCCTTGTTTCTGTCTAAAATGTTCCTCTAAGTCCTATTTTTTTAGCCCTTAATCACTTACAGTCTCATATAACTATTTATGTTCATACTGGACAGTCAGTGGCCGTTGTTTCGGTCGGAAATTCAATTATACTGCAGTTAGGCTCTGGTAGCTAATCATGTTAGTTAGCCTTTGTTGGTGTTGGCATGCAATATTGAACCCAAATGGACTTTTCCTGGATAATACAGGCATTGTGAACCTTAATGAGGTTACATGCAATTACCCAGAAAGCATCAAGCCAACCCAGTAGACAGGAGGAGCCGGGATTCGAACCGCCGACCCATGGATCATTGGACGACCTGCTCTACCTCCTGAGCCACAGTCTACCCCACATGGAATAGCCTTTGGTTAAACCATATGTAAATTCTGCCGTTAAGACCTTTTGTTAAGACCAGATTGTACAAATGTATGTTTCTATAATCGGTGGTTCTCAAACTATTTCATGTCAAGGACCCCTATAATTATATGTAATTGGCCGCCGACATCTGAAAATGTGTTGTTCCAGTGACAGTGACCCCCCCC
The DNA here is from genome assembly GCF_963924005.1 of Protomyctophum bolini. Classification (NCBI taxonomy): domain Eukaryota; kingdom Metazoa; phylum Chordata; class Actinopteri; order Myctophiformes; family Myctophidae; genus Protomyctophum; species Protomyctophum bolini. The sequence goes on along the minus strand of NC_137885.1, from coordinate 18,676,323 downwards.
CCCCCCCCCAGGGGTTCTTGAAATAAAAAAAAAATAAAAAAAATCTATCGGATCACTATAGGATTTAAGAAGACATTCGTAGAATGTTTTTTTTTAATTCTTCTGCATTTTCCTTCTCAGGTTCCCTCACGCTGCACCACTGGCAGCAGCTGGCCACGCCCCACCTGGGCACCATCCTGGACCCGCACCCCGGCGTCGTGACCAAGGGCTTCCGCCCGCTGGCGCAGGACGCCGAGTACCGGCTCACGGACCTGGAGGAGGACGAGGAGGACAACGACGACAAGGGCAGAGGAAGACGGGACGAGAAGAGCCGAGGAGGACGGGACGGGCTGCAGGAGAAGGGCTCCGCAGAGGTACAGGCCCGTCGCAATGTTTCCATAATCGCTAGGGTTGTCCCGATCCGTGATCTCGTGATCGGAAATCTGGAGCCGATCGCGTCATTCTCAAATGAATTTGATCAGGAGCAAAAGCAAATGTGATCGGGACCATCCCTAGTATCAATATTATATCCATATCGTGATATTAGACTGGTTGCGATATTGCACAAGTCTTCTATAAAACTATAAATATCGGATTGGGAGAGAAAATCGGTATCGGCAGATACTCAAAATAAAATCACATAATCGCAATAATTTCAGATAATCGCAATTATTTTGTGCATAATCGTCAATAGTTTCCATGTTGAAAAACGTTTTCAAGCGTTTTTCTAAAATAGCAGAAATGGCAGCTTGTAGATCAACTATTTCCACTATTTTGCAAAAAAAAAATTGGAAAGAGGAAATTATAAAAAATATATTAAATGTGTCTGTGATTTCTTTAATTTAAGTCATTTGTCATATCCGCCCCGTGCAATTTGTGATTACGAAGCCCAAAAGGCAAACGGAAATACAATGTAATTGCGAACGCAGTGATTGCGAATGCAGTGAGCACTTACTATGAGACCTAGCAGATCATGTCTGTCTGTGTGTCTGTCTGTCTGTCCCGCTTTTGTGCCCATATATGGAGCTGAGTGATTACGTCACCATGACTCAGCCATAACCATATAAGGAGTCCCCAAAGCAGCTATACGTCCAAAACCCAAATATGTACGAGCTGCGTTCGCTTCCCGCGTTTGCGCGTCTTACTGGTGTTCCAATGTGTAATCGTGACAGGCCTACGAGGAGGACATAGAGGAGGAGGAGGAGGAGGAAGGAGGCATCACGTTCAAGGCTCGCTGTTCGTCGACACCGTTCGAGGAGAAGGAGAGAAAGCATCCGGTCCCTCCCCTCTGCTTCCCAGCACTGCCGGGCTCTCCAATCATCACCACCTCCTCCTCCTACCCCAGGGCTGACCTCTCCCTGGGTGTTGGAGGCAGTGAAGTCATCGGAAAAACCTCTTACCCGCCAGCACGTTCCATTTCTACATCGCCGACGGCTCCCGTCCAATCACAGAGCTGCTTCACCCCGGCCATGACGACGACGACAACAACAACAACAACAACAACAACGGCAGCAACAGGTTGTTCCTCTGGTGAGCTTTAAAATCATTGTTTGAAATACAAACCAGAAAGATTCCTAACCACCTCAATTTGCGTGTGAAGAAAACTGAAGAGATGGTGTTTGACCCTAGCGGTAGGCGACCACAGCCCAATGACTATACGCGACTCTCCTATTAATCACAATGACTATACGCGACTCTCCTATTAATCAGGTATGCTACCATACGTCCCTTGGGGGTCCATATTTATCACTTGTTTCCCTGGTGGCCCATGCACGTGCTCCACACTGAAAAGCTTTCTCAAAACAGTACAGTGTGCAGTATATCTCAGAATGTGATTTGAGACAGACCTTTAATTAAGTAGTACCAGCCCCATACATTTTTTATTTCAGGCCCTGAAACGGTAAGGACAGTATGAGTCATTGTCCCCAAAGGGACTTCATTAGGATGGACAGGTTGTGCAATATGTTGTTTTCAATGCCACACCAATGATTTGCCATGCAACTCCTTGCAGGTTACGAGTAGTTGCATGTAGTTGCCAGCAACCTGCCCACCGTATACGCAAAATACCCCCCCGCCCCCAAACATGTCCTCAAAGTCATGTATCCAACAAACTTTGAACTGAGCAGATTGGACTTTCCGTTCCAGAGATAATGGACAAAACATCTTGAAATCAGTCAGCTTATGTTTTGTCATGAAGGCCTTCTTCGAGCTGTTTTGGTCTTGGCCTTTGACCTTTTTGACCAAAAGTTAACATGCCTATTAATTTCTCTCACATTTTCTGCTCGATATAATATAAAGTGTAATGTTGTGTACGATTGCAATTGTAAGTGTGCGTGTGCGTGTGACGTGTCTAGTCCAAAACCCAGGGAAGTGCCAAAGCTCCACCTTCTCCACATACACCTTCACCACCTGCCGTATCCTGCACCCCAGTGACATCACCCAGGTGACCTCTAGGTATGACCCCTGTCTCCATGAATCCCATATAGAATTCAGCATGTCTTTTATGGAAGCGTGTCATGTCAATCATGCACCGAAAATCTACGAGATTACGACACGTCGCATCTCTGTAATCTCTGTAGTTGGCCTATTTTCGGTTATTCGTAGTAGATTCTTAAGATTAAGAGTATTTCAACGGCTAAACCAGCAATAGAATGCATGTTCAATCGTCCAGAAAATCGTGGCGATCGCAGCTATTTCATAAAAGAAAAGGTTAATCCTCTGGCGTTATGTTTTAAAATACAAAATTACTAACCTTTTATATCAGGACTGGTATGACTTTTGTATAATATAATTCTACATTATTTTATTTTACGTTTATCCATGCATATAAGCTACTTATACGTCAATTTAGACATGCACTCTGTTATCAGAGCTAATATATTAACACTGTTGAACAAACAGTCACTCTGTGCCTCTCTGTGTGTCAGTTCCTACCCCCAGTCGTCATCATCGGTGCAGCTGGCCAACACACCCAGCTCCATGCGGACCGGCCCCAGCACCCCCGTCACCCCCTGCAGGCTGAGTCTGGGCGACTGCTTCCCCCCCTCTCTCCGCCGCCACCCCACCACGGCGCCTCCTCCCGGTGGACTGGCCAAACTGGTCCTGGAGAAGGGCATCTCTGCGGCCCAGGTCTCTCGGGGGGCGGTCCCGGTCCCGACGGACAACTTCCTGGCGTCGCGTCCGGCCGAGCTCTTCCTCCAGGACGTCTACGGGCTGAATCTGGGCCGGGCGCCGACCCACCCCGACCTCCCCAGCCCCTCCGCGGACCGGGACGCTGCCTCGTCCCGGAGGCCCGAGACGCCCAGGTCTCGGGCTCGTGCGGACTCCTCCGGCCCCCCCGTGGGCCTGATGGAGAGGCTGTGCAGGCTGGGGTTCTCCAAAGTGCTTCACGGGGCGGAGTCGGAGCCCCCGCCCCCCCAGCACCGGCGCCACGATTCGTCCACGTTCGTGGTGGCTGCGGGCGGCGGCAGCCTGTTGGACGGCCTGAGGCGTAACCAGAGCCTCCCGGCGATGATCGGCGGGGCCGCGAGGGGAGGGAGCTGTAGCCCCGCCTCCCTTCCTCCCCCTCCTCACCCCACCTCTCTGGCTCTCCCTCCGCCTCCTTGGGGAGACCTGAAAGATCAGCGGAGGCGACCCGCTTCCGTCTCCCACCTGCCCGGCTCAGGCAAAAACTGACGAGCGTCCCAATTAATTAATTAATCCCCCCTGAATGACTCCCCCAGTAGGACCAGAGGGGAGGACGAGAGCCTTTTGTTGAGGGAATGGAAAAAGCCCTCCCTCCTTTTTTGTATTGATTAGAATTTGAAGCACAACGCTGTTTTAAACGGACTGTTTTACTGTCGTGTGTGTGTGTGTGTGTGTGTGTGTGTGTGTGTGTGTGTGTGTGTGTACTGTATGTATGCCATGATAAATGATTTTAAAGGCCTTGACTGCACGTTGGCGTAATTCCAGTCAGTACATCGTCAGTACATCGTCAAGGAGGTAGGTGTATTTGACACTATTTCCTCTGTGAGAGGCTCTGGATGCTCATGCATAGATAGATGGAAGGAGGGAGGGAGCGTGTGAAGGGAATGCAAGTGAATAGACAAGGACTTGTGGATGTTGAAAATGAGGGGATTTGTCGGGAAGAGTAAATGAAGAGAGTTTGTCGGGAATAGTAAAAGACGGGATTTTTTTCGGGACGAAAAATATTTTAACTGGAAAACGAGGTAGAACGTGGACGAGACGGGAAGAGAGAGATGATAATGGACTCTTGAACATCCAGGGCCTTGATGTGTGACATTTGTGAATACATAGGGCTGTCACGATTTAAAATGTAAGTTGACGGTTAATTGTCACACAAATAATTATGTAAGAATTCTTACAGGCCTATGAACACATTGTCCAGGGGCCCATAATAAACCTTTAATCTGAGGCTAATAGCTCTGTCCCTTGCCTATCCAGTATTATGATCCTGAGTTAACCTTTGTCTGACCACTCCCAGTGGGCTATACTGTACTTCCGGTGTTTGGTCAGCATGGTATTTCCAAAAGGACTTTTCCTTCAAGTCCCAGCATGCACTCAGCAGGTTTGTGGGCCTCTAGGCTGAAGGCTCGAAGGTCCGAACCTGTGACCAGAGAGTGTCTGGACCTAAAAGGTCTGCCATTGTCTTCAGGTTTTAGTTGAGGCCTTAAAGGAGAAGCCAGCACTGTTCTTGTACTGTATGTGTCCATGTTAAGCCATGTTTGTATATTATTAGATGCATTTGTTGTTTTTTTATACGTGCAGTTTGCATTAGTGATGAGGGGGTTTAAGCTCGTAGGGCTTAACTGCACGAGGTGAATACCAGTATTTGGTCCATTAACCAAAATATGTTTTATTTCATTTTATTATTTAAAGCTCAGGCCCATGCTTTGTTCAGGTCCAAGTGGTACAGTATGCTGGCCCCTATCACTGACCTCATTTTGGTTGTAAATTCAGGTTTATTACTTAGTTATTTCAAGGACATGTGCTTCACATAATTTGCAGCAGATGGCAGTGTTACTACATGTTCAATTTCCCATGAGCATTTCTGGGAAATGTTAAAGGTGCACTGTATGAATGAATGCTTTTACTGTACACTAACAAGTGTTTTTTTTGTGCAGCATAATTAGAATCTAACAAGTTATTCCCAACTGCTAAATACAGCATTAATTTCTATACTTTAATGTGTTTTCTCTGAAACTTGTACACCCAATAAGTAGTTTGCAGTGCGGGTGAAGACTTTGGCATTGTGCTTCAACTTGACATCTGCAACTTTGATGCCCGATTTATATTTTGTCATATGACACTGAAAAAATAGATCGGCATACATTAAGCATAAGATGTTGCAGACTAAAGTTTACCATCCGTCCATTTGATTTTAATACTCATTTATTGCACTTTGTTTTTAAGCTATTATGATGTACTATGCTATGATTTACTGACACTGTTTGAAGTATAGGAAGTCTACTTATTACTGATACAACCATCATGCATGCCTGTTATTGAAGGCTATAACTAAGCTAATATTTCAGCACAAATTAAGATATTAATATATTTTGTTTGGTTTCCCAGACGTAGAGACCCACAAAAAAGGGAATCCGAACTTTTTTTTAACTGTTCTTTGGCGCAAACCAAAACTGTCATTGTTTTTAAATACTGTACTAAATTAAATGCTTTGCTTTCACACGTGTTTGAATGTGAGGCATTTCCTTTATGATCGCTTGAAGGCAAGTCTGCAATTGGTTTGATGTCTGTTGTAAAGTCAGAAAGAGGAGGCACATTGGGGAATGATACCACACTATAGCGGTGTCATTGAACAATAAGGTTGTCATTGGGGAACGGGGGAGCATCAGTTTTTCAAAGACATTATGTTCTTTTCTGATGTCACATGGTGGTTTTGGGGTCAATTCGGAGGATGTTGGATAGATTCTGATGTCACATGGTTTGTTGGTCACCAGTCAGAGGATGTTCGATTTTGTGATTTGCACAGGCTCCTCCTACCTCCCCTTTCAACCTACAATGCTTTGTAAAATATTAATGTTATCATGCATTTGCCTCTTTTTGTAAATAAACCAGTGAAAACAATACAACCGACTGTATCTTCAATTTATTCAGTTTTACTGAATACATTCTTTTAAATGGGATGTTTTTGCTTGAGTTTTCTTTACACAATACATTTACTTTTTTTTCTATCTCACGCCAGACAAATACCTCATATCACAATAATACTAAAAATACTAAATAGTCTTATAACCATACAAAATTGTTTTAAAAATCATTCAACTGAACGATATAGGTCTAGTGCTCAGTGTGACTGGCCCTTTGAACTAATAAATACTAAACTGAAATTGAAAACTGAAAAAAGTATAACCTTGCCTCCTGAAGTACAGCCGTGCATTCCCACAATGCATCACAATAGACTAACAAATACCTCATATTACAAAGTAACTAAACTGATAAAATCTAAACTTAAAAACTATACCTTTACAAAGAAAAAAGGAATAATAGACTAGCAAAAACTATTTAAAACAATCTAAATTCAATACATTTAAATAAAGTTAGATAAAAAATACAATTCTGAGAGATATTGTATTATATCGAAGAGGCAACTTGGTCCAGGACATTAATCACGTTCATCCTTCATTACTGTTGAAATTGTCCAAAAGCAGCTTGTAGATCTGCCATTTTGAATTAGGGTTTATTATTAAGGCCAACGATCAGCCAGCCGGTCGGTCATCACATTGGACAGATCTTGATGCTGTCCGTACTCGAGCTGAACTGGCCGAGGGCAAAGTCCAGGCCCACTCCCACCCCGCTGCCCACGCCGAAAGCGGCGTACACTGGCTGGGTGAAGTTGGCGCGGAAGGTGTGCAGGAGGCTCATGCTCTCTGCCACGCCGTAGAAGGACAGCGTGCCCGCCATCAGGTCCAGGAAGACACCCACGCGCGGAGAGTACGTGACCGGTATGTCCCGCTTCTCGTTGTCGTGCATGGCCGAGCAGCAGGTGTCCGACACCTCCAGGCTCCAGGACTGCGCGTTGTAGCCGAGGCCCGCGTGCGTGTCCGAGCCCTTCCTCGCCATGGCCCCGTAGGCCACGCCCAGCGAAGAGCCCCGGCCCCGCCACTCCATCTCCCAGTAGGAGCGCTGGCCGTAGGCGGGGCCCTGGCACAGTACCTGGGTCCAGCCGTCGAATCGCTGCGGCGTGTCGGGGTACGGCTGTGCCGAGCCCTGCAGCGTGGCCTTGGTGTTGCCGTCGGAGAGGGCCAGCCGGCGGTGGGCCGTGTTCGCGTCGAGGGTCAGAGACACGGCATCTACGACGAGGGGGGGATGAGATACAGTTCAAATAATCTGATAAACTGTTTATTCTACACAAGCTATAAAAACTATAAACAACTATTAAAGATTATGAAATTAAATCAACAATTTCTTATTTTCTTTGAAATGTTTGTCATATAAAATGATGAGTGTAATGTTGTGGTCCAATGTCAAGTCTATTTCATCATGTGACAGGAGTGATTGGCATGACTGTCATAATAGCCTGCAGTGGGGCCAGTTGGAACCAAGTTTACATAACTGCTTACCTTTGTATATTTTTAGAGAGCATTTCTAATGATTTAAACCCATATGACACTGCCAATATAAGCTGTGTCCACATGGGTTACTGAGCCACCAAAAGCAACCCACTTTACAGCATAAATGAGTATAGCATTTTAGCATGGGTCGGTCCAACTGAATTGTGTAGGTTCTGTAGTATTTGCAGTCAGATTTTGTCAAAACTCACATTGTAGGAACTCTTCTCGGGTTCTTGGTTCTGGGGCCTGGATGCTGTCCATATTGATCTCCCTCACTGTGAATGACAGAGGTGTCACATAAGAGTCATTGCTTCGTCCTACAAGGATAAATAATACATTGACGGTCTACGAGTTCACAATTGCATTGCATCGCAACGTGTTGTGAGCTTGTAGATATGCTATTTTTTGCAATGTTCCGTGCTTAATAAATGTACAGCATTGAAAACATGAAATCTTCACTTTAACTCACACGCAGGGAAGGCCATGTGATCCGACATGGAGGAGGCTGACATGGACAAGTCCAAGAAAAGGCTGGGATTAACTGTCAGGTCCAACGAAAACACAGCATTAGACAGAGATCAGCACAGAATCATTTAAACAATCATTGAAATCATTGAAGCTTTAGAGTTAGACTGAGCAGAGTTGAAGGACATTACATTAGCACTAGGAGGAACGATAAACAAGCTGTGATTTACACTGTACCTTCTATTGGTGTTTCAGCATTGACGATGGGCGTGGCCTGCGGAGTCGCGCGCCGATGGGAGCGGAACAGACTGCTGATCGAAGCCATCCGACTGAATCCTGAAGGGACAAGAGACACCAAACTAGAATGAGACCAGACTAAAAGGAAAGATGGTACTACAAAAGGTACAGATCTGTGCACGCACTAGAGCCAGTCATTGTCAACGTGGGGTCCAGGGACCCCTAGGGATCCTCGGGAGGGTCCCAGGGAGCCCCTGGGTGAAAGCTTTGTGAGCTTGTAGATTCAATATTTCCAAAATATTTTAATATTGACATATTGACACCACAAATCTTATATGGGTCCCCAACACAAAATAGGTTCGCAACTAAATACTTTTTTTTGTGCCATACCTCCAGTTGATGCTGGTGTGGTGGATATTGTGGGGTTTGGGGCAGGGACCACAGCTGGGACAGGAACTGGTGTTGGGGGAGGGCTAATGGGGGTGTGGTTCCTATTAGATCTGTTCCACAGAGACGGGGTCTCTCTCCGACTAGGAGTCGGACTGGGTTGAACTGGTGTTGGTTCCGGTGTTGGGGGAGGGCTAATGGGGGTGTGGTTCCTATTAGATCTGTTCCACAGAGACGGGGTCTCTCTCCGACTAGGAGTCGGACTGGGTTGAACTGGTGTTGGCTCCGGTGTTGGGGGAGGGCTAATGGGGGTGTGGTTCCTATTAGATCTGTTCCACAGAGAAGGGGTCTCTCTCCGACTAGGAGTCGGACTGGGTCGTGGGCTGGGGCTGGATCTGGAACTGGTCGACCTAACTGTGAGAGAGAGACATGTGAAGGGAGAGATGCTTTCAAAACAGGCAAGAAGGCCAGAATCAAGCTAAAATGATATCAAGTTCCAAGTATAGTTCAACAAAGGAGCATGTTTAGTCATGTTTGCAGACCAGGAAATAAAAGTGTGTGTAAATAATTCACTATTTTTAATCATCATTTCATATTTTGACTGAAAGGTTGTTATTCTATATTCTTCAGAATATCGCACCACCCACTGTTAGGATCCAAACCCCACTGCTATAGAGAACGTGTTGTGTCACATGAATGCTCGTGAGAAAATGCTGGGGGAGGAAATCTAAATATCTTGAGGAAGTCTTTGATTTTAAGATTAACTAGTGCGACCAGTCGAACAATGTTGTGTTGGCTGTTTTTACCTGACTCCCTTTCCCCAGTACTCTGCCTGTCTCGAGGTCTGGGGGAATTCCCACTTCCTCTGTCTGCAATGAGGAAGAAATGTACACATATATACATACATTTTTAAAGCACAGAAACACACCAAGATGAGGGATTGTTCTACCAGGCTTTCATAAATTATGGTTTATACTTTCACTTACAACCATGATCACACACACACACACACACACACACACACACACACACACACACACACACACACACACACACACACACACACACACACACACACACCTTGTGGCACGTCTCTGCCCCTGACATCTTGTGGCATATCTCGGCTCCTGACATCTTGTGTCCTCAGACCCACACCTAAACAGCATCCAGTAACATATGAATAATATGAATCATGCTGTGGTTTGGAAATCATCATCAGGTCATTTATTTTTCTCCCCCAAAAACATTGACCCAATAGCCCCTACACACTGCACGATAGATGCTCCGATTATGCTGTTGGGGAGCATTTATGGCGAATGGAGAGAGACTGTATCATGGATCCTGCACCTACGTGAGACGTCAAAATGAATTGAATTAAAAAAATAAATGTAGCCTTTGACAGCAGCGGTTATAGTACCTAATCCTCGCCTTTCTGGACCCCTGGAGTTGACTGAGACACTAAGTGTCGGTGCTGTAAGACAACAAAGGAAGGTCACGTCAAGTTATTGACTGATTGGTTGATCGATTGATTGATTGATTGATTGATTGACTGATCAACCAACTGATCAATAGACAAGAGTGCTATACATACCCTGAGAGCGGTTGTTTGTTGTGTTGCGAGAAGAACCCAGACCAAACACTGTGGGAAATTAACACATTCATAAAATGTGCCATTCATGCATTATCCAACATGACATTTGTTGTTTTTGTGGCTTTCGCCTGTATTTTATATATATTTTTATGGAGGGATAGACAGTAGGCTGACAGGAAATGGGGAGAGAGATGGGGGGGTGACATGCAGTAAAGGCCGCCGGGATCGGGTAAGTAAACGCCCAGCACTGTATAGTTAAATATAACAACCGTTTATGTATATACCGGAAGAAAATGAGAAACTCACACTTTGAAAAGCTGCCTTTTGGTGCGTCGCCTCTATTGGCTGTCAAGAGGTGAGAGAGTGACAGATCAGAGGCAGAAGACTTGTTAAAGTAAGCTTACAGTTATAACATAAAAAACAGCACATACTGTACATAATCATCATCATCATCATCATAATGTGTCAAACTCACCACTGCCATCTCCCAAAGTGAACAGGGCTGTGTCATTCACTGAAAACAAAGATTAGACAACATAAAATGACAAGACTGCAGACATGACCCGACATGTCATCACCATAGATATGTACAGCATAGACGCATGCTTCTTCTTCTGTGTTTGACATGGTTTCTATGCTGGTATTTCTATGGGCATGATAACATTACACAACATGTATATCCGTGTCTCATTAACCTTGCTTGACGATCTTGTTCAGCTCTTTGTTGCAAATGTCCTCCACCTTCTCCCTGAGCTCCAGGATGGCGTCGCACACCGGCTCATAAGAAGCCTCCGGATTGGCCTGCACGCTGGGCAGGTCCCCTGTCTCCAGGGGTTCGCTCAGGGACTCGCATGTCTGTGTGTGGACATGGGAAACAAATGAGAAGACGCTAATGAAACAGTTTTTTATCTTCTTCCTAAACATTCATCTGGATATCTTGTAGAAGATAAAGTAAACATTTGAGAGCTCACAGACACATTACAGACAGACACATTACAGACAGGCAGGTAGGTGGGCAGGCAGGCATATGGTTAGATTTATTATATAAACTAGTCCATACCCGTTTGGGTACCCGTTCCTTTTTGAGGGGCCTCCTATGCACAGCTTTGTGTGTAGGTGTGTTTGTAGCACGGAATGTGATAATGTGATTCGCTGAGCACGGAATGTGATGTATGATGATAAGAGCGCCCCTCACTTCAGTGTGTGATTTTGTGTTTTTGCTGAATGTGGTGAATTTGGTTGAGTGCATTGTGAGTACATTTCACCAGGTGAAGCCTAGGCTCTGTGAGTAAAACCTTTTTTTTTGTTTTTATGTTTTTTGTGGCTTTTGCCTTTATTTTGTATTTTTATAGAGGGATAGACAGTAGGCTGACAGGAAATGGGGAGAGAGATGGGGAGTGACATGCAGTAAAGGCCGTCGGGATCGGGAGTCGAACCCGCGGCACACTGCCAGACTGGATTACCAGGCAAGGTGCCTGGACTGCTGAGCCACGGCCCTCAAACGTGAACACTGAATATCTGTAACTTAAATATAACATGTATCCCCTGTGCGCTTTAGATGGATGGATGGATGGATGGATGGATTGATGGATGACGCTGTGTCCCGCCCGCTCACATATACAGTACCTGGAGGTAATGGATGTGGTCTTCGCAGGAGACCAGCTCCTTCATCTCCGTGTCCCTCTTCTTCAACACCTTGATCTCAGCCTCCAGGCCCTCTGTGACCTCCTGCGCCTGGAGCATCTTCTCCTGGCCAGACTGTTCCATCACGTCCTCCACCAGCTCCTGGAGACGCTCGATGGATCTCTGCAGCTCTGACAGCACCAGCTCTGTGTCGCCGTGGACCCTCTCTGCCGATCGCTGCATGGGGGAAATGGAAGAACTAATGTTAAGGGGTGTGATTGTGAAGGAGTCAAGACCGATCGACCTCGGAGGAAAGCCTGGTCTGTGTTGCAAAATTGCTGTGTGAACCGGTCTGGAACGATTGATATCGCTACGTCATGTTGTAGTGTTGTTTTGTCAGGCAGCAAGAATCATCCGGAACTTCCTTTTCCCTCAAACCGGAAAAGAATAACAAAAGCTCTGCTGCTTTTATTGAGAAAAACGGTTTGAGGGGAAAGGAATGATGACTACAAAACAATACTACGACATGACGTAGCGATATCATCCGCTCCCGACCGGATCATAAACCCGAAAAGGAATGCTGCCCAGGCTAGTTGACCAACCTTCATGACCTCCATCATGTGCTTCATCTCTTTCAGCTGGAACTCTCTGTCTTTCAAACGCTGGTTGTTCTGTGCTTGCATCAGCGACAGCCCTTTCTGAAAGGTGATGTAATCGGGAGATATAAGAACACATGTCATGCAGTTAGACAAAGCGCCACAATAGGTGCATGTGGACATTGGAACACAACCATAAGCCTGCAACATCATGGGTTCTAGTCCAACTCATGAACTGTCATGGTTAACGCATCTGCTCACTTCCTACCCCCTTTTTCCATTGACATCAGCAGTGATGTCAGGAGTGGAAGAAGTCCACCCTGGCAAACTCACCCGAGCTCCCTATAAACAAATACCCGCACAAAGATACTATTATAATCGATATGCATTTAATGTCATTAAACAGTAGAAAGTTAGAAACCATTCTAGAGCGTTGCAGATATAGCTGGTTTTGAGTGCTAGACATTTCTAATTACCGGTAAGTAGTTTTACAGTATAGGCCAATATTAAACCAAGTATAGTCAATAAACTACAACTAGCAACTTCTTCCACTAGTGACGTCCTGATTCTTCATAACCAGACATGTGTTTTTTCAGCAATTATATTATGTGCCGTTTTCTTTTATATAGATTTGAAATAAAGATATTTGAAGTAATCTTTCCCCCCATGTATTTTAAGCAACTGATGTTGTCTAGCTATGTACTAGTTCGAGACTACTAGTATCATGCATTCTTAATCTGTTGCCCTACCTTTCAGCTGCACCATTGACTGTACACTCAAAATAAATTAACCAAGGGGTGGTGGTGCGTTATGACTAAACTGGAATGTAGTTAGGAATGTTCTCAGCCAGGCTGCCGACAACATGAAACACAATGAGCACCACGCCATAAAATGGACAGTGTTACCGAATCACAGTCACACCAATGACACCATCCACCTTTGTGGATTTCTCCATCAAATGAATATATATATCATATATATGGAGGGTATGTACATCTGCCTACCATAGAGCGTGGAATAAATGCACAGGGACCCTACGTAAAGCGAGTCCAAACTTCACAGAGGGTTCCCAAAGGGGCTATGGATAGCCAGTCATTATGACAGAACTTTAAATAAACAATACGTTGAAGGGGAATTTTTGGTCTGTCTTAATACTGTTGTACCAGCAGCACCATGCATGTTCAAAATAAATAATCATGTATATTCTTTACTTGTTTCACATTTTAGGAAACTAACAGCCAATTTCACACTGAGGGGCACCAATCACCATTATACAGGTGCACAGACAGACTTCAAAGGACTCTTCCTGCATCCCTCTTTATCATAAAGCTACTCGATCACTCTAACTCACCTGTCTCTCCTCACGCTCGACCTTGGTGGAGACGCACTCGTGGCCCTTGTGCTGGTTGCTGGTGCACAGCCAGCAGACGTACACCCGGCACTGGCGACAGAAGAACTCCTGCAGGTACTTGTGCTGCGTGCAGATCTTCTCGGCCAGCTGGCCCGTGGGGGCGATGAGCTCGTGCTGCTTCAGCGCGGCCTGCGTCTTGTGGGGCTTCAGGCAGGCCTCGCAGTACGAGCTCATGCACTCCAGGCAGCTCTTCACCGCCTGCCGCTTCTGCCCGCGGCACAGGTCGCAGGCGACCGCCGCCGAGGACAGCGTCTTCTTCCCGGAGGACTTGTTGCTCCGTGTGCTCCGGACCGAATCGCGCGCCGCGTCGGGGGGTTTCAGGGCGCCCTTGCGGAGCTGCTCCACCACCTCGGCCATCATGGTGTTGCGTGCCAGGTCCGGCTTGGGGAAGTAGGTCTTGCGGCACTGCGGGCAGCTGTACTCGCCCTTGGCGTTGGGCTTGCTCCAGTAGTCCTTGATGCAGGCCATGCAGTAGTTGTGGCCGCACGGGATGGTGACGGGGTCGTTGGGGAGGTCCAGGCACACCGGGCAGTTGAACTGCTCATCTGTCCAAAGTTTGGAGCTCATGGTCGGACTCGGCCGCACACCACCGGGGTCGACTATAGTTAGTAGCGACAGTCAGAACTGTTGTAGGAGAGCAAAAGAACATGTGTGTTACCCGGCATAAAGACTTGAAGGTCTCCTGTAGAGAATGTGTGTTTGCCTCAGAAGTGAAGAGAATCAACTTTTCTTCTAGCAGTTCCCCAGATGGTAGGCTATAGTGGAGTGGTGAGGTGAGTGTCAGTGATGATACTTGAAGACGTCCGACGTTACAGGCAGAGAGCTGAAATGGGCAGGGCCGCAGGTTCTGCAGGAAAAACTAGTTGCAGCACGAGATGAATGAAAACAAGTGGAGGACAGAAGTAGCCAAATCGTGTGTGTGTGTGTGTGTGTGTGTGTGTGTGTGTGTGTGTGTGTGTGTGTGCGAAAACTGGTCGGAACTTTTACAAGTGTAGGCTAAATGCTTTGTCATTCATGGTGTCGTCCACAATAAAGTAACAGTTTTTGTATTGACTTAGTGCTTTCGTTTGGTTGAAATATTCCCATAGTCTACATACTGAAATAACTGTCAATGATTGTCAACAATGTCAATCAAATCAAAAGGTGGCTCAGTGGTTCAATTCCGTTCAAAGTGGGGTTCAGACTCCACCCTTACAGGGTGTGACTCAGGCTTATGGGGGTCCTGATGGGCAGGGACATGGTCACAGGGATAATAATAATAATATAAATAGGCTATTCTTTATATCAGTGGTTTTTTAACAGTGGTCCTTGAGGTGGTTCCCAGCTAATTGAAGGAGAGTTGGTAACGAAATGGACCCATATAGATCTTTAACTCTGGAGATTGTAACATTATTGTTAAACATCTGTATTACTTAATTTTTACTTTAAATATATATTTCGAGTGACCTTGAATTGGACCTCTCAGCCAGTAGATGGCAGTAACGCCACGAGCAGCAACCAGAGCCATTGAAATATCACTGGAGAGATCTGCAGGCGGAACTAGAAGAACCCCACGTGCATGTTTGTTTACTTTCTTAGACATTGACACAGACCGGTGTGATCTGTAATGTGATGGTGGTGGTGGTGTCAAACATTCAGTGATGTTTTAAAGCCGAAAAGCAAGGGAAAATATGTCAGAAATAGCAGTTAAACGTCCAGGAGTTGGAGTGGGTGTGCTGGTGACAGATCCAGCAGCGAACCCTCACTGTGTGCTCGTTGGGAAACGAAGAGGTGCGATGGGTCATGGAACATACCAGCTCCCCGGGGGACACTTAGAATTTGGGTGAGCAGGCTGAGGCTACTCTAGTCTAGTCTAGACTCTACAAGATGTTCTGAGCTTAGATTAAAGTGATGCAGAGGAATATTAGATATAGAAAGAGATTGATTGATTGAAATACTTATTAACAGTTTGCACTTTGCAGATTTACAGTACATTTCAAGCACAACTCAATACAAAGACTGTTAACTGTGAGTGGACTTCTAAAATGGATCTAAAATGGGCTATTTTATCCAAAATACTAATATAGGCTATGCCCTTTAATTTAAGTGATTTAACATAATTTATGTATCTACTATCATATTCTGTCTATAAGAGCGATTCTCAAACCTTCTCATTTTAAGTAGCCTGACCCTATACCCATTTCATGTGCATTATGCCATGGAAACACACACACACACACACACAAACAAGAAAGAGCAGATGTATTAGCTGTGAGCTTGTAGATCTGCTATTTTTGAATAGCTAACCTATAAATGGATAAAGTGGTTAAAATGAACGTCATGCTGTGTTAGCACAGATTTATCTGGGAACCCCCTGGTACACTACACCCCCAAGGAAACCTTGAGAACCACCACTTTGAGTACAACTGATCTACACTGTCCTTTTTTGGAGTATTAAGTGCACACATTTGATTTAACCGTGACGTCCGAATTATGCGATGCTGATGGTTCCCCCCCCTTTGACAGAGAGACGTGGGAGGAGTGTGCCCACAGAGAAGTGATGGAAGAGGCAGGGGTGCGTTTGATTAATGTGCGCTTTGCGTCCGTGGTGAACTCCGTCAAGTTGGAGGAGCAGTACCACTATGTGACCATCATCATGCAAGGTGAACTGGACAGGACGCACTCAGCGGAGCCAGTCAACCTGGAGCCGGACAAGAATGAAGGTCGGTCACACACAGCGCGTGGTTGCTAGTCTACTGTATGTGTTTCATCACTGCCTGACCTGGAAGCCCATACATTGTTGTTATACCTTTGAAACCGCGAAAGCATCTGTCATTTTAAACGAGAGGATTTAAGTTACATACAACGTTGAACGGAATAAATAAAATAATAGGCTTCAATAAAAAATATGTTAAAACAATGAAACTTAAAACAATGTTTAGCAAATATAGTAGACTGACGTTTGGATGTTTTATACTTGAATGAAAATGAATATACTGTATAAAAAAACAAATAAAACAAATCGTATAAATTAATTGATATTATTGAATACTATCAGTTAAACTATCAGTTTATTCTCTATTTTGAACATTCCACACCTGACTACTGCATAACAGACACTCAGACAGGCACTCATCAGGGCGGAAAGACCTTCCAAAGATGAAACATGTTGGCAGTTGCCTTTTAAATTTATAAAGGCCGTTCTTCTTTATCTTACTCCTGATGCCTGGTCTGTTGTTTCTTCACATGTTTTGACCCCATTTGATACGTGAGCACCATTTAATCTTTTTACTATAGTTATCTTTTTACCTCCTGTGAGCACCTGGTGCTCTTTTTCTTTCTGACACATGACCATGTGATTATTATTTCCTTGACCAGGGTGGAGCTGGATTCACTGGGACGAGTTTCCACCTGAGGAGCAGCTCTTCCTGCCGTTGGCCTGTCTGAGACGTCAAAGATTCCAGCCTTTCATGGACTGACACACAGCGCTGTGCCACCACGGGACGAATCGGCTCACTGTCACAATATAGCAAGTAGCAACTGTCTTATGATACTGTTTTTTGTTTGTTTGCCTTTTTTTTTTTTTTAATCTCTGTGGAATACTGTTTACATGTTTTTAGTTACAATGATCATGCAGCCCATATAAGCACACAATCTCTAGCGTTCCAGTCTGGGGCCAAACATTTGGCAAAAATGGCAGATCTACAAGCTTGTTGTGACTGTGAGCTTGGATATTTTTGGCCAAGAAATACGTACCACCAGGCGTACCACCAAGTGTAGAACCCTGTGGGACTGAGATTGCAAAGTATATACAGTAGGGTTTAAGTGGTTTACAATAGTATCACTGTTACTTTCTCAAAGTACACCAGAGAGATCTTTGTCTTCAAATATTTATTGACTTAATTTACAATTGTACAGAAGGTTTACAAAATATTCTGAAGACTAAATTGGAATGTAGGCTACACTTGGTGTAATATTTCATGCTGTATGTTGAATCTGTCTCGATCGATTCTAAATCTAAATAATCCTCGCCCGTCCCAGACAGGACTGAAGGGCAGGCTTTATTCCTGTAGTGTTTGTAGAATATAGTAAAATCTGTTAAATTACCTATTACATATCCAGTATCCACTAACCATAGAATAAAATTACACCGACCCCCCCCCTCAATATAAAACTCCCACCCCAACTCAAAACATAAATAAACAATATACCTTAATTTAAAATCATACATCTCGTATTGTCTTCGCAGATTCTGCTCAGACATATTTAATGCTATATCTTACCCTTACCCGTTATCCCTAAACGTATTTGCCATTTTTACCTGTTTTGAAAAACCTTTTAAAATAGTTCAAATAGCCAATCTACAAGCTCACAACGTGCCAATGTAGATCGGCTAGTTGAACTATTTAAATTAAAAATTTCAAGATAGTAAAATATGTTTAGGGATAAAGGGTAAGATAGGGCCATTAAGGACTATTCATAGCCCAGTGAAGAGGTGACCACCGAAACAGTGGTTAGTAAAAACAGAGAGCTGTGTTGTGTGATCGGTGACCACCGGTGCGTGACGTTATGTTGTGGTTTTCGGTGGTCACCTCTTCACCGAAAACGGGACTATGAATAGGCCTCAAATGCCTATTCATAGTCCATTTTTCGGTGAGTAGGCCTTTAATGCTATTGATAGTCCAGGGTTCACCTCTTCACCGAAAACTGGACTATGAATATAGGCCTTTTAATAGTCTATCCAGGCCTACGAACGGACAACACTTGGCAGACTGCGCGATTGTAGTGGGAGTGTTTGTAGAACGATGCCGGGACGCGCGACGCTCTCACAGCGCGGTGGTGCTAGTGACGAACGCCGCCAGCAGTGTGGTCCACAGCGTGGCGGTGGCGGTGAGGACACCGGCACTGGGGAAGGACTTGTCGTGCACATGGTGGACGATGTGCAGCGCTCCGGCGTAGGCCTCCTCGCACGCAGGCTGGATCTGGTCCTCTGGCAGCTTGAAGCCGTGCGTGCCATTGTCCCGGAGCTCGAACGTGAATGAGAAGGGGATCCCCACTTGGCGGGCCCAGTCTCTGGAAGAACCAGAATTCGGGTCTGCAGGGAAAAGATGAGGAACTATAGCTCGTCGTGCAGTGTACGCATGAATGTTTGTGTTAAAATAATGTTTAAAGTGGTTAGAAGCTAAGGTGACACAGATGCGTACCAGGTCTTCATGGATTAAAAGAGAACACTGAACTTGCTAGTGGTCTGCTCCTACTCACACAGTATGTCTGGAGACCTTCCCACAGTGTATTTCATGCCATTAACCTCCTTTATGGCATCTGCTGCAGCCCGACCCACCTCCATCTGAGAAACCAAACAATAGTGGGTATGTGCATGCATAAAGTGAATGGCAAAGTGAGTTTAATGTCGTTTAACATTGTTTAATGCAATCAGATAGGACTTTTATTTTTTGGCTGTCAAGGCCAGAAAGTAGTTTTTTTTGCCACTCAGCACAGCAGGCATTCCCGCATAACTTCGGGATATGAAGATGATGTCACGCACAGTGACGCGCAGTCTTTATTCCTAAACAGTATGTTTATCCTCTATATGTAGAATTTGGTACCAGCTCATTGTAGTTGTCGGCAGTGACATTGGGATGCCCGTAGGGGACCAGAATCAGCTGCCCGTAGGAGTGGATGGTCAGGAAACACAGGATGTTGGCCTTCATTCTCCCTACGTAGTCTGTGACGGCCTGAGCCTCGGGGTCAGACAGGGCCTTGGGGCCACAGTATACCTCTGAACAGCAGTTTTTTGACACCCCAATGGCTGTGGAGTAGGGGTGCAACAGTTAATCAAACTCATCGATCGGATTTAATCGAGAATAAATGTTGGGAATATAAAAAAACACAACCGTGTGAAGTGAGGGGCGCTCTTATCATTGTACATCATCATGTCCATTCATTGTCAATGGGAATTTTGTGTTGGACAAAAAAAGACACTAAGCCGATTTGCTCAAGCACATAATTGACGTAAATTCTCCAGTCATTGTCAATGGGAATTTATGTCTGTGTAGGACGAAAATATCGGATTTGCTCAGAGCCTCGCTCGGACATATGACGTTAAAATTCTCCATTGTCAATGGGAATTAAATGTTTGTGTAAGACGAAAATCTACAATAATAGCTGAATCTAGGAGGGGCTAGCGTCCCTCAAAAATAAAAGATATCTGACCTACAAGTTCATTCAGTGAATTTGCTAGCCATGTCGTACGGTGTACGATTGTCTTGCATCTCAAACCAGCAGTAAAACAGGTTTAGCCAGTTAGTGTGGGGAGTGGGGACTGAACTGAATGGGGCGTCTGGGGCTCTTGTTTTAAGCCAGTGCGGGTCTCTCAAAACAGTGGTTTTCAGTGCCTTGTGGTTTTGCAGATCGGAGTACTAATGTGATCTTTAGCTCCAAGGTAAACCATGGCTTATCATTATTGCACCTCACAGTAGGAAGCCATAGCACAAGCCAAGCACATCATTAATCAAGAATGTACTATAGATAAAGGGGAACAGACGTGTTAAAAGGTGATAAAATGCAAAAGTTAAGACATCTAACACGTGATTAGCAAGAGATACAGAGTACAGTGCAAGGCTAGGATGTTGTCTATCCCTTTGCTGCACAGTCTGGTTTGTGAGCTGGTTATGGTAGGCTTGCATGCGTGTGACTGTGTGGAATAACCTGTTCTATAATTTATAGTCGGTCACTAACAATGCAGTGTAGTGGTTGATACAGTTTTGCTCATACAGTAGTAAATGGAGGTCAGGACAGGACAACTGCCCAAAACAGTGAAAAACTAGAAAAAGTGCCCCTCGTGGCACAGGTCTCCGCCAGGCCAGGTCAGGTTGTGGCCTCCTGGTGGCGCTATAATAGGCCAATGTGAAAAGGGTGCCATTTGTTCTTACACCATTGATTTGAGGCATTTTGTTCCAAAAATGTGTTTTGCAAAAATCCACCTGTTGGTGGCGCTATAACAGGCCAATGTGAAATGGGTGGGATATATTCCTCAGCCTAGTAGGAAAGTCTGTGAAAGATTTCACGTAAATTACACGCTGCATTTATGATTTGAAGCTTTTTGTTTCAAAAGGGCCAATCCTATGACTATAGAGATAGTGTGTAACGATTTTTGGACAGAATCTGGAGGAGTAATATAAAAAAATGTGTTTTTCCAAGGTTGGCCTCCTGGTGGCGCTATAACAGGCTTTTCTGGAAAATGTGTGTGTGCAAAATTTGGCATCGACCGGGTTAACGGTGCCGGAGATTAGCTGTTCGCAGACGGACGGATGGACGATTGAATTGAATTAATCGATATAGAAGAGCACTCACTCCCCCAGTTGGAATCGAAGTTGCGGTTGAGATCAGTGCCACCGAAACAGTCACAGTCCTTAGGTCCGGGCATTCTGGACTTCCTCCACAGTCGAGTCTGCAGACGTCAAAATCGATGAATTGTGGGTTTAATAAACGTTATGCCCTACTAATTAGTAATTAGCACTCATTTAATAATACACAGCCTACTGTTGGCCCCTGATGAGGCCTTTCTTCTCATCTCTAGTGGTCAGTTTAACTGAACAAGACCATGCACTGAGCTTGGCATATCTGAGTAATTCATCAACTACATTTATTGGGAGCATTTTAATATGGACTGGTGTACGGTTTCTTATCATTCCGAGGCTGCTTAGGGCACCATAAAAGTAAAACATAAACCCGAGTTAACTGCCAAAATGATAGAACCATCTGATGGGATTCAGAAAGGTAGAATCAATTTAAAGAAGGTTTTCTTTTAGTTAGGCTTATTTTCATCATCTGTATTTTAGATGCGCCCAGTCCACAAAATGATCACTGAATGATTTATTCTTGGCACTGAGTGTTTCCATTACTGCACCTCCTGTAAACATCAGACACTGGTACTCACTGTGTTATCCGTCCATGAGTAGATGTATCCATCCACGTTCAGCACAGGGGTCACGTAGAAGTCCACGTTCTTCATCATCTCGCTCATTTTTGGGTCTGTTTTGTACGCCTGGAGGATCTGAAGGTGTGGGCGAGTTGAACATGCACTTGTGTGAACACAAATGAGATGCACAAATTCTGCCCAATTTACAGTTTATTTTCATGCACATGCACGCACCTCTCTGACAAAGTACTGACAGAATGCCGGGGCGATCCATTCCCTGGCGTGTATTCCACAGTCCATCCAGATAGCTTTCTTTGTAGTCTCTCCAGCGCTCTCGCCAATCTAAGGAACACATTTGGTTGATAGTTGGATTACCTTGAGAAAGCC
This sequence comes from Protomyctophum bolini, assembly GCF_963924005.1. NCBI lineage: Eukaryota > Metazoa > Chordata > Actinopteri > Myctophiformes > Myctophidae > Protomyctophum > Protomyctophum bolini. Next base: position 18,654,173 of record NC_137885.1, on the reverse strand, counting down.
CGTCTCTGTTTTCATACAGCATGCTGTTGTTGAGGGAGGCAGAATACCTTGAGAAGGCTAATGGATCTGTTTTCATAAGTCTCGCCATAAACCTCGATGGACACAATTGAAGGGTATTCCTTGGCAATCTGGGTCATCCAAGAGGTGATCTGTGGGGAAGAGTAGAGTAGCAATACAAACGCACACCATTCAACTACGATGTTACAGGAATCCATTATTACAGCCTTGAAATACACACATCAAAACTATAGGGAATGCGCAGGTAGCTGACTGGATAACTATACATCCTCACTCCATTTTGATTGCAGTAGCCTACTATATTCTCTATCTGCCCTTAACTAAATAAACCAATCACTACATTAAAAAGTAATAAAATTTACTTTCTTAAAAAATGTAAAAGTTCTGTTTTGTAATGGGAAAAAAATTGTAAGTAAAGACTAGCTGGAACATATTGTCTGTCTACTCTAAACACAACGTTAGTGATAACGTGTCAATAGGTTATATTGCGCAAGTGTGTGTGTGTGTGTGTGTGTGTGTGTGTGTGTGTGTGTGTGTGTGTGTGTGTGTGTGTGTGTGTGTGTGTGTGTGTGTGCGTGCGCGTGTGCAATCTACACTGATGCACACACGCACGCACACACGTACCCCTTATCCCTAAAATTATTTGCCATGTTTTACTATTTTCAAAAACATTTTAGAATGGTTCAACTCGTTCTACATCAACCCTTTGTGGGCTTGTATATTGGCTATTTCAACTATTTAAAAAGGTTCTTCAAAATAGTAAAACATTGCAAATAAGTTTAAGGCTAAGGGGTACTGGGAGGCACAAGATATAGCCCATGGTGTATTCACTTACCTCTATCATTGGGTGGTATCTGTAGTAGTTATGTTCCATTCTGTTAGACATGCATGCACACACACACACACACACACACACACACACACACAGACCAAACAGTATGTTACAGACACAATGATTACTTACAGTATTTTCTAACTCTCTTGTAGAGGGAGAGAAAAACACAAAGTTATAAATATATGAGTTTTAATAAATATAGTTAGACAGCCTACTTATAACGAACAACGTCGACAATCATGGTTAATTGAACCTTTTCTACAAACGTAATACAATGTTTTCTTCAATACATAGATGTGTTTTATCCACAACAGAATATTTACCATTTGAATTAATTCCGTTGATTCAGGTATATAGCCTACTGTACTCAAATGGTAAATATAAAATATTCATACTTGTAAAACGTCTGCCATGAGTCCATATTTATAACATACAATGTTTCATCTGTAACTGATACGGTGCATTGGGTGCATATCAAACAATTGGCACATCAATTAATTTGTTCATTTAAAAGTTGATACTGCACTGAAGTGCATTGTTTCATGTAACTAATCTTCAATGTAAACTTGGAGTACATCAGACTGACAAATAGCCTATTATAAAGCAATCTGTTATGTAAAAAACATGTTTTCTTTACAGAATTCAGCACTGCTGACCCCCTGGACTATAGCCTATTTAGATGTGTCACTTGACATATCTGAAAGTAAATCACCTAGGCTAATCATTCAAAATATATGATATAAATATATTTAAAAAAAACATCCATGGTGAAGTTTTTCCTTCCCTGACAGGACTGGAAGGAACACATAATATAGTGAACCAGTCGCCTAGAATTTGACAGAAAACAAGTATTCATAGTTGTATACTGCAACACATTGTGCTGCTATGATCGATCATAATAGCGGACCAGTGTTTAAGATCTCTGCCATCTCCACTCCAGACTCACCGCTCCTCCGTTGCCGCCCCAATCTGAGACAGCAGCATCAGAAAAGCAAATCCCACAGAGTGAAGCATTGTCACCTCTCTCCCAGTCCTTCCTTTTTAGAAAATAAATACACTCTTGAGTGACCTCATGGCAAAACGGAGACCTTTTTATAGTTTCTTTGGATCTGATAAAGACAGACCTTTGTCTAACTAGTCAGGTTAGATGAGCCCCCCCTGTGCTGTTGGTTGATCTGCCTGGTTAATGTTTAATGAACACTTACTAGTCATTCATTTGTGCCTGGAAAATAGCAGATCTACTGTCTAAACTCTCAAGAGCTTCGTAGATCTGCTGTATCAGTCTAAATCAGTAGTTCCCAAACGTTTTCGCTCAAGACCCCAAAAAGAAATGAGACATTTGCCCGGGACCCTAGTGAAATAGCCGATCTACAAGCTCACATATTTAAGCCACAAGGCCTATATAGCATGAACTCATAAATGATTTAGAGACATTAATAGAGTTTGATTATGATTTTTAAAAAGATTATAAATCGTATATTTTTTATGATCCCTGATCAATATTCTCAAGAGTAACTGTATAGTAAAGGTTTAAGAAATAGATTATTAATATTATCGACACAAAAAAACTATTAGTCTGCACACTGTTGAGACAGTAGCTCCCCATGTTTATTGCAGATCGTTTCCATCCCCAATGCCCAAGGGTCCAACGGCTCTATTTTCATCCATGCTAAACCCTTTGCCTTTTTTTTACTATTTGGAAAAACATCATTCAAAAAATCGGTTAGTTGAACTATTGTAAAATGTTTTTCAAGATAGTAAAACATTTGAACCTTGAATCAGATCTGAATTTCTTATTGACATAATGCTTGCTGAGATAATGCTATGACCACAGTTCGGCTATTAAAGTAATCCCCCCCCCCCCCCCCTTTTTTTTTAACTACCCAAAATAAAAATGTGATGTTTCAATAAGTAGGTTTTGAGAATGAGAGCTTTGTTTAACTCTTTGTTTAACAGCGTATATCTGCTCTGACATGCTGTCCACCACACTAATAAACAGTAGCACTTTTCTAAACAGGGTTACAAACAGGGTATACAAAACGATAGATAATACAGCAAGATAATAAAGACTTAAGACGTCAATGTAAAAATCAAAACATCAACAACATAATTTAAAAAAAACATGAAAAAGACATACAGGGAGATTATCACTGATAAAAAGAGAATACAATAAAACACTATGAAAATGGTAAATGGTGCATTTATATAGCGCCTTTATCCAAGGCGCTTTACATAGATTGTTACACCCATTCACACACATTCATAAACCTTTACATAGACATGCCCACCAGTTCATTAAGTATGCCTGGTTTGCCTGGTGGGTGGTGATGGGTGTTGAATGATAAAGGGTGAGGGGTTAGGGGAGGGGATGATATTGTGATATCTCGATATATCACTGTTTTTTCATTGGCACGTTTGACTGTCAAGGTTTCAACCTCCAGGAAGAAACCCTAAATACAAAGGGAAGACACCATTGCACATAACCACACCAGGGAGTCTAATGAAGTACTGTCACCTCAGAAACACATGATGAAAGAACTGAAGAACCTTGTTACTGTGACTTCTACAGTCTTTAATTACCGTTGTATAAGACTGCTCTATAAACATATTGGACTCAAAGTCATAAACTAATCTGGATGCTTTCCGATAATGTGTTATCTTCTGTAACGGTTACATGTATAGGGCAGTCAAACTATTAAAATGTTTAATCAGATTGATCACATAATAATAATTAATTAATCACCGTCACCATTCGTAAAGTATGCCCACACTATGCCCCTTTCTTGTGGGCACTGAAAGATAACACTGTGCTCCACATTTTGCGTGTTCATGATATAAGAAGTCCACTGAAAGCTGAACACGGTTGCTAATGCAAAGGCTTACAGAAGGTATACAGTGTGTATACAATGTGAACTTATTGTTATGTTTATACATAACATGGAGTATACAGAATAAATATCTATATCTATATATAACACTTGAAAGAAACAAAATAAGATAAAGTAAATAAAAATATGAAGCAAAATGTGTGTAGGCATTCTGAGGCATTTAATACACATGCCTCTCACTCACTAAACACCGTTTAAAATAGTTTGAATAGCTGATCTAGGAGCTAACGTGTAGATTTAACTATAGTAATGTTTTCAAAATTGTAAAAAATTACAAATACGTTTAGCGATAAGGGGTAAGGTGTGTTGCAAGTTATAGAGCCCTGAGACTCTTGTCATACTGTTGACAGTGCAGTGGTAAGGTTTTTCTGCAGAGTGGATACACAGCAGTCATCTCGTCAGGTTAGATGAATTGTACTGTTGACAGTTGAAAAGGGATTTCTCCAGTGTGGATGCGCTGGTGTGACTTCAGGTTACTTGACGTGTTGAAACTCTTGCCACACAGTTTACAGTGGTATGGTTTTTCTCCAGTATGGAGACGCAGGTGTGACTTAAGACTACCTAAGTGACTGAAACTCTTGTCACACAGTTTACAGTGGTATGGTTTTTCTCCAGTATGGATACGCAGGTGTTTACCTAGGTTACATGACTGACTGAAACGCTTGTCACACTGTTGACATTGGTATGGTTTTTCTCCAGTATGGATACTCAGGTGTGACTCCAGTTGACCTGACTGACTGAAACTCTTGTCACAGTGTTTACAGTGGTATGGTTTTTCTCCAGTATGTATACGCTGGTGAGTCTTCAGGTTGAATGACGTGCTGAAACTCTTGTCACACTGTTGACAGTGGTATGGTTTTTCTCCAGTATGGAGACGCTGGTGTCTCTTAAGACTACCTGCCTCACAGAAACTCTTGTCACACTGCTTACAGTGGAAAGGCCTTTCTCCAGTGTGGATACGCAGGTGTGACTGCAGGTGAGCTAACCTATCGAAACTCTTGTCACACTGTTTGCAGGCGTATATTTTCTTTCCTGTGCAACTCCGCTGTTGCGTCTTTACTTCTCCTGCCTGAGCTACGTTCTTGGTAAACTGTTGACGACTGTCATATTTTGGTCCACCCGTTTCTCCTTGTTTCTGGCTGGCTGATGGCATCTGTTCATTCCTCAGCGTTTGGCGGTAGAGGTCGTTGTGGCTCCTCTTCGCGGTGGAGGCACAGGCATATGGACACTCAGAACAGGAGACCTGAGTCTGGACACATTGGGACTCACTCCTGCATTCCATCATCAAATCTGATGCTATACAGTAAATGGACTGTGATACGGACAAAAGTTTTAGGTCCCTCTCTGGTGGTATATGTTTATATCAATCTCTGCCTATGACTATTTGGGTCTCTCTCAGGAATCTCCTTTAAGGTAAATCTCAAGTCACACTGAGATGAAGTGAAAGACTAGCGACAATTCACACCTTATGTAGGCTGACCAGGAGCTGAGTTCTGACATCACACAAAACAAACCATTCAAGCCTATAGTACAAGCCTAGAAATGATAACTGGCGCAGGGCGTCCATGTTTGAGCAATTTGTGTACACTATGACATCAATATGACAACATCACCATGACTGCAGAGATCCACATAGAAGCCCTGCCGATCGGTGTGAAACCTTACACACACTCTCAGTAGGCCCAGCAGGAAGAAGTTCTGTCCCAATTATTATTATTTCTTGCGCAAGTACTCTTTTTGGCTGCTTATGTTGGTGGGTGACACCCTCGGCCAATCAGGAACTCCCTCGGCCATCAGCTAGTGCCCCTCAAAAATGATGATGCCAAAAGGGAGACCAATAAGGCAGTGCAAATCAGCATTTTGACAGGACTCCTGTCCTTTTACTGAAAAAATACTGATTATAGAACTTTTCAACAATGCACGTTTGTTTTAAGCAAATAATAAAATATAAAGTAACAGCACCGTAAATAGTATACACTACTTAATCCATTGACCAAACCATTGTATTCTCTGTTGTTTTCACATAATTTGCACAGTGTGTTCATGACACTGATACATAGTTTTTATTGTTTTGTTTATACATACATACAGTATAATAATATAACATATAATCATCATTTCAGAGGGTCTCCCCAGGATGCCATAATTATGATCCATGATAAAACCCTGTCATCTACACATGTATCCACTAGAGGTCAGTACAAAGCAGAGTTTAGAGGAAACTGAGCATAAGGACGTTTTTTGAGGTAGGCAGTGGTGGAAAGTAACTTACTGTACTGTACAATTTTGAGTTATTTGTACTGCACTTGAGTATTTCCAATTTCCAGTACTTTTACTTCTACTCCACTACATCTCAGAGGTAAATATGTGAAAAGTTTAGTTTATAGTTATTTTGTAGATCTTTACAAAATGATTGTAATTATTACAAAATATATATTAACCACCGGCCGCCCTACAGTATATACCTTTCGTCCATTTGAAAATAGCCGATCTATAAGCTCACAATGTGTTGCATCACGACGCATTGTGAGCTTGTTTTTCCAAAAGATTTTTAGACTTTTGAAAACTTTGGAAATTGGAGATTCTGCATAATGAGTTCCAGACTTTTACTTGTAACGGAGTAGTTCTGTATTTTGCAGTATTGATACTTTAATTTAAGAAATTTGAGTAGGCTACGTTTTCCACCACTGAGACTATAGCTACCTCTTCTGCATTCTGTCATGTCTCTAATTAATTTGTTGCTGATATGATGTTCAAGGAAGTCTTTAACCACTTAAATGGCCACTTTTTACAACCAGATCTTATTTTAATGATGTTTGGGTGAAAACACTTTCCTGGGATTTTTTATGTGAGTAATATGTGTCTTTAGATATTTTAGTATTTCAAAGTGTCTGGTCTCACTTCCTTCCTGGACTATAATTACCATAATGCTTTGATGCACTCACCCCATCTTGTGGAGAGGGGCAGGGCTGTCTTACGGAGGCAACATGAGTGCCATGGATAGTCATAAATAGCCAAAAAAGCAGATCTACAAGCCCACAACGCGCCTCGGTGCAAATAACGTTTTGTCCTATTCACAGTTGTACACAGTTCATTCAGCAAGTGAGCTGCCTGCTCAACATTCTGGGGCGCCATGATGATGTCAAAAATGGTCCCCAGTAGCCTACGTATGAAGCAAGCAGTAATATCCAATTCTGAGCCTTATATCATTGTTCTCCCTGAAACTTTTCAGGGTCTTTCTAGTCCATTGTAATTTGTCTTTGTGATCACTGAGCCACCAGGCCTTTGTACGTCCTGCATGCAGCCTTGCTGACACATGTATTATGTATATTCAAAAGCTTCATGCTCATGCGTGTGCGTGCTTGTGCGCGCGTGTGTGTGTGTGTGTGTGTGTGTGTGTGTGTGTGTGTGTGTGTAGATTGAGGATCAAAGCTTACAGGATGCTCCTTCAAAATGAGGGATGAAAGTACTAATGGTTTCAGATGAGAGACAGAGCACTTTGCTGCGCTCAGGCACCGTGTGTGTGTGTGTGTGTGTGTGTGTGTGTGTGTGTGTGTGTTGCCTTTAGCCATATGAGACATGATCAAAAATCAGTATATCCCTCATTACACTTTCATCAGTAGACTAGTGTAGAAAATAGTAACCTTACAGCATATTGGCTTGGAGGCCAATATGCCTCCAAGGTAATCATTAATTGATTACCCATCTACAACCTACACATATTCTGTGTGTCTATTGACATTTGGGCTTGAAGTAAAATACGTCTATAATTACTATGTGAAACTTTACGCAGGGTTCCGAGAGGGGCTAGGTCAGACTCTTTCTGAGTTACACACAGAGCTGTTACATTACCGTATAACATAGATAACAGACATAATTTAGTGCTTTAGCACACATAATTTTCTAATATCCGCTTAATTATTTTCCAAAACGGAACCGAATAAGCTCAGTTAAAGACTGATAAATCCTTTCCAGGCAGGTGGCTTTTAAAGCCAATTAGAATGCAGTGTTGTGTCCTGTGCATGCTGCAGAATGAAGTTGTCTCATCATGACTATTAGGCGTTCCTACTTCCTACTATAAGTGATCGATAGCTCTATCCAACTAATCCCTGATCAACTGGGGCTGCAGGTTATATGCACTGCATGCACATTATGCTTATACTGTAGGCCTGTCTCTCTCTCTCTCTCTCTCTCTCTCTGTAATCCTCTCTGTGACTGAGTCTGTGGTGTTGCATGAGTGATCAGGATTCTCTCTTACACACACACACACGCACGCACGCACACACACACACACATGGGGGGAGAGAGAGAGAGAGAGAGAGAGAGAGAGAGAGAGAGAGAGAGAGAGAGAGAGAGAGAGAGAGAGAGAGAGAGAGATGCCAAGTCCTGTCTCTTCTCACTTCAGTTATCTCGTCAGCCTCAGCAGCCCTCATCGCTTCCAGCTGGGTATAGGGGGCGGGGGGAGCCGGGCAAACACACGCTCCCTCTCTTTCATTCTCCCTGCATTCCTCCAGAGAAGGAATTTAACTGCAGAGCTATTGAGAAATGTAGGACTTTCAAATGGCAATCATTTATATCATTTTTTTCTCCCCTTCTTTAAAAAATTGCTTTGCAGTAAGATGAGTAGACTAACAAGTTGTTTATTGAATTTGTTGGTGCAAGTTGTATGATTTGGGAGCATCATGGCCCTACAAACAAACAATTCCAGCGTGGTGGGCGCATTCCTGGACTATGTTCTGGACAAAGCGACCATCCTGGAAGAAGAAGTCAATTCCACCACCTGTAGCAACGGATCTGTCAACCCGAGATCTTCATCTGCACGCCAGAAAGGTACTTTCGCGGTTTCGCCTAAACTACAGCAATATTCTCTTCTAACCTATTCCGATTCTTAATCGCTTTACACAGCCGCTGCCACAGCTGTCTTAATTAGCCTATAATTAACAGAATGGTTTGGCCATGCCCTTGGCTTAATTGTGCTTGAACTAAACATGAAGTCTATACGCTAGTTCAATTATAATGCTGTATTGGCAGTTGACTCTAGCTCAGCTGAGCTGTATAGCCTGATAGCCTACATGGTTAGAGAAATAATGCAATGTTAAGGTAGAAGAAGTTACAACTAAAATTGCCCCCTTTTTTAGATAAATTAAGTGTTTGCTAAAAAAAAATAGGCTATATATTCAGTTACAATTGCCAATACCCCAGGCCAATACCCTATCATTTCATTAGAAACGAATCATCTTCTCAATTGATATAAACAAAAGTAAACCGTACAGTTGACTGCAGTGCTTAATAATGTACTTGCCTTTACTTTTAGACTATACATGGCAAAACTGTAGGAAAATACAGTGTAAATTCCTACAAGAACTTGTCAAGAAGTGGATTTTCCAGTGGAACGAGTCAAGGTTATTGTTTGCAGTGCACATAAAGGGAATTGATTATTCAAACTCAAGTCGTTTCTGCATCTGTCTTGTTAATGAATGCAACAATGTTCTTCTGTAGTCCATGCAAACTGTGGGAGGGAGCTTGTATTGGGATGGAAATATCTCAGAATCAGTATCAATCAGAAACAGAATCACTTCACATCACATTACAAGTAACATGGGTGATATTATTGGTTGTGCAGGCTCATCATTGCACTGCAGTTAAAAGAGAGAGGAAAAACATAAAGTGCATAGTACATGACTAATCTACATGTATGCATATAAATAATTTAGTATAGTGATGTAGCCTATGTGTATATATGGAGTCTACTAAAACAAGAGACAGATTCTGTGCAGTGTCACCAGACCTATAGTTCTTGTTCAGCAGTCTAATTGTTGACAATTAGAAACTGTTCAAGAGTCTGGTGATGCTGCTCTTTGATGCTCATGTAATGTTTTCCCGGCCGTGGGCGCAGCCTACTTAATATCTTTGATTGCTATTTTATGGCCTTTTTGAGTATTGAAATGGGCAAATCACCCACTTCTTCCTTGTGTTTTAATTATGCAGAATGGAGCTGACAGGTCCATGCATACAGATTCTTCTGTGATCTATGATCCCTATAGGCTATTGATTTGCACGAATATATGTTTGTGAAATTTTGCCCTGTAAAAAAAGTCATGATCTACTGTACACCTGATGTTCTCTCACACACACACACACACACACACACACACACACACACTTGCATGTGGTCAAACACTTGAATAGAGACATTCATTTTACATTCAACTTGTCCAAATCAGTGCAATGAAACGGTAAAAAAGTTATAATAGCTATAAATAAAATGACACAAATGGAGCAATTTCTAAATTATCAATCTCTATCTAAAGTATATTTTTTGGCATTATGTTCTCTTTAAAAAAATTGCCTAATGGCATTCACCTCAGGTCTGTTGCATTAAATCTAGACTAGAGGGTTTAAGTGGTTAAAATCCTGCAGCTGTTATACGTTTTTTTTCTTATTCCAGTTGTTGGACTTTGATGTCAAAACAGGCCCCAGAAATGTACTCCATTTCATTGTGTGTCAAAACAATGGCATGGAAAGGAAAGGAATGGCATATAAATGCAGTCAGTGCTATGGCAACTGGCGGCTTAGACTCCGACTGTTGCCTTCCATCAGAGGATAAGGAAATGAGGTCTACATGTGTGGCGACGGTCCAGCTATTATTCAGCTCACCGCTGCTGCAGTATAGAGGAATTCTCAAATCTTCCCCCACTAAATAATTTACAGGCATTCACACCCCTTCACTCGTGCATTTCCTTTATTGACCGTAATGTGGTGGTAGGTCTTTCATTGCATAACATCGGCAGTGGACTCCATGCTTCTATAGCAGTATACCTTGAGGGCAATGAAATCAACCAGAGACCACAAACTATTACTCATTAAACCTCTTTATTGGCCCTTTTCAGATGTGTGTAGTACGCCTGTAAACTCCAGATAGTTTACAGATGTAACCAAATGGATCAATTTGTTGTTGAGTGGTGCAACCACTCCTATAGACCGCTATGTGTGTCCCTGGGTCTGTCCCTGGGTCCCTGCCTCCCCGGTCTCTGTCCAAGCATGAAAATAACGTTGAAGCATTTGTTCACCACCAAGTGTCACTGTTGCACAGCCTAACACACAGACAGGCCAGGGAGGAGGGCTTGTACAGTACAGTACAGTACAGTACAGTACAGTACAGTACAGTACAGTACAGTACAGTACAGTACATGCAGCACAAGTATAGTACAGCACCACTCACTTCAGACGGGTCTGATTTTTTTGTTACATTTGTAACATTTGTTACAAATGGACTAAATTAACACTGAGGATTGTACTGCATTGTGCATAGTGTGACTGTGTGACGGTGACCACACATACACACACACAGTGCTTGGCAGCAGAGCAGAATAATTCAATTAGTAGTTCTCTTTCTCACCCGATTCCCCAGTGGGCCCATACCCTATATTTATTTATTTGCAGATGTAGCCATGTTCCTCCAGGCCAGATACTAATGTAAGTAATTAAGCACTGTTTTGTTGCCATGATATGTCACTGTTGCCAGGCCAAACGAGAAATTACGGTAGCACAGACAGTACCAAGGTCCTTCAGTTGGTAGGGGGCCTAGGGGCCTCACTGTTAAAATGTTTTCACACACCTGAATAAGAACATCTCTGTGATAGCACTGCAGACTTCACTCCCGACTTTCTGCCGTAGTCTGACTCGCGCCTCCCCCGGCCCCTATTACTGTAACCCTTCCTGCCACCTTCTGACTCAATTGATGCTAGTAGCTAACTAAGATTACCATGATTCAGGTTGTCTCGTAATTAAAGAGATCTTGTCTTTCAGCACGTGTATTTGGTTGTGGGTTTCATGCATTCACTACTACTCATGCCCAAGTCAACTGTACAGATTTAAAGTGCTGTACAGATTTAAAAACAGATTTAAAAACAGATGCACTATAAACAGACAGGGGTGTAAGAACCTGGCGACAGTCCCCAGTGCAGGTATTTTGTTTAATTTGTTTGATAAAAAAAATCACTCTTGTGTGAAGTGAGGGGCGCTCTTCCGTGCTCAGCCATTTCTGTGGTACAGACACACAGTCACACAAAGCTGGGCATACATATAAAGATTAAAATATAAAGATTAAAAAAATATCCATGCATCGATCGACTGGGCAGCTCTGATATGTATGGGCAAAGTGTTTTCAGAGCCTCGGGGCGGCCACCGCAAAGGGGCATCCCTGGGTTTTCGCCAGGTCCTTGGGACCTCCAGCGGCAGCTGGCTGGTCGACCTCAAGGCCCTGGTTGGAAAAGAGATCTGCAAGGGAGATGGGGGAGCTCAGCCAACCCATTTCGGAATTTGAAAACAAACATTAAAATCTTAAAATCAATTTGAAAGCGGACAGGGAGCCAGTGGAGCGTGGCCAAGACTGGATTGATGTGCTCTAGCTTCTTTTTTTTCCAGTGAGGAGACGGGCAGCGGCATTCTGGATCAGCTGCAAGCGCCTAAGCAGCGATTGATCGATGCCGACATACAGCGAGTTACAGTAATCTGATCTCAATGGAATTAATGCGAGGATAACCCTCTCGAGGTCATTCTGAGAGTGATAAGGCTTGATCTTGGCTAAAAGTCTAAGCAGGTGAAAGAAGATGGTTTTGACAACAGACTTGAAGGCTGCATGAAAGTTGACACCGATGTTTGTTTGGGTTTTTATTTTATTTATTGGAGCTAAAGGGACCTCCAGTAGGATGACAGGGGGAGCAGGGAGGGATGGGAGAGTCATGGCCAAAAATGATGATTTCTGCCGTTATGTTTTTTGAGTGGTGCAACCACTCCAAGGAACAGCAATGTCCGTGTCCGCCTATGTGACGTTAACCCACCCATGTACCTACCTATGTGGCCATGAGCACCAGTGGTATGACTATGAGTACCAGTAGGGGCACTGTTGTGCCAGAAACAGAGAGAGAGATAGTGCTGAAAGAGAGAGAGAGAGAGGAGGAGTTGCACCACTCAGTTCACACGGGTGTGATTTTATTACATTTTTCAGTCCACTTTTTTGGGGGGAGATAACTCTGCACCACAGGGGGCCTTTCATGCCACCGGCGTGGTAGGCCCAAACCGCACCAATGATTTGCCATGCAACTCCTTTCAACCAAATCCCTAGCGAGTAGTTGCATGCAACCATTATCCCCAATGGCAGTTGCAAAGAGTTTCATTGGTGTGACATGTCCTTAAAACGGGTTTGTTGCAAGGAGTTGCGACTAGTTGTTATAGTTTAGCTATATAAAAATAGCAGCGCTATGAGCTTGTAGATCTGCTATTTTTTTTAATTGTGAAAATGTGGCCAGATACAGATAATTCTGGGGGTCCTTGACATGAAATAGTTAGAGAACCACTGATATAGAAACAGGTTTTTCAGAAAACTGTTTGTAGCATCGTCCTCAGGTCTAAATGGGTTAAAAAAGAAACATGGAGCTGGAGTGTCCTCTTCTCAGGGTACCTCAGTGCAACTGCTGCCATGGTTTATAGATTTTATAATCATAATAATTATTGGAGCAATATGTTGCCTAGAATTTTTCATTAGTCCCTGTAGGTCTCTACAGTCCACGGATGGGAGATGAATTCTTCAGTCCTTGATTACTATGTAGCACAACTCATCAGACTCAAAAATAGCTTTTTGTTGATCCGCTGAATTGAAGAGAATTGTTTACTTTCGGGAGGAAAGGGATAGAAAAGAGAAGATTACATGTATACCATAGTCTGAGACTCTTAATTTGAACAGCTGTGACTCTAGTTTAATCATAATTACGTGGTCAATTATGTGAGTTTATTTTCCTTGCTGCCTACAGTGCTTCTCCATTTGTAATTTTGTATGTTCTCTCTCACCGTGGAACTATTTTCTGTATTTTTATTTTAATGGAGATGTAAGCATGTTTTCATTATACATTAGTCCATGCACAATTCCATTGCACAATTTAATGTTCCATGCGCCACCATTCCATGTTACATGCATCACTAACTAATAATCATATTCGATGGAGCATGTTCCTCGCTATTATTTTACTTTCGAGACGGAAATACCTCTTAAGTTTATTGTCTGACTGCTATGCGTGTGATTCTCTAGATCTTACCGTTCATACTTTACTGTCACTCTTCACTCCAAGTTGCTCTGTGTGAGAGCGTCATCACAGTGACTGAAATATGAAAAACATAGTCATCACTAACACTGTATCTAATGCATAAAGTAATCTTATGTAACCTGTGTCAGTCAGCAGAACCATCACCATCTTTCATATAGTGTACATCACATTACTACTGTATAATCACATTTGTCCTTGGAGTAGGAGTCAGCGTTTTGGACTGCTGTGTTATGAGAGGAAGCATCTACTCTACTGTATTGTTGGTCCACCATGCGAGCCCAAGCTGTTACCATTCAGGCTGATGCGTCGTGGCACTTCGCTGAGCTCACACTGTCGGGATAATCCGGAGCTTTCATTTGACTTGGATTTCTTTCTTTTTTTTACTGAGTGCGCGCCTGAGATGAGTTGTCCCGAAGCAGATCTCATATCCATTCAATGAAGCAGCTCAGTTCACTCCTCAGAGACAGGCCACTGGCCTATAGGGCTCTGATGGAGACTGAGAGAGACAGAGAGAGAGAGAGATACTTTCTTCTGCAGTAAAGCGTCATTATGGTGTATGCAGCACACCATAATGATACATGGCTTTTATCGAACCAATTTCTACCGTGAGGCTGTGTTGTAGATGAAATTAGCGCCTTGATTTCCCACGTGCGTGCTTTTAATGACGCTGCTGTCATTGCTTGATCAGAGTAATCAATCAGAGTTGTAATTATTACGAGAATCATAGGAGAAACGCGTAACTATGCAGTGCATGCCCATACCGTATATGCATATATTTGAGCAGACACATGCCCCACACACACACACACATACACACACACACACACACACACACAGTACTAATACACAAACACTATTAAATCACACGTTGCACACCACTGCATTTGACCTCCCAGCTCATGGTGTGACCCTGGGGACAGAGTTTGACACCGCTAAACGAAACCATATTGAGCAGTTTGCAATGCTCATTCAGCCATGCAGGGGCTCTTATTGATCTGAAATGTCCCTCGTAAGAAGAGTCTGGGGAGAGGTGGCGCGTAGTGCAGGCTAGTCAGTGTATCCACAATTCCACACAGCTGTGGAGGTGAAACTTCTAATGTCGATGAAGAGGAAAAAGTCTTAAAACTGCTATAGCCGCTCCAATTAAGGAACAGCTGTGTGTGTGTATGTCTGTCCGTCCGTCCGTTTGGAGCATGACGTGTTTGTATCATGACCTATTGACCCCTTCAGCTGTTGCTGATTCATGGGCTCAGGTCCCACACACACACACACACACACACACAGGGCTGCTTTTTGGGTGGTGCGGATGGTGGCTACTTTATCATTCTGAGGGCTGTATTTTGCGTGTCTTAAGTATCAGGTCTTATTACCTAACTTGAGTAAACTAAAGACCTGGAGGCGTGATCAATGCTCTTTGGCCACTCAGAATAGCCAAATGGCATTGATCACGCCTCCAGGTCTTTAGTTTACTCAAGTTAGGTAATAAGACCTGGTACTTAAGACACGCAAAATACAGCCTGAAGCTCTCTTAATTTAATTCAGGGAAAATGTTTGTCTTCAACAAACTGCAATGCTTTTTAGTTTAGTGTGTGCGTGCGTGGGTGGGTGCATGTGTGTGTAGGGTCACTGCAGCACTAGTGGATTGGGGGGGGGGGGTGCATTGTATCAGGTTTCAAGCAGTGTTTTCTGTGCCACTTGTGGAGGAGGAGGACTTATGTCACTGGAGAAGGAAAAAAATGTGTACACGAGGAGACAAAAAACCCCATCGAGCCTGCACCTGATGTACACTCGCATCTATGCGCTCTCGGAGAGCGCACTAGTCTCCTCCACTCGGCTCCACTCACCTCCTCGATGGAGCACATTAACAATTGGAACGTTAACCATTTCCGGGTCAAGCTGGAATGACCCAGAGTGACCGAGTGGGAGGGAGCGAGTGGCTGAGATTTTGGGTATTGGAATGTGGCTTCTCTCTCTCATGCCACACGCCTGTCATAATGTTTAGCGCAGTGGTCAGCTACACGCACTGCTGTCGTTCGCAGCGCATCCAATAACAACCAATGCCCGCCTGAATGTGTGAATCACTTACCTTGCTGCTGCTCGTTTCGGCTACATTTCGGGGTGTTAATTTCAATTAGTTAATACTTGCAAATTGAAGGCTAAAATCAACATGAATTAATGTTCCCACAGGGCCTCTCATTTTCCCCAGACACCTCTACGCACGCACGCATGCGAACGTGAACAGGCCAGGAATGAGCTAGGGTCATTACAACCCTCCTGCTTAAGTCAACAACTGTGCTTGACTCCTGACACACACACACACACAGGCCAGGGAGGAGGGCCTTCTCTCACCCATACAGTGCGAGGACTCGAGGAGTAGGCTACCAGTAATACAGTACAGTCCGTATAGTTGCACTCTGTTCACATGGGTGAGATTGTTTTTTCCTTTCTCTCAACATTTAAGTTAGAATGTTGTTTCAGTGGCTAAGATATTATTCATTTAACGCTGATGAAGGTACACATTTAACAAAAAAAACTGAAAAGTGCTGAGTTGACCCCTGTCTGTTAATTAACTTACAGAGATAAAGGATTATGAGTCATATTGTGGAATAAAGGAAGAGGCGCTAGCCTGCACTGCAAATATACTTTTAATACAGATCCAACGTCTTGACCAAATAGGTCTTCTTAAGGGCAAGACGCATGAATCTCGGTTCTCTCGTACGCACGCACCACACACAAGCTTCCAATACAAATCTATCAGTCCCTAACTGTTTAAACGGTACAGAAAAATAGATGGTAATGAAACGTTGAACTTGCTGTCAGGCGTGTCAGCTGTCAGGGGTGTCCGCTGTAATCAATAATTAACTCGGACTGACAGAGGCCACGTGTGCTCTCTGTGTATCCCGATGTGATTTGGCCAGTATGGCAACCGTTGTGGCCAGTGTTTGGGCTCCAGGGCCGGATCCAGGGGCAGGCTCAGTGTAGCGTCAATCCCAACAGCTGTGCGTCTCTGCTGGCAGCATGGACATTAATATGAGCATAGTCTTGCATGGCCATGCAGACTCATGCATCCCACAATTTTAAAATGCTTCCTGGTCATACAGCCTGACTCTGGAGCATGGCAGCTCTGTTGATGATCAAGTATAGTCTCGTGTAGCCAGATAACTATTCCTCTCCGAATGCTAGAGTCTGGAACTACACCTCCCAAAATCCGAGTAAGGAAGCTGGCATTTACGTTCATGAAAATATTTTTTTAAATATCTTTTAATTTATTATTATTATTTCCATTTAGTATCAAGCCATATAGATGATTTATTTATTTTTAATTAGGATTAATTTGCGCAAAACAAAAAGACGAAACGGAAGTGGGGAGGTTCCACTTCATCACATACTCACGATCAGAGCTTCCGTTGCTCCAGACTGTATGACGGCAGCATTTGAAAATTGCACCAGGCAACAGTTTGCCAACGCAAGACTAATGATCAAGTGATAAAGCGAATGTGAAGCCTCCTCCCCACTTCCGTTCCGTTTTCTACAGTCGCACCTGAAATGTCAAACATGTTATCTGGTTCTTATTCGTTTCGAGGCACAAAACATCACACAGGTTTCTTATCTTCCACTGAACTGTGACACCTTTTATGGCATGTAGTTATTACGTTCCTGTCAGAATACCAGGCTTTCAGAAGCACCACAGCACATGAGCAGTCCACAATAATTACAGTCTAGCCTTTAACTCCGCTTGCACGCGTGGGCACATGTAATGTAATTGTAGACTACAGGTTGCACAGGTTTTTCTTTTTCATTTTTTTTGTAAATAATTGAGTCTACTTTCTCTTTGTTTTGTTTTCAGACTCGATAGAGCAGTGGTTCTCAATGTGGGAATACATTTTTTATTGAGCTCCTAAAACATTGATGTTCTGTATGATCAATTGATCATTGAGCTTCAATTCAGAGAAAAACTGCGCTAAAGATCGTCGCTAAGATTAGTTGGACGGAGGGAAAATATTCGTCACAACGTGGAAGCAAAGCAAAGTTGCCAGGCGACGGAGACGCCAAGAGCCGGTAAAAATAATACTAGCGATGCTGGATGTATGCATTATAAAATATATAACTCCTTCAATGTCGTTCTAGGTGATCTGGGACCTTTGCTAAAAGTCCGATCACCGATCTTGTTTATCTCACGATCGGCCGATACCGATCTTGTGCGTAAGGGGAAAATTTTAATATTTTCTTTCCTTCCTATTGTATCTCAAAAGTTAAAACCCATATCAAAACTGTTTGTGGGTGTTTAGGCCTGTCACAAATATGACTTAAATGGTATAAAAGATTGGTTTCTCCAGATTGGGTGAATTGCCGATCACCGATCGAGTCTTTTGAAGTGAAAATCGTCCAAGCACTGATCGGTGGCCGATCGATTGGAGCACCTCTAATTTGTACACTGACAAAAGATGTCTTTTTGTCATGACAGTTTAACATGAATTCACTCTGTGGCTCTGCAGGCTCTCACTGCTGTAATTCTGATCATTCTTGTAATTATGAATCATAATCGCTTCCATGAAGTTGTTTTGAATGAATACAACACCAATGACCTAATATAAAAGTTTTCTTATAATATTGTGGCATATTAAGGATTGATGGAGCAATGTTTTTTCTTTTTTTACTGCTTCGAAGTAACAGTTTAAAGGACAACTTCACCAGAATCACCACTTTTCAACCCATCTTCATATAATAGGTCCTCATAATAATCATGATAAAATACCACCATCCTTTTTCGCATTGCAACTTTTCTGGATTAGAAAGCCTGTTTGTATTCCCCATTGTTGATGTCACTGGAGGACGGTTTCAGAACTGCCCACAGCCCTCCTATGAGACACAGACTGAGTAGAAAAAAATTGTGCCATTTTATCACGATTATTTGTGAGGACCCATTATATGAAGATAGGTTGAAAAGTGGTGAAGTGGTCCTATTAACTTGCGTGCTTTGACAATGTCTCAAGGTTAATTGAATATGTACTGGGCTTGTTTGTATGCTGAAAACGGGCTCTTTCCAACTTCTATATTTAAAAAGGAAAGTGGAATCAATATTGGCATCTTGGGATTCCATTGCGGGAAGGACGAATTTAGTTGAATTGTGCTGACTGTACTTCTACTTCTCATTAAACTGATCAAATACGATATGGCAGTCTGTGTGTGCTGTGCACAACTGCACACTGGATAATATGCTAAATAACTATGAATAGAATTAATTTTCCATACTGGTACTAGAGACTACAAGCTCACAATGCACCACGATGAAAGGTGTTGAGTTTATAGATAAACTATTTTTGCCGCTCGACAGTATGGTACTGTAGTACAACTACTTTAGGAGATTCAGTGATTTAAAATCGATACAGTAACTATTTAGCAAAGAAATTAAATCTGTGTGATATTGAAGGTTTTTTTAAGGGAAATTGTACGAATATGGATATAAATAAGTAAACCGCAAATACATGGACATCAAATTTGAACACATATGGACAAACCCGTACCTTGACATAAACACAGATAGTACACACTACACACATTTATCGATAGACCAAGGGTAGCAATATTGAATGGAAAATAAATTAAACCTCTTAAACCTTTTGTCCTACTAATGCAATCGATTATTTGCATTGCAAAATAATTTTGATACTTTTGTACTTTTACTCAAGTACATTTTAAATTGCAGACTTTTTCTTGCAACAGAGTATACTTCTACAGTACATTACAGACTTGATACTTTGACTTTTTGAGTAGTACTGAGTACTTTTTCCACCACTGCGTAAATCATTCATTGCATTGTGTATTCCTCAGTCGTCCTTGACTAAAATGCGTTCAAATGAACAAGGCTTTTCAGAGTACTATTGATTGGGTCTGGCCAGAGGGGACGTTGCCGCCTACAAGACTTGTCATCACAGCCTTAACCTAAACTATGTGGACGGATCTCTGGAATTAGGGGATTCAGCCACGGTTTGATTAGCTCTGACAATACGGAGAAAGTCTGGTGAAATCCTCTCGTCTTGTTCCATGATCAGATAAGGAGGGAATGGCAGTATGTGTCTGTGACTGGCAGAAATAAAACCTTATCTCATTGCAGAAAGTCAAGACGTGAAGCAGAAGCCCATGGGGACATAGCAAGCAACCCTGTATTGTTTTTGTTTAATTGGTGTGCACAGCCTGGTTTGCGTAAACATATCCCTAATGAACAAATAAACATAGATCATCATTTAGATAGTAGAGGCGTGAAAATAAAGTTGTCAGCTTAATTATCGCTTTAATTTGGCACTTTCAACCTGCGTCTTCCCGTTTTTGGGAAACCTTTGTAGACGTGTGCCAACAACGTGTGCCAACACAATTCGTTGTTGTGAGACTGTAGATGGCCATCTAGATTCAGTTTGGAGGAGTTAAGTGTCTAAATCACCCCCTCTTCTAGATTTCTTAACTTGTTCAATAACTGTGATGGAGTGACCGGCTTCCATGAAATGTCTTGCGACAGGATATTTGATGTCCTTGCATCTAATGGCACTCATGTGTTCTATGATGCGTGTGCGTACTGCCCTGGATCAAAACCATAAACTGTTTTAATTTGTTCTGTATGCAACTTTGGGTGAAAAGCGCTATATATAAATTGTATTGTATGTATTAATGTATCATAGGCTATATATATTATATATACAATCATCCATAGACTTGGCTGGCAATCAATGGACCTACTATTTCCAAGGCAAAAGATAATTTCTATCATTTGAAATGTATAAATGTTAGTTTATTTCAAAAATCAAATCAATCTTAATTCATAAAGCACATTTGCAAGAATCGCAATTGACCAAAGTGCTGTGCAAAGCGAAACTAAAACATCAACAACAAATGTACTTTGTACAACAACAAAGTCACACATCACATCAATCAGACTCATAGACTGTTTGTTAGCTTTGCTTTGGGGCTGAACTAGATGAATGATGTATGATGTGACTGATGTCTTGTATGATGACCTCCAGTCTGTATTGCCACTGTGCTCATCGCCCGTTTCCTGCAGTGTCCCCACATGACATCGTTGAGTCAAAAATAATTGTGACCGCAGGGCTCTTCCACAGGGGACCCCTAGGGGGTCCTCATCGTTACTACAGGGGGAAATTCATTGTGTGATGGGATTTTTGAGCCCCTCCTATGCGTGAGTAACACCATGATAAGTCACACCGTTTTATCACAAAAGGTCCAGCCGCCTTCACATTTCAGCTGACCCAAAAGGCAAAGTTTGTTGTCAGCCCCATGTAATTTGTGGAAAGTGGGTGTCAGCTGCAGGTTGCAAACAATACCACAAGATCCCTGTTAAAGACCACGATGGAAATGAGCTCTCTTGCTTTATTGGGTTGTATCCTTTTGACAGATATACAAATATATGTTAAGCAATCAGTCAATAAATCTGTGGTAATGCCACAGCAAAATCTTGAGTTTATATGTATACAGTTTAGATCTAATATAGTCTATCCTGTATACCTGTCTGACCTCTTGGTTGATTATACTCCAGCCAGACCTTTGAGGTCTGCCGGGCAGCTGCTTTTGACTGTTCCACCATCTATTCTAAGAGCTAGAGCCACAAGACAATTGTCTAGACTTAGAAAACTGAACCCGAGTTTGCTCTTTACTTGGACCGCTATTTTACGTACCAAATCTGAGATTGTAGATTGGCTATTTTTTGCTAATGTTCCGACCCAGAATATGGATGCTGGTAGTGATGCGTGGGCCGGCCCGTTGCCCGCAGGTCCCGCGGGACGGGCGGACGGGTCAAGGTTTTCAACGCATTTATCGGCGGTGGGCGGGGCACCCAGAAAAAATACATTCCGGTACCTGCTCTCCTGTGTCTACTGTCTACTCCTCCTGCTGAAACCATCAGCTTGTTGTTCTGTTGTTCATCAATGTGTTGCTTATGAAAGGGCGCTTTAGCCCCTGCCTTTTTGACCATTGGAGAAAAGTGCCCTCTCCGTTCTGAGGCTCTGAACGTGTTATGAAAAAAAAGCACTAGATGCTGGGGTTCACGTGGTTAAGAAACCTGGTTGCCTGTCATGACACAAGTTTTCAGAACCAAGGACAGCAAAAGTTGCACTACATGTATCCATTGGCAAATGGTTCAGCACCACCACTGGTGGACAGTGACACACCAAGCACATTTTGACAATTCCTTTTTTTACATGGGGATAAAATAACCCAAGAGAGCAATGCTGAGCTGTCCGTCTCCACAGAGTCGTGTTTTTAATTTAAGCCATTGTCAACACCACAGATTCAGCAATAGATGCCAAGCGATATAAAGCATGCACTGTACAGTGCAGCGATGGAATGACACGTCACAGTTGACAAATTAGTTGTGGTTTAATAGAACATTCTTTTGTTTCAGCACAGTCGAACACAAATGACTAATTTCTCACCAAATACAAAGTTGTCTTGAATGGTTAGACATTAATTGATAAAGTAGACATGGTGGTCTCTAAAGCACAGGGGAAACTGCCACACCTTTCTTTTCCGTGGTCTTGAAAACATAAAAGGAAAACTGGCAGAAAAAGGCTCGCTCGCTGCATGAAAAATTAAGGAAGACTCCTTAAGCCCAAACCACACCAAAGGGTCACCATGCAACTCCTTGGGTCCATGTTGACCCTTTGGTGTGGTTTGGGCCATTGAAATCAACCTGTTGAATCACTTGGGACGACGTGCATCAACTTGCAACAGGACATATCACACCACTGGGACAACACTAAAACCGTCTCAACCCTTTGGAGCGTGACTGGCAAGAATTTCCGGTAGCCGTGTTGACACTTGGCAGTTTGTTTATCATCAGACTGTCAAGACGTGTTTGTTTGTTGATTCATACTATGGATTCTCGTACAGAACTTTGTAACTAATTTAATAATGGAACAACCCGTTGGAGAGCATATTATGTGTTTGGGGATGTTGAAATTAATGTTATTTCATCAGCTTGACACCCACGCCAGCCCAGCTGCCATACAGTGTTATACAAACATTTAAACAAAAGCAGCACTTATGGGCCCCAATTGAGCCATGGGGCCTGGAGCGCTTGCAACATTTGCCCTTGTGGTAGCCAATACTGACTGAGTACCACATACTGTATGTACTTCTATCATAGTGCATGTTCTACTGTATCTATCTAACAGTGTACATCTAACATACAGTAAAAGTCCTTCATCTCTCATCACAATTTACTGCAAATGATGTCCTCTTGAGGCTTACTGCTTTAGTAGGCTACATCTAACACACTGGCATTATGCAAAGTGAGCTCATTACTTGAACTGCACGCTCATATTTAAATTGGTGGACTTCTACGTACCACACACTTCTCACCATGGCCTCATTATTGCTCTTTGCCAATTCCTCTATCCCATAATTACCAATTTTACATCCAAGTCACAATTAAATGAAAGCCAATGAATAAATAAAAAAAACACATCAGGGATGCATCTATCTTTGCACAGAAGTTTCGTCAAACAAAGGTTCTAATCTACATGCTCTGGTAAACTGTTGTGCCACACCCGGCAGTGTGGAGAAAGGTTCACTTACTGCAATGTAGAACTACTCCATTACGAAGTAAAAGTCCAGAGATCAAAAGTACAAAAGTATTCATTCATCAAAATGTACTTAAAGTACCAAAACTAAAAGTACTCATTAAGTAGAATATCTCCCTGAAGTGGTTAATGTATGTTTTGCAGCAATAATCAAAATCTACAAAGTAACTACAGACTCCAAATAATTGTAGTGGAGTAAAGTACAATATTTAGATCCAAGATGTAGTGGAGTAGAAGTAAATGTATTGGAAATTGGTAATACTCAAGTAAAGTACAAATACCACAAAGTACAGTACAGCACTTAAGTAAATGTACATCGTTACTTACTTACTTTTCACCACTGCCTTTTTCTGTATGTCTCGTATACTATACGAGACATAAAGATGTAACATATTATCTAACAATTAGAAAGCAATGCTATAGAAAGCTGTAGTTTTTGGTCTTGTCGAGTGCCGATGTGAGCTAGAATTATGATTCAGGGCATGCTCCTTTGATCTGTTCAGATTCATTCTTCTCTTCACACACACACACACACACACACATACACACACACACACACACACACACACACACACACACACACACACACACACACACACAGGTGGACAACCGTACGTGCATGTACATTATTTTTACCTAATTGTCTTTTGTTCATATCGACACACACACACACACACACACACACACTCTCTCAGTCTCTTTCTCTTTCAGAGATGGACTCATTGTAGATCTTAAAGATCTACAATGAGCTCATAAAAGATGCATGGAAACATGAATGCACATTATACAGCAGGTCGTTTCAAGGAAGCAATCTGATTCCAGTCGGGCTTTTAAGTTTAAACTACCTTATCGGAATGCCTAATCAAAACATAGAATTCACTTGATCTGTTCTCCCAGGGCGCAGAGGAATGGGTTGTTAGGCTAGCAAGTTTCTTGGGACATTTGTGGTCATCGTGGCTACATCTGTCATTCAAAAAACATGATTTGTTTTTAACTGTCTTATATATTTGCAATAGTACACTCGAGGGTGTTCTTTACCATCATTAATGCACTTCGCAGGCGTGCATTATTGACGGTAAAGGAGACCCTCGCGTGTAATATTGCTTAACGTTTAAAAAAAAATACTGTACAGTATTTGTGAAAATGCCATTTTTATGTGGACATGCCAACCAGTTCATTAAGTACCGTTACCTCATAAACGCATGAAAAACTGGAAAAAATAAAAAAATCACAGCACTCCATCTTTAATTATTATCCTCCCTCTGTCTTTCCAGATATGGGCTCGACAATCCGCATCCTGCTCTACTCTCTCATCTTCCT
The DNA here is from genome assembly GCF_963924005.1 of Protomyctophum bolini. Classification (NCBI taxonomy): domain Eukaryota; kingdom Metazoa; phylum Chordata; class Actinopteri; order Myctophiformes; family Myctophidae; genus Protomyctophum; species Protomyctophum bolini. Next base: position 18,629,419 of record NC_137885.1, on the reverse strand, counting down.
GCTCAGCGTGTTGGGCAACGTGCTCATCATCGTGGTGCTGGCGCTGAACAAGCGCATGCGCACCGTCACCAACTCCTTCCTGCTGTCGCTGGCCGTCAGCGACCTCATGATGGCCGTCTTCTGCATGCCCTTCACCCTCATCCCCAGCATCCTGCAGGACTTCATCTTCGGAGCTGCCATGTGCAAGATCTTCACCTACTTCATGGGTAAGGAAAGGGGGGGCTTCTCGAGTCTGGAGGGAGCTCGTTAGTTTTTGTTGATAACGAGCACCTTATCGATCAGGCTTATCGAGCCGGGTTCTTATCGATCCCACTATCGAGCATTTTATATTATTTTGTGGAAAGACGGGAGACGACAAATTCTGAACAGAACCAGTATCTTTTACTAGGGCCTTCAAATTGGAAGGCAATTGAACTTTTTACTTTTGGAAAATAATATTGAAGAAACTGGTTGGCAGGTATCGATACACTTTTAGCCTGACATGTTTATGCTATCGTGGGTGATTCGATTTATTTCTTGATCGCCTCTTGTCTTGATTGTTTAAACATGACGTCATGGGCCGCTAGCTAAAAAACAGGCTTGATAAGCGTGTTGATTTTTTTCCGGGTATCGGGTTTCATCCCTATTCTCGAGTGCATGGTTATAGTGGGGAATACGACATGAGCGCAGGTCAGGATGCCCCGAACCGTCAGAAAAACTTAACAACTTTTAAACCTGTCCTCAATATTTTGGGCATGTCACTAGGCCTATAGGTGAAACCTTTCAAATATTTTCAAAATATTTCTAAAATCTTGTACTGTAGCTTATTTAAAAAAAAAGCTTGCAGGTTGGCTATTTTTGTGACACTGTCATGCGAGTAAAAGTATATAGTATTTTATATATTAAAAGAAAGATGAATGATCTGGAGATAGATTCTGCCAGACAGCAAAAATACAACGCGCCGCTGGCAAAGCCAAAAATGCTGGTCATTTTTGGCTTTGCCAAGTGTTTATTTCACACTCTGGGGGAATATGTTTATAGAAGGGAAGACAGCATATGGGGGGATAGGGAGATTTGATAACAAGCAGGCACGGTTACAGGAGCTTCTGCGGACCATTATGCCATTGACGGGCACAAATTAAATGTGCATTGCCAATTTGCCATGAAATAAACCTTGGCTCAACAGCCCCACAACATAAACCTTGGCCCAACAGCCCCATTTCTATGCTGCTGGCCAGGTTCTAATTATTGGTCTCTGCTGCAAAGTAACCTCAAGCCGCTGTGTTTGGGACACATTCTGCCAGACCATGACAGTCGATGAAAAAGCGGTGAACAAGAAGTGAAATTTAACAGACTGTGAAATGGAAACATTAGTCCAGGATGCAGCAAACGATGAACAATAGTATTTGGCAGCATAGCAGTGTCCTATCAAACAAAAAGATAGAATATGGGGAGTGGGAGTAATTGGCTCGTGTCATGAATGTAATTACATTATAATGCTGGTCCAGTGCAATTGGAGTGGTACGACTTCAACAGTGAGACCAAAAAAAGCAGAACAGTGCCCATAAGGCAAGAGTCACAGACACTGGAGGAGGACAGGGGATTATCTCACAAATCTGCACTGGACCAACACAGCCTGTCAGTGCGTGGCATTGTCAACGTCCAGGGAGATGGCCATTCCATTCATCCATACTAATTTGCCACCCAACAGTGGAACGCATTATCTGTTAAAAATAAAATAAATCAAAAGAAAATACTTTTTTTAAATAAAAAAAATCACACTTGTGTGAAGTGAGGGACCCTCTTATCATCATACATCAGCCAATCAAATCATCACACAGCTGTAGAAAGGAGGGGTAGCGGCCCTCAAAAATCTCTGAAATAAAACTATTGGGAGAGACCACACAATTGGAATGATCAATGTGTTATTTAACCTATATTATCTGTATATCTTTGGCATTTTTATAGTGTAAGACTAGTGGCAGTGGAAGCTAATGGGGATCCAAAAAATGTATAAAGAATTTCCACCAGCATGGAAAGGTGCATTCAACCCAAGACTCAAGAGATATTTTTATTTTATGTAATGGGCAATAAAGTAGGAAATTCTTATCTGATCTAGAACACAATACGGCAATTTAAAAATGATTAACCTTTATATTGCTATGACATTAAATTGGACTCGGAACACACACTATTATAACTGTTGCCTTCTAATGAGAGCGCAAAATCTGTCTTGCAAGAGCCACCCATCGACTAATCTAATATACGTCAACCTTCCCCGTGTTTCTTTACTAGTCCGATCCAGAAGAACACAGTTTGCCGGCCACTGCTACAGAGCTGACAATGAGGTTATATCTTCCCTTCTCTGGAATCCTGCCTCAAAGCAGACCAGAGGTAGAAAACTGTTGTTCCCTGATGTCATCGCTAAGGACACATGCATCAGTAAGCAGGAAGTGCTTGGATTATGGTGATACCATTTATGGGTTTGCCTGCTCCTCATCCTTGACCAAATTGGATCCCCTATACCATGCTGCATTAAGATTCATAACAAATACACCTTTCAGAACACATCACTGCACGTTGTATGCTGCAGTCGGTTGGTTCTCATTGGCAGCTCGCAGGCTTCAGCATTGGCATATTTTCATTTATAAAGCCATTCTGGGTGACCTGCCGTCTTATATTTCATCCAAATCCAATTTGATGATGTGGTATTGAAGTGTAATTTTTATTTCTGCCTCTTGGCCAGTTCCCACTTCAGTCAGACAACTCAAGGAGGATGTAATATATATATTTATTGAATAAAAGATAATCAATGCAATATATTTATTATGGTTTGGCGATGTATTGGATCTGCTTTTTAGGTACTCAGGATCAAGCGCATCAGTCCCGACCATAGGGACTCTGAATCCCCCCGTACCTAAAACAGTAGATCCAAAATGACAGGTGGTAGCTGGGGTGGAGGTGGGTGCGCACTTGTATACCGCAGCGTAGAGTATACAAGAAAACAGCAAGCAGAATTGAGCGCAGCCAGCAAGACGGCAAAGGATGTACAGCAGCACGCTGATACACCGGCAGTGGGCAAGCAAGAAGGCAGAGGAATGCAAACCTCTGGTTCAAGTAGCCGGTATGAGAGATGGGGTGAGCTGTGATTGGCTAAGTGCATCATGCGGATGATGCTGCGGTGGCCCAATTAACGGCCGGCGCGCTGACTGAGGTTCCCTGACTGAACTTGCTCTGCGCATGTCTACGACAGGCACAAATGCTCATTTGTAAAAGAGACGCAGTCTCAATGTGATTTTACTGGTTAAATAAAGGTTAAATAAAAATAAAAAAAGGGATGGCAATGAAGGACTGGAAAATCTGGCGTGGCATTTTGAAATCCATGATCTCGACGCGGTCGAAAAATGATGATAACTGTTACTGCATCATCTCTCCCTCTCTGTTGCCAAAACACACTGTAAAGGTGTATACAGTATGTTTTTTTTTGCTCCTGTATTTGTTGAACCATTCAACGAATAGTCCAAATATCATCATCAACATGACCACCATCATTACCAGATGATCGACAGGAACTTTGTGTGGTATGATGCCGCTTGACCTTTTTCCTTGTATTGTCTAATGATTCTAATCCTTATTGCGTTGACTGTGATATTCCACAGGGTAGCATTTTAGGCCCCTTAGTCCCTGTAAAATCATTAGTGAAATCATACCTTAGTTGTTCCTTCGAGAGTAATGTGGACATTAGTTACTCATTGGGGTGTCGGAATATATTTTGAGATTCCTAGATAATAAACAATGTTAGTTCCAATTCTTGAGTCACTTTGACTTTGCCTGCACTCTTACTCGTCAACGTCAAGAAGCCAATTCCAAGAACTCAAGTGGCTTCCAGTCACTTTGTCCAGACTGCCTATGATTCAGAAAATTATTCACCGGTGCTCCTCAATGGAATATCTTGGGCACAGAAATTAGATGTTTAAATGTCTAACAAGCAGTTTGTTTCATTTTATTATCTTAATTATTTTATACGTTTTTTAAATTGGTTTAATTTATTTTCAATATGACTGCCACACTCGACGTTGATCATTTTCGTTTATCGGTGAAAGGATTGAAAATGTGTCTCACCCCAAATAAATGGGTTATATTTGCAATTCAATCAGTCACATTTGGTACACGGCCCCTGAAGTCTAATATCTTCCTTGACCAATAACCAATAACCCTGTGGCTGAGTGGTTTGACATTTTCAGCCACATGGTAACCTTGAGTGGTAGTTGCTATATAGGTTTCTTTTCTGGGTTTGAATTCAGGTGCTTACAGCTGGTCGGCGTGCTACGCAGTAATCATATATTTGTCCCTGTGCTGTGGTACTAAAAATAACTGACTTAAAACAATTGGAGATTGGCCTTGAATGCCGCCATAGTAAACCAACATTTTCCTGCTTGTACCTGTATGGTTGAGTAATGGATACCTATACCCCTCTTGATTCTCGTATATCCCACAATTGAATGATTGTCTCAAGGACGGGGCATGGAAAGACATCAAAGCAATGCTGGGAAAGGCTTCTCCGAACAGCATTGTCAAGTGTGTTCTGCTGTTCAGAGAGCTGGCGAGTGGTCAACACAGACGTGAACAGAATGGAAGTGTTTTCACAATGGATGCCTCTGATGAATACGCCAGATCTTTTGGCCTAACAAGATCTCCAACAATGAACTGTACAAGAAAACAGGGTGCCAGAGCATCACCAAGGAGATTACACACAGACGCCTGAGATGGATTCATGGACATGAGCTGAAGATGTACCTTAAGACCTTAAGATGTACGGTACCCCATCAAGGAGAAGAAAACCACCTGCCGCAGGACATGAGAGCTGGAACAGATGAACCTGTCATGGGATGAGGCGCAAGATGCCGCCAGGTACGCATGCAATGAGAGCACTCATTGAACCCTTATGGCATAACCTTATGCCATAGGGCAGTGGTTCCCAACCTGGGGGTCAGGACCCTGAGGGGGGTCCCCACATGATTTTAATTTAATTGGGGTGACATTTTAAGGAAGAAAATAAATGAAAAAAGGACATTAATCCATCAAAAGTAATGAACAAATTGTATAAATACTGGTCAAACATTGGCCAAATTTTCAGATGTCTTTATGATGACCTGAAGTTAACAATAGAGTTAATTGACTTATGGCTTTCAGGTGAACGGAAAAGCTAAAATACAGAAATTAATACAGCTCATAATAAAAATAATTATACAACTTGTATTTGTATAGCACCTTTCATGACATGAAATGCAGCTAAAAGTGCTTTAAAGAGCAATAGAGGAAAAAAGAAAAGGCATAAAACAACATTAAATAGCAGTGAATAAGGCTATACAGTGAGGACATGAATAACAAGGATTTGAAATCAATAAAACTAATTTTAAAAGCTGAACATAAAAGAAACTGAAGGAGATGAGCCAACATACTCAATAAACTATCCTTTCTGCATATTGGAAGAAAGCCCGCAGTTGCAAACAATTGCAAACAAGTGGCTGTCAGCCTGACATGCAAGCTTTTTCCATTCTTTTGTAAGCTTAATTGTGTGAGTAATGCTCCAATATTAAATTTCCCATTTGCTAAAATATGACCCTGTCTGTCAGTTGATCTTTTTTCCCCCTGCTGTCGGAACGGAAGCATCACGTTGACGTTGGAACTCCTGGAACAACCATGAGCTGTCACCAATCAAGACCGGGAGTCAAGGTGCCCATTGATCCCTGACGCCTATTGTCTGCTCCGATGTATGACGAAGTGTAATTGGGCTTTGGTCAGACGGAGAGACGTCTCGGAGAAAGAGAAAGAGGGGAAAAAGACAAGACAAAGTCTTCGTCTGCACTGTTCATTCACCTTCGACTCTGAACTTGCTGTACATTGAATAGCCTGGATCCACCGTCTCATTAGGTCTCTGAAATGAAAGGTATTATAGGCCGTATGGAGAAGCTTGTATTTTGGCTGGCGCTCTCCATTTCAATTCTCTCCTTCAATTACCAAGCTTTCTAAGCTGCAAGTGAGACAGGTGGTAACACCGTCTACAATGAGCTCTTCATGACGGATATATATATATATATTTTTATCAAACCTACTCTCACTATTTTCAGCTGTGTGGAGTGTTTTGTTCCGCCCGCCTGATGTGAAGCGATACCTGCTTGCTGCTTTTGTGTTGTTTTTTTCCCTCTTCTTTTTTCCCCTCTTTCCCTCGCCGGCTACAGGTCTGCGATATCAATACGGCTCAGACAGGACATGGCTACGAGCAACACCCTTCATCAAACAAAACCAGTCGATAAAGCAGAATCATTTAGGCTTTTCTTTCCCATTGATTTTGTGCCTGCCCGCAGTGAACTCATCTGTTAACGCACGCACACAAACACGCAATGCAGGCACGCGCGCGCAGGCACACGCACGCACTGTGCCATTCATACCTTAAATCCTTCCTTCCATCTAACCACCCATCCACCACTTTCCATCCTTCTTCATCTATCCATCTGCCCATAAATCTGATTCATCCCTTCCTCCCGCTCTCTATCCATGCATTAATTCATCCATCCTTATTCTCTCCATCCATCCATCCATCCATTCATTCATCCAATTTTACATACTTTCATTCTTCTTCTACAAAACCTGGCCAGGAGGGCATCTGGCACTTATTCTTTCATAACGCTGTAATTGCATTTGTAAGGGTTGTATGCCTTCAGGCTGCTTCCAGCCTCTGGCGGCACGCACATCTCCGGAAGGGAATTATGTGCAAGAGAATGTGGAACGCAGTAAATCCAATCTGACTCCCAGAAGGGGGTCATACCTATGTTCCCTCAGCCCTTTGTTCCCTTAGCCCTATGTTCCCTCAGAAGGAGCATTGGTCCGAGGTGCGCTGGGGGTCGGGAGAGGGTGGGTGGTTAGGTTTAGGTGTCTGCCCCGGGGGAGGTTAGGGTTAGGGTGAGGGTTTGAGGTAGGTTGTCGATCGGACCGTCGGCATATTGACGCGGACCCAAGGGAACATAGGGCTGAGGGAACATAGGTACGGTCCCCCCAGAAGCCACTGACTGTATAGATGGAGGTTCACTTTTGAGAATTGTCCTTCCTGAAATGTCTGTTATTAAACTAACTTATTGTAGGCGTTCATGTGAAAATTGATTCCAAAGATGGAATGGCAGAACACATAAGATGAGGACGTGCGCATAGTTGCCAGGTAATTGCCATTGACAGCTCCTTGTCCAGACTCAAAACCTCTTTTACTATGAATCAAACCCTTGGATTTACCACAGTAATGTTTAAAGTCATATTTTGGGGCGAACAGTTGCTCAACTTTTCTGAAGTCAGTTTATAATATATAGACGTATAGTATACATAATTTATGCTTTCAAATTCAACATTCCTCAGGGCACCCGAGCACTGCACATGTGCGAAGCCCTCACTTTAATGCAGAAAACTGCTCTGTGGGCTTAGTAAGTAGCCAATAAGTCTTGGGTCTTAAGTGAAGAAGTTCTGGTAAAGCAAGATTAACAACACCTTTGTATTGTGGAGACAGTCTCATCCAGATCAAATTACAAAGTGGAAGTAAACACCATTATCTGGCAACTCCATAGAAATTAATTCAACTCCACTCCAGTCCGAAAGTAGGCTACTAAACAAATTAAATACATTTCAGGAAGAAAGTGTATAAAGCAAAGAATGGCGTGTGTGTGTGCTCGAGTGCGTGCTCAGCGTGTGTTAATAGAATAGACGTTTTTGGACTCTCTGGCCATGATACAGTTTAGCCGCCCTTGAGATAAATCATTACGGACAAGATATGTGCACTTCAACCTTGTCTTGATAATGGACCCTTATAATGGAGGTATCTATAGTGAAGTATAATGCTACATACTGTTGCACACAAAAAAACGAAATCCATTAGCAGCAACACAGAGTTTCCCGTAAAGTAGCTTAAGGTTGTTTGTGCTGAAGTAATGATTTAGTTGGAGCCTGGTCAAATGTCCAAATAAATCTCATGTGTTACTTTATCATAGATTATATTTGTATGTCATGCTGTACTTGCTGGCCCCTTTTAATGAAGGTGTGTGTTGTGTTGGAACGAGAATGTTGCATCAGCTGAGTTACATCACCTTGTGATATGAATATACAGTATGCGGCAAACGGCCTTCATAGGGTGATATTGCAAAGGGACTCGGGTGGTTATTAGTCTGAGTGACTCCACTGACCTGGTCTGTCCCTCTCAAACAGCAGACTGTTCTTATCTCAACACTATCTGTGGCACAAAAGGGACATTTCTGAAGAACAACAAGGTTTTTGATGAAACGGAGCCGAAAGTCCCTGAGAGCTGTGCTGTGGATAAATACAAAAAATGCATATAAATGCAGGATTGGAGAAATACATTTGTCTTATCTTTTAACTAGCGGGGAGATTGGGGGGACACAAGCCCGACCGGCACAGCGGCAATGATGATGAAGCCATACCTTTCACCTTGGTATCACACATAGTAAATTTGATACCGGAAGAGTGTGACCATGTGCTAAATCATAACGATTTTTCTCTGGTCACGTACAGTATAGCCTGGCTCTAACTGATTGGATATGAAAAGAATAGAGATTTCATGACTTAAATCCTCCAGAGCATGCACCGTGCGCCACTGATTAGTTACGCTAGGCTAGAACATACACGGTGGAAATCTCAAATTGGACCATACGGCTGTCCCCCCCTCCCCCACAGATGTTTATTTAATAGAGCTTCTAGAAATTGAGTTGCAGCATGATGTTCATCGTCGTACCCACGCATAAAACTGATTGCCTCAGTGGACACCTCCATGGTTTGGCTAGAAGATGCTTCTGCATCTCTGAGGAGCTGTTTTGTTTCTGTGAAGCAATGTGCGGTAGTGAAATCGTGAGATGGATACATGTGTGCTCTGTGAAGAGAATCCCAGAGCGCGTCTGTGTTTATCTGCCCGTAGTCGGTGCACACGTATTTTATTGATGCTATTCGTCTCACCCTGGCTAACCTCCCTTGCATGTCGTGCTGCTGTAATGTGCTTTCTTTTATTATTCATGCATGCAAATACAGAAATGTCCACCAAGGAATTTGAGTCAAAGTGAGCCCTGATGAAAGAATGTGACCTTGGAATTAAGAGATGGTGGAGGACATTTTTGACAGCAGCATGTTAAAATGCTAATCGGTGGAGACAGTTTGTCAATGTGAAGAGACACTTAAATATAGATCTTCATGTATAGGCCTGCTCTCCATTATTCTCTTTTGTTGGGTTTCAAATAAGGCCCAAACCGCACCAATGATTCGCAAAGCAACTCTTGCGAGTAGTTAACCCCAACGGCACTTGCAAGGAGTTGCATTAGTGTGGTTTGGGTAAAATTGGAAATAGTTTGGAAGTGATCAAATGTGGATGTTCCAAAGTTTTCAGATACAGGCAGAATTACACTGTATATTTGAAGATGTGTTTTTCTTCTTTTTTTCCCCCTTTTTTTTGTGAGGGAGCTGAAGAACACCCCCCTCACAAATATGTATATTTACTGTTGTGAAAACATGCTATTTCTTTTTTACAATTTTATATATATATACAATTAGTTGTGGGCATCCATGGGAGGGTTTTGTTTAGTTTGGGTTCTTATTTAGTACTTCAGTCAGACAACTCAAGGAGGATGTAATATATATATTTATTGAATAGATAATCAATGCAATATATTTATTATGGTTTGGTGATATATTGGATCTGCTTTTTAGGTACTCAGGTCAAGCGCATCAGTCCCGACCATAGGGACTCTGAATCCCCCGTACCTAAACAGTAGATCCAAAACGACAGGTGGTAGCTGGGGTGGAGGTGGGTGAGCACTTGTATACAGCAGCACGGGTATACAGTATAGCAGCAGCAGCAGCAGCAGCAGAATTGAGCGCAGGTTGTATGACAGCAGCACGCTGATACAGCAGTAGTAAGCAAGCAAGAAGGCAGAGGAATGCAAACCTCTGGTTCAAGTAGCCGGTATGAGATGGGGTGAGCGTGTGATTGGCTGAGTGAATCATGTGGATGAGAGCCTGATGCTGCGGTGGCCCAATTAACGGCCGGCGCGCTGACTGAGGTTCCCTGACTGAACTTGCTCTGCGCATGTCTACGACAGGCGCAAATGCTAATTTCTTTAGTTGATTAGACATTTTTTTTGACTGATATTAGTGAAATTGGTATGGAGTGTCTGTCTGTAGATGTTGTGGTTGAAAGGTGTACACGTCTGTTAGTTAGTGGGGGGGATGTCACAATGCTCTGCAATGTGGATGTGATGGTAGAGTCGGGGGGATTATATGTATGTACCAACTGGGGACAGCTCTTTTTTTTATCTACCAACCTGCAGGTCATGTTATCCTCGGTTGAGTTTGTAAGGTGTTGGTTTATGGGACAATTTAAACCATCTCTGCCTGGCTTGTCATTCTGCACCGAGCTGTTTGTATTCAGGTCCTCCACCACCGCAAAACCTCACAGGGTTTAACAACCAATCAACACCTAGGACAATGGGCTCGGTACATAATACTCTTACCTTTTGCAGAACAAACATTTGATTGAAACGCGTCTGGGTTGTGTGCTTCCAGTTAAATCAAGAATAAACTATTGATGAAATGTTTACGCCGCTTTGCCCTTTCTGAAAAATGGGACCTACAGTTAAGTGCTTTAACTGCATATGTCTATTGCACACAATGCTAACGCATGTCTTTCCCCCTGCCAATGTTATTCTGTGTATGCTTGGTGCTTATAGACTGCCTATAAGGGCTATCAACCCCATTCTGTCAAATTAAATTCCAAACATTTACTTAAGGGAAGGAGTGAAACTAAGGTGTCGAGGTACTCTACACACAACACAGGAGTGTGTGTGTGGTGTGTGGTGTGTGTGGCCAGATAGAATAACAAACCCTGTACGTGTGATTATGTGATATTTGCACAGACTGGGTTGAGTCCACAGGTGCACACACTAAGCTCTGTAATAATATTTGATCTCCACCCCGCCCCTCTCTCTCGGCTCCGCAGGGATCTCCGTCAGCATATCCACCTTCAGCCTGGTGGCCATCGCCATCGAGCGCTACAGCGCCATCTGCAACCCGCTCAAGTCACGCTCCTGGCAGACACGCTCGCACGCCTACCGCGTGATCGCCGCCACCTGGGCACTGTCGCTGATCATCATGGTGCCCTACCCGGTGTTCTACATGATCAAGACCTCGGTCCGCAAGTCGGACAACGTCACGATACACATGTGCCGCCCGGAGTGGCCCAGCGTGTGGGCTGAGCAGACCTGGTAGGCTACGCCGATGTTCAGTGTGTGGTGCTGTTGTTGCTGTTCTCAGACCTGGTAGGCCACGCCGATGTTCAGTGTGTGGTGCTGTTGTTGCTGTTCTCAGACCTGGTAGGCCACGCCGATGTTCAGTGTGTGGTGCTGTTGTTGCTGTTCTCAGACCTGGTAGGCCACGCCGATGTTGAGTGTGTGGTGCTGTTGTTGCTGTTCTCAGACCTGGTAGGCCACGCCGATGTTCAGTGTGTGGTGCTGTTGTTGCTGTTCTCAGACCTGGTAGGCCACGCCGATGTTCAGTGTGTGGTGCTGTTGTTGCTGTTCTCAGACCTGGTAGGCCACGCCGATGTTCAGTGTGTGGGCTGTTGTTGCTGTTCTCAAGCATGAACCTCTCATCACAGAATGCACAGGCCCTTTTCACAACGGCAGACACTGTGATGAATGATGGGTTGGGAACACAGTTGAAGGTTTCGTGGGTGTGTTTTGTCACACAGAAACACCTTAAGGAAACATACCCTCAATGAATTGAGAGAGAGAGAGAGAGAGAGAGAGGGAGAGAACAATCTTTGCAATACTGGCTATCAGCTACTGTATGTGACTTGTTTATAAAAGAAATCAAACAAAAAACAATGTATCAAGTTCTAAAAACATGAAACCGTTGCATTATATATGGGGTTTACAGCCAAGACTAGCCGACCCTCGGCACTGTCATTTTTTTGTCACTTACATTTTAATATATTTTTGAACAAAATCCAAAGAAAACAATAGCAAAAAAAGAAACACGTACAGTACAAACAAACATGGAAAATAAAAAATTAAATGAAATAAAATAAAATAAAATCAACAATGCGTATCAAAACTTACATGTTATATTACGGTACATCACATATTCCTAGGCTTTTGACCTTTCTATACAAATATGGACCTATAGTAAAAAGCTATCAATTTACTAAAAGGACATGCATGAAGCTCTAATCTAAACAAGTACTAAAGTATGTTCATGTACAGCTTAGCTTGTTGTTCATTGACATCTGCAGGACTTAAGTAGATAAGTCGGTGGATTTGCAAGCACATGCTCCTCTGTTGTACTACAGACTGAATCCCACCAGGAGCGCTTTTTGAGTGATTGATTGAATACTTTATTAACGGTTTGCATGGACAAGAACAGAGAAGTGACAGTTAAGTGGTTTTCAACCCTTTTCATATCAAGACCCATTATTTATTTGCCATTTGAGCCACTGACGGACCACCATTTGATGAGATTTTAGCTTAAAACTTCCATGCTTTATTGATTAAATTAAAGGATTTTTATTTTTTTTCAACCAAGGTTCATGTTAAGTAAAAGGTGAGTGTTAATTTTGAACAAGTGGCATATTTAGCCACTTGGCATTTAAAGTGGCTAAATATGTATATATATTTTTTGAAAACTTCAGGGCGATTTATTTATTGTTATTTACTATAGACCTACTAGACCCCAGGAAATTTCATCTGGCCACAGTAGTAGTTTTGTGTCTGAACGAACAACTGGAACCTGGGGGGATGCCATACTATGGGCGCGTTCGGAAATGCCACACCGGAGCGCATTCGCCTATAATCTTTCCAACTTTCCATTTAGCTGGGGACCACCTGGAACCCCCTCAGGGACCACTGGTTGAAAATCACTGTACAAAAATGATTTATCCAAGAAAGCCTACTGGCGTGTTTCCATTGGGGTTCTTTTGTAATTTGTACTCAATTAATCAAAACATTTAATGATAGACAAATATACAATACTGCAAATACATAAAAACACAAAAAGTTCCAAATTGAAGCCACCTGTAAGTACTTTTTTAGAGCGGTTTTGAAAAAGAGTAGGGATTCACACTTCTTTCTCCTTCCCTAATGAGGTAACGCCGGTAATGATGGCTGTTGACTGTTTTCTTTTGTAATATTTCCTAGTAAAACTGAGACGGATATAGTTAGTTGCTGCGAGAGTGAGGTCTAGCCAACACCAACTCGGGATTCCTGGGTCGCTGCCCTCCACAATTTCCTAAGAAAGCCACACAGAAGAGATTTCTTTCCTGTCATTTTTACGGAATCCTTTTCCATATCAGCCAGAGTACGGGCAGTTCTTACAATCAGGGGTCTTAACGACCCCTCGCGGGGGTGGGGGGGATGATGTTTGAATAATGAATGAAGTCGATGACACGCAGAATATTTTCTTCTTTTTGAAGAGAGGCTTTATTATACAGGAGAAAGAAGAGGAAGAGAAACCAAGGTCACTGCATAGGAGGATGGGGGCATTACTCTTTACTCTCAAAAGTTTGAAAGTTTACACAATTTTCATTAGTAATAACCTGGTTCTGGTCATTGTCATTATTAATTAATTTATTGCTAGGATATAATTCTTATTTACAAAAATAAAAAGGGCATAGAAAAGCATTAATTGCTGGTACTACAGTATAGCAGTTTGTGTTAAACTGTCGGTATACATACAAATTTGAGCTGTTTTGGCATCAAATAAAATAAACAAATCATGCAAACCAAGAAGTCTGTAGCTCCACATAAGATGCTCTATACGGCCAAGCTACACCAGGCTTTTCTCGTGCGTTTACTCTAAACGCGCGGACCGTGCGTGCGTAAGCCAAATGCCCTGGCTACATCGATCTGTCACGACTGTCAGACGCGCGGCAGATTTGTGCGGGACCTTCCGGGAGGATATATAGATACACGCGCATGGGGGCATACGCACGTCAAAAAATTAGAACCGATCCTATTTTTAGAGCACGTGTAGGATGGCCCGCAGTATCCGTGCGTCTGGTGTAGCTGGTATCATTGACATATATTGGTCCTATCCAAATGCACTGTACGCACGCAGTAAACGCGTGCAGTAAATGCATACGCACGCGCGCAAAATTGCCTGGTGTAGCTTGGCCGATATACAGTGCCACGCTTGGGTGCTTCCGAAGATTAACATGCACTGATGCTCTAGTAATTTAAATCTGCCCATATTTTTTTTGAGGAGTGGTGAGGCAATTAAAAAGAAGGTGGTGATCCAGAAGAAGCGTGTTCGTTAGTCTTTCCCTGTGACAGCGCTTTGTGGCTGCCGCTGAACACCCCTCTGAAGAATTCTCCCATTGTCCATCAAGTGTGTGTGCGCGCAGGGGGGAGGCCAGGAGGTGAAAGACTGCTTAATTAGTGCAGCCTTCACACGAGGAGATAAAGTTGGAGCTCAGATGTGCAAAAAGTCGAGGCGTGTCACCGGGCGCAGGTTCCCCAAGGTTTAATCCAGTAGCTTTATTTTCAACCAGCGTGATCCATACTTCACTGTGGGAGGTTGGAGGAGTATATTACTGTATCTTGGATCTCTGCCAGATAAGAAGAAAAAAACCCTTCTCATCTGCCTCTCGCTGCATTCATATGAATAATGCCACTGGATAGAGTAATCCTTCTGAAACGGTTCCCACATTTAGAAGTATAGTAGAAGCGGCAAAACCTGGGTGGTAATTCTAGCGCCTCTACAGTAGATGCAGAAATCCATATTAAGCATGCATGCACTGAGCTATAAGCTAGCACTATAGTAACGCCTTAAATTTTAAAACAATACGTCACTTTGGGTTGTTTGTTGCATACTGTTGAATAATGTGAGATGCAAAGCACAAATAACAAGTAGACACCAATCTGTAATTAAATACGCCTCTCTGATTGACAAGAGGGGAGGAGAAAAGGTAAGCCGTTTTTGAACGTGATTGGAGACAGGTGAGCAATAGTCTCGAGTAGCCAGACACTGGAACTACACCTCCCGGATTCAGAGTAATCTGTTTGTCATTTCTGTTTACAAATACATATTTTAAAATATTCTTTAGAGCTTATTTTTTTATTTCCATTTCTGCTAAAGCAGCAAGCTATATATGCTTAGGATAAGGATAGACATATGATTGAGTGATATATCTTTTGTTTTCCAGATTTTATTTAAGATGTTGAATGTGTTTCTTGCTTTCCCAATTCTGGCACTGACCTCCTCCTCCGTTCCTCCGTCCACAGCCATAGAACCTGTGTAATTTCACGATCTTTGGTGAGAATGGTATAACTGTGCTTACACATGAAGCATATTGGCATGGTCATAGTCACGTCTCTGTGAATAACTGTTTTGATGTCAGCCAAAACTAAAATATATATAAACCAGGTGGAGATGTCGGAAGGGCCATTTCCGGTTGCATTTGCATTTCACTCTGTAGAGCGGAAGTGCAGAGCAGTGAGCATGTTTGTCTGAAGTGTTTTTCTAGGATATAGGGGGATTGATGGCTCAGTATTACTTCACCCACATGTCTGTATTCATGCAGACAGGCGCCGCATTCAGACAAGAGCATTAATATGAATTGTAGCCAATCCGTTGTCGGTCTCATGTATCCCACTATGGACGCTGCTTCCCTGTTGGTCTATGAAAGGGAACCAACGACCCTGAACGAAGCGCCGGCACATCTCCCTTTTGAAGATCAGACAGACTATCCAGAGACCGTCCCGACCGTACCGACTGAAGTAACCGTTGGTTACTTCAGAGAAAAAAATGAATCCTCTGAAGTAACCGTTGGTTACTTCAGAGGAGTGCCTGGCCGTGGAGGCATTAGAATATCACAGAATTGGTCAAAGCCGGCCCTCCTTCCGCTGGGGCACTTAACGTGCACTGACTGATGTTCAGCAGATGTTTAGTGGTTAAGAGTGTTCTGTGATGAAGCCAAATGAAAAAGCTATTTCTAGCTGTGGGCATACAGGATGTTTAATACGATCAAAGTCACACCTGGCCAGTTCCTTTGCCACTCTGCCATTCAGGCCGTCTTTATCTCTGGAATTGTAATCTCCCTCCATTGTTCTCTCTCTCTCTGTCGTTTTCATACAGTTTTCAATGGGGTACACTTTTCAATTGTGCCATCATGTCAACAGTACGTATAATTATGACACCACATCAAATCATCACATTTATGTTTGAAAACTAGACCCTTAATCTCCCGACTCCCCCAGCAGAGTTCAGAGTTTGAATGAAGGTAGAATTTGTAGGATTTGGGACTTAATTTAATTGGCTACATTTATATATATATATTTCAAACCAAAACTCCTCTCTCTCTCTCACACTAGTGTCCCAGTGAAAACTCTCCCCGGTGTCAATGTTGGTACCTGTGCCTAAGGTTGCCTACCCCTGCTGTACAGAACACATTTTTAGCAGAGGCGTCGTTTTAGGGAAAATTAGATGGTGGTAAACAAAAGTGACCACTTAAACCTTATTTAAAAATAGTGAATGACAAATTGTGAGCTTGTAGCCATTTTCACAATTTGGGGGAGGGAGGGGATTATGCCTATAATGACATACCCAAAATAGGGACACCAGATGGGAAATTACGTTTAATGAATCTACTGTAAGGTTGCAGACAAGAAAACACATGTCACATGCAGATGGATGGGCATGGATATCGATGTACTCAGTAGGTGCCAATCTAAATCAGTTTAATAAAACTAATAAAAATACCCTGAGAAAATATGCATGCAATCGCAGCATTTGACGTTAAATGTGCAGCGTGGAAATTGCCATCCCCTGGGGACCCTAACCCCAAATGACAGCCCTGACAAATGGCCCCATTTAGACTGCAGTCACATCCATTCAAATCTGATTTATTTGTAAGAATCTGATCTTTTGGCACGACCGGGGCGTTCACTTCACACTGCATTTGCAAGTGACCATATCCGGTCTGTCACAGATCTGCATGTTCAGACTGGCAGCTGAATCCAGCCTGAATCAGATCTGTGCCACATCCAGATTGCAATCTGATTTGTTTAAATAAGTCCCAAACACAAACGAGTCACATGGAATCCGATTTAGATCAGGTTACTGTGTTCAGACTGAGACGGATCTCCTGAAGTCAGATTTGAATCCTATTTGAAACCACCTCTGAATGTGGATCAAGTCTCATTCGTAAAAATCAGATTCCATGTGACTTGTTTACGCTTAGACTTATTTAAACAAATCAGATTCCAATCTGGAAGTGGCACAGATCTGATTCAGTGACATTTTAATATGGTTGCAGAATACCCATACTGTATGTGCAAAATATGAATGCAAATTGGATAACTGCATTTTCATTTGAACTCGAATGACGCATACAATATGTGGAAAATTATAATGCTATTACGGAATAATATTTTCAATTATCATTTTAATATAGTCCCCTATCTTTAGCTTTTAGCCCCCTACAAAGCCTGTTCGATTGAGAACTGTTGATTCACTCAGTCATCTGCTGCTAAATTGTTTATTCTCTCTCCATTCCTGGCTGCTGTAATGGTCCAATCTCCTTCTTGGGGAGGTTTCTGTTTGATCAGCTTAATGAAAGTATCGCTGGTCCCATCGCTCAGCCACCCGCTTTAATACGTCCAAGAAATGGGCTGCTGACACTCCAGCTGCCGAATCGCTATACTGCAGTCACACATTAAAACCGATTCCCCAGTCCTCCCCACACTGAATGATGAAGTGAAACGACACCCGGCCTGAGTGACAGCCTAGCTGCCACTCAATATATGTGGAAAGAGACTGCAGTGTCATGAGAGCTTCATTCAGAGGTTTTGTGCGGAATTGTATTTTGCTTTTGGAACGATTCATTGGGCGCTGGCTGATGCTGTGTATGATATTGTCATGAAGGCTTGTATGCAGTAAGCTTGTACACAGTAAGCCACATCTTCAGTAGCTGAAGAGAGTGCAGTCGCGCCCTGAAAATAGCTGATCTACAAGCTCTCAACCCGTCGGAGTGCGACACATTGTGAGCTTGTAGATCAGCTATTTTTGCATTAGTGCCCTTTTAGGGAATTTCAGCCCCTCACACTCTAACAACTTCCGCACATCCCTGGATTTCACACACTTGTCTCCCTCCTGTTTTCCTCTCAGGTACGTGTTGCTGTTGTTCACGCTGTTCTTCGTGCCTGGCGTGGTGATGATGATCGCGTACGGCCTGATCTCCAGGGAGCTCTACAGAGGCATTCAGTTTGAGCAGAGTCTCAACACGGAGACCGCTGGTAAGATCCATCAGAAATACTTGGGGCACCATTTTAATCCTAGAACACTAAACACAAATGTTGTCACCCCATCACTAAACCCGGATGTATTTCCGTCCAAATATATTACAGTACAACATTATATGGGGGCTAACGTGACTCAACAAGCTGGTGGCAGCAGTGAGTTCGTCCTCCTGCTCCCATCTGGACTCTCTCGGGCAGAGACGATGTACTCAGAAAAAAATCTGATCAGAACGATATGCGGCCACTAGAGGCGGGATCAAGACTGGTGACGTATAGCTGTGCCACAGCGCAAATGTTAAATACTGTACAAGCTAACGAGACTATACAACTCGAAATGATTATGGAGATATCAGATTTTCTTTCCTGCTGCTTCCGGTTCTGCTTGAGAGAAACCAGATCAAGGTAGGAGGAGGGAACTTGTGAACTCAGTACTGCCGCAATCTGGCGGAGTCAGGTTAGGGGTGGGCGGGCAAAATCTGTGAAAATGTTGGGTATTACTTTAACACATTCCTTGCGGATCACGTTATTCCCGACTTTTTTCACATTGTCTTTCCCTGTGGAACATGCTATTCCCGACTTTTGTTTTATTCGCCGTTTTTTCATAACTTTTAAGACATACGGGGTTTCCGTCGGACATCCGTGACACGCTCGATTTCAAGGCTTCTGGGAAATTGAGGCTCAATGCATTGCCTACAGTACGTTGCATAATGCCTCCATCTCGCTCTGTTCTGAGTTGTTGTTTCGGATCGCCGCGGTGGTGGATTTTTCAACTCAAACACAAACGATGAGACTATTTTCAGGCGGATTTTCACGAAATGGAGGTACAATTCGGCGTGATTCTTCAAAGGTTAGTGAAAACACCGGCAGGGAATGGGAGTTAGATTCAACGTGTTAACAATATTCATAAAAACATTATACTAATCCATTCCTGCATGGGACATGAGCATGTATTAGGAAGAAGTCCCTGACTGGATCCATGGACCCAGATATTCAAATGTCAACCTCTACCAAAGCATTATTGGGCTTTAACAGATGGTTTTCACCTGTCCTCCTAATGCTTTTGCATTTTGTTTGTGTGTGTTTTCATGCAACCAAACCCCTCCTCGCTTATCCTAACCACCACCACATGCGCACGCACGCCTCAAAAGGAGTGAAGAACGGCGGCAGCAAGAGTGTCTCTGCCGGAGGCCACGACGACAGTGACGGCTGCTACGTCCAGGTGTCCAAGGCCACGGAGCTCCGCACCCTCTCGGCCTCCGCCTCGGCCTCCGCCGCCCCGCCGGCCGGGGGGACGGAGCGTGCGCGCAGCAACACGTCGGAGGCCAAGCTGCGCGCCAAGAAGCGCGTCGTGCGCATGCTGATGGTGATTGTGGCGCTGTTCTTCACCTGCTGGACGCCGCTGTACGCGGCCAACACCTGGAAGGCCTTCGACCTGCTGTCGGCGCACCGCGCCCTCGGCGGCGCGCCCATCTCCTTCATCCAGCTGCTGGCCTACACCTCGGCATGCGTCAACCCCGTCATCTACTGCTTCATGAACACGCGCTTCCGCGCCGCACTGCTGACCATGTTCAACGCCTGCTGCTGTGGGGGGGTGCGCCTCTGCCGCCGCGGTGGCGGGTTGTGGCCAGGCCATGCCCGGAGGCGGGGGGATGGGGAGGGGGGAGGCGACGAATGCCTCACGGCGGCGTCCTCCATGGCCACGTCCATGTCCAAGTTCAGCTACACCACCGTCAGCACCGCCGGACCCTGCTGAATAAGGCTCATACTATGTACATCAGTGTTTTTCAACCCTTTTCATATCACGGACCACCATTATATTGATTAGATCCAGCCTCTCAGACCCAAAACATTTAATATTTTGTTGTCGTACCATCGGAGAGGATAACGGGCAAACGTTGATCTAAAATAACAATTCTTCCTCATTCTCTAATTGTGTAGACTTTTTGCAAATTAAGTAATGAAGATGTTTAACAATAATTGAACTCTGAGAGCACTGAGGGCGTAAAATGAAACCAAATGGACCCGTAATGATAAGCTATCACCTTTATTCGGTTATAACCTATTGCCTAAACGAGGCAACATTTGGTGTCCAAAATGCGGAAGTGCTCAATGTTAAACCCCAGCTGCACGGGGTTTCCTCATGCTAAATGCACGGGCCCGCCTTGTCTCGCGTAAGCAGATCTAGCGATACTAATATCACTGCGTGGATATTAGAGTCTTGTCCCTCTCAGTATTATATATTTTTTCTGCAATATGACCTCTCTCTCTCTGTAACACGCTCTCTATGCTATGGGTGCTCTCAGTATTACATATTTTTCCTGCAATGTCCCGCCCCATATTTGCATACTGGGCCCTGGTTGGTTATATAGCCTGATTGCACACGAATCATGGTTGGCTCGCCACCACTTCGGCCGTGAAGTCCTCCCACAACTGAGAGGGGCCATACTTAATCTACCTGGGGCAGGGGGCACGGTGTCACAGTTGGTAGTGCTGTCGCCTCACAGCTAGAAGTTCCTGGGTTCGATTCCCGCTCGGGACGCTGTGGGCGCTGGCGGCGTGTTTCCTCCTCCACGTCATCAGTGCCCATACCCGAAGGCGGGGTTGGTGAAAGGGCCTTTCTGTGTGGAGTTTGCATGTTCTCCCCGTGTAGGTACCCTCACAAAAAACATGCAGTAATCCTGGTCACTAAACTGCCTCCCCCTGGCCAGCCGGGGCGCCTGATGGAGGGGAAAGGAACTGGTTGGAATAACGTGTTCCTTCCACGTGCTACGTCCAACCAGGGAAACTCCCCCCTGTCAGGTGTAAAGGAGCAACTTGGACACTCAGGCATGAAGGAAGCATGAGTTCAAGTCCTTTGCTCTCCCCTTGTCCCCCATATATGGGGACTAGGTTGGTGGAGGGTACGCGTGTAGAGCCCAGGATCACATTAGATGGGTTACAAAATTGTGGGATAAAAAAAAATAATAATCTACCTGGGGCAATATGCATCGCAAAGGCAGATGAACAGGCCTCGACTCCGCTCTCTGGCCAGTGGCCACCCACTCTGACAGGCGTTATATGCTTTCTTGTTTTGTATTTTTTCCCCATTCTTCATGTGCAGAGGAAGGTCTTTAACGAAAGCCCTTTGTTCCAATTTAGCATGCATAGTTTGAAGTCCGCAGGGGGTGGTGGGATGTTGAAATCTACTCCCGTTTGATTAGAGCCGCCTTTGTTTTGTCACACTGAATAAGGACATCAAGTGCCTGTTCATCGTGCTACTTTGTTCTGTCGTGGCTCTTCAAGCATTTTCAAGGTGGATTTGTGTAAACGGACAGTTGTGTTGAACATAAATCTTCTCTTCCCGGGGTCCCCTGGCACAAAGCTTTGTCAGACGGGAGGTCCTATTGGGGGTCATTTTGGCACGGAAAGAGTTTGAGAACCACTGATTTAGAAGGAATTATATGTAGACCTCGGCCTCAGGTTTTAATGAGTTAATCCAGTGCTTATTTTCACTCGTGTGTGTGTGTGTGTGTGTGTGTGTGTGTGTGTGTGTGTGTGTGTGTGTGTGTGTGTGTGTGTGTGTGTGTGTGTGTGTGTGTGTGTGTGTGTGTGTGTGTGTGTGTGTGTGTGTGTGTGTGTGTGTGTGTGTGTGTGTCACCAGGTGTGGTGTCTGTCTCTGTCACCTGCTGCACTGTATCCAATTACAGTGAGCGTTAGACAAGTGAAAAACACTTTACGCGCTTGCCTTACCCCGTGTACACAAAACCGATGTCAGACATTGAACCTCCTTTGAGATACATTATATGTTCCAGTAGTCTGCTGTACATGGAGCCTAAATCATCTGCCCCATACCATTTCCTGACAGCAGGTTTTTTTCTTATTATATTTTTACATAGCTGTCCTGTCTGGTTTTGAACATCACCCACCCTATACACTCTCTCTCTCTCTCTCTCTCTCTCTCTCTTCAATTCAATGGGCTTTATTGGCATGAGCAAATATATGTTGACATTGCAAAAGTAATACAATCAAAACAAAATAATGTATGTACAATTGTACAATTGAAAGGTAATAGAAGTGATGTGTATTGAGGTTATGCACGTGACATCATCACCACCCCTGAAGTAATGCGGGATCGCCTACTGAGTAATAAACTATACTTTCTGTCCTCGACAGCCCATACATCCAAACAGCAACATCCTATCTCATTGCGTTAACCCATTTTGGGCGGGAACCCCTTTTGGTTTTAGCATTATGTTATGCTTTAGCTATTGAAAAATAGCAGATCTACAAGCTCATAGCGCAAGCTTGTAGGTCTGCTATTTTAGCATAGAAACATAGCTTTTTCAGAAAACTGTCAGGATGAAGAAGACATTTTTTGAACTAAAAACTAAACTCACTTTGCCACTCACTTTATGCATGTGCATACCCTCTATAGAGGGACAGTGAAAACTGCTACTGACTCGCCGCCCTGTCTCCTAGGTTGTCAAAATGTCAACCTCGTCTCCTACACTGTGTATGTCGCCAACCTAGCTGTAGGTCGAAGTCATTACGGAAGTCTTAAGCGCATGGATAGGCAACTAAGACCACTCGCCATTTAAATCAGCCAGAACTCTCTACATTTTAATGTGATTCTTATCAATCGAAGTTCCCCTTGATTGGTCACAAGTCTTATTTCCATTAGGTGCATCAATCTTGATTGTATCGTCCCAAGCGAAAAGCAAACATCGGCTGGCTAGGGCTCACAGAGTGCAAGGATGGAAGCCAAGAGTACTCTGTATTTAAATAAGCCAGAGCTCAATGAATTCTGAAGTGATTCTTATAGTTCATGTGTCTACAGTATGTTCATTAGGTGGATCAATCTTGATTGTATTGTCTCCACACACACACACACACACTGTGCTAGTAGTGCCGACACAGCAGAATCTGCCGAGTCTGAACTAGAGATACTTGGGCGGTTAATACACTCAGTCTTCTCCGCTGCTGTCGGATGCTGTTGGTGAGCTGCTCCCTAGCGAGTTTGCAGGATTGGTCTCTGCTGAAGTCAACTATATATATACTGTATATATATATATATATATATATATATATATATATATATATATATATATATATAAACCCACCTGTTCAATACTGTCCTCAGCTCAGTGGAGCAGGGCTTGGACCTAGGATGGACATCATCTCCCTTTTCTTTCATCTGCTGCAGGACTTCCTTCAGCTCAGCATTCTCCAGCATTAGAAGCATCTGCCGTGCCTCGTGGTGTCATCCGGCAGGGTTTTGTCTCTCTCTCCAGTGTTTCTAGTGGTTGCTGACTGTGTCTGTGTACTGTGTGGCAGCTGCTAAATGCATGGCATTCAGAGATGGCACTGTGTTCAGACTGGCTACCTCTGCTGAGCTAGCCTCAGTCTGTGTGAAGGAGAGACCCAACACAGCCATCTCCCGATTGATGTATGTGCTGCACTGAGGAACAGTCTCCTATAGGCATTACAATGTTGTAGGAGCTTCTGGACCGGGACAGCGAGGAGTACATTGTTGTTTGGAGGGTGACACTTGTGATATGCTGTCAATCTCTCTTTACTTAACCCATTTTGACCTGGGAACGATTCTATATGCTGACTTACGCCAACTCCGTTCACTTCATGGGGCCAGTCCTTCACAGTGACACACGCGTTACATGAACCACACGACCGGGATGATTTCCAACCCCTCAATGTCCAATCTCGCTGCCTCTGCTCCACAGAAAAAGTCCTGCACAGAAAATAATAATAATAATAAATAAATAAAAATGGTCACAATGCAAAAACTTTTTTATTTAAGACCACAGGGAGACCAGATTGGCATCACTGGCAAAAGCCACTTTGAAATTGATCCCAATGAAGTCCGTGACCAGAGAGTTGGGCGTTCTCCTTGGGTGCTTTCCACTGGCAGCAGGGATCATTGGCATAGGCATTGGTTATGCCCTCATTGCCCTGCACCTGGCCAACGCTTGTGAAGAATTCGCAACGTTTGACCGTGGCCATGTACTCGTTCCAAACCCGAACGGAAGCCCGTCTCTGCTTGCAGCACTGGCCACTCCATAAAGACTTGGATGGTGGCATTAGCTAGGTCAAGCTGCACCTCCACTGGTATACTGCAAACTTGTCAAAGACTGGCAGGAAGCCCTGATTGCCAGTGCCCGACACATCGACATTGACAGTCACCGTCACTGACATCTTTGCTGCAGATTTGATTCTGTTCCTTCCCTGACCGTCACTGCAGCAATGCAGATTAATGTGGACGCCACATCCCGGTTTACTTTACCAGGCTACGCGGCCATCACTCTGTACTAGGAATGGATAGGTTGACGGTGGACCCCGACCGGACTCTAACCACAAGACCACTGAGCTGGTTTTGTCGCTATGACTCAGCCATAATAATATAATGACTTCCCCAACGTAGCAAAGTCCAAATTTGAAGTGTCTTCGATGTTGTAAATGCCACTTTCAATGTTAAATGGTCCACACCGTGCCCTATAGGTATTATGTTTCATATATAGTATGTTGTCTGTATATGACGACAATGGCTAAATATTTGTGACAGGAATAGATGTTTGTGTCAGATGTCAACATCCTCTGCCCAGGAATTCGGAACCTCAGTTTAAAATGAATTCACATTGTCCAATTCCAAGCTATGGGCATCCCTCTGGATGTGCGAAATTAAATTCAGAGTGTGACCCATATGGAACTTCAGAGTCGGAGAAACGGTACCATTTATGCCGCCTGTCTCTTATCTCAGTGACCTTGAGCGTGATTCCCACTTGTGACCAAAACAAACCAACTCATATTGCATTTTAGTTCCGCTTTGCATGGATTAAGTTTGAATTCATATGGGGTTGGGGACACAAAATTAAGTCACAGCATACAAAATAAAATGATCTTTTGCGCTATTTAAGCCATGAAGACCTCAGGCCGATTCTACAAATGCCATCTAAATCAGTAGATTTTTTCTGAAATGTTCAGAAACGGCAGATGATGCTCCCTCCCTCTCCACCTTCAAAACCGCACTGATTTAGAATGACATTTCCAAGCTGATGTGTTTCTAACTTATGTACAGTTTTATTGGTTTTCATTCTTATTTTATTTGTGTTTTCTAATAACGTTGTCCTTTTCTCCCCCCCTGGCCTCCACACATGTAAAGTGTCTTTGAGTGCCATGAAAAGCGCTAAGTCCCAGATATTATTATTAGATGTACAAGCTCGCAGTGTGGCACGAAGTGACACGCTGTGGGCTTGTACATCTGCTATTTTTGAATAGCCAACGCAAAAAACTAAAATGACACAGCTTTCCCGGTTTTAACTCCACAACTATAGCGCTGAAAGTGGTGAATGCTATAATGTTTGGTTTGGACAGCTCTTTTGGCTTTAACCTGGATTAAATCAAAGTATTAATCCAGTTGCACAAAACGTTGCTAAATCTCTTTGTTCAATGTTGGTAAAACGTAGCCATAGTGTCTATTTCCACTTTTAGTAACATACATGTCAGTGTAACCACGCACATTCGTATCAATTGGTCTTGGAAACCAAAATCTATATCACTGAGTTAAAGGGGAATCCCTATGCTTGGCCAAGTGAGAGCTTATGCTTCTGGTCTTCAGGCAGAGCTACTCTGGTAAATGAGTCTGAACAGACCAGTAAATGATTAACTGAATGTTTGATGACAAAATGTATACTAATTCAGAATGGATGGTCAAGCATTTATTATATTTGCTATTTATTATAAAAAAATGTTTTTGCCTCAGGCAGGTGCCGCAGTGTATCTATTTGTACATGTACATGTACAGACAAAAATATTATTATGAAAACTCCATATGTCCATATGTCAACTGTCATATTTTATGACATATTACCAATTTGCCTCTTTAGGAGAGAAATTGTTACCTCCATGCTGTCAAAACCTCTTTGTACCCAGCAATTAACCACAAGGAATCTAACGTCTCTATTTTGTGGGAGAACATTCCGCGAAAATGGCAGATCTACAAGCTCTGATCCAACTCTATCCTATTTTTGCCATTTCGATTTGTTGTATAGGGGAAAAGGATGGAATCAAATCTAAAGGCCTGGACTGGTTGACCCCTTGGTCTCTGAAGTACAATAACAATTGAACCACTGTGTTTGTGTTTACACGTATGCAGGTCAAGTTGAAGTCTGGCCCCAATGTCCACCCTAAAACATGATCATCAGGTATTATTATTATAAAATATATACATTTTTCAAAAAGAAAATACAAAAATCACAGCACCTTTCTGCCTTATTTGGGCAAAAGGCAAAAATAAATAAAACCATTTGTGAGAGTTTACAGGGTCATGTGGAGTAATGGTTTTCAAACTGTGTCCCATGCTTCCAAATTGACTTTTTTTTTTAAGTCATGGACCATTTCAAATGATCAAAATCTCATGACTGTACAAGTCAACATAAGATTAGAAATGGATTCATATTGGTGAAATATACTTAATAATAATTTAAAGTGAATTGATCTATAGTTACATTAAACTACTCTCATATCATATGGCTGGTGGGGAACCCCCTCTTGGACCCCTTGGGAACCGCACTTTGAAAACCACTAATCTAGAGGTGAGACGCTGATGTGCTGAAATTGTACGTTCAGTAGTCATTAGCTTTGAAAATCCTTCGGAGATGGTGCGTTTGTCATGTGTGTATGTTTATTGTGTTTATCGAGACAGTGTGTCTAAGGCTGCTGAATTAATACTGAGCGTGCTGCGTCCAGGGGCCTGCTTGTGCTATATTGTAATGTACAGTAACTACTGTCTGTTAGCTCATGCATACTCTCGCAAGCCAGACTGTTGCCTCACACCATCTTCAAATGCTTCATACAGTCTGGAGACTGAAACTCTGACAATGATCAAGCAATATAAAGTGAACATGAAGCCTCGATCCTCCCCACTTCCGTTTAGTCTTTACAGTCACGCAAATGTATCCTAATATAAATTAAGATCATCAAAGCATATACAGTATAGCTTGCTGCTTAGCAGAAATGGAAATTTAAAAAATGATAAGATATGACCGGGAATGGCGAACAGATGACTGCTTCCTGCCTGGGATGTCGGACAGTGTATCAGGGCCCCCAGAACAGCTGGCCAATGTTGAAGCCGCCAATACCAATACTGGCCAAAGCTGGAACTGCAGGAGGTGCCGGGACGTTCATGGAGGTGTGCTCAGGCTCAGGCACCCTTGGTGCTCACTCAGGCACCCTTGTGACGGCCATACTGGTTAAACCGGTTTGGCTGGGTACTCGGGATCGTTTGGTGGCGGGAGGGGGGGTGTTGAGCACCCTTGTCAGTGATGAGAAGTCAGTGCCCCTGGTCCCGTTTCTAGATTATATAACTCTTATGAGGTGTATAGTTGCGCTGACACTTTGGCATGGGGGGTCAGATCAACATATGGAATGAATTCTGTACTGGCCATACTGAGCGTTGGAGTGTACAGGATCTGATGAGGTCAGATCAACTTATGGAATGTCAGAACAGGAAGGACGGGTGGGGAGGATCAACATATATGGAATGTCAGAACAGGTCAGCTCCATATATGGAGATCTAAGGGTTTGAGGTGTAGAGTTGCTGGTCGGCTCTATATGCAGATCTAGGTGATGATCCAGTCTTCTCCATGTATGGTTAATTGGTTATCCAGGGTTAGATGAGGTCAGTGTCATGATCTTCATATATGGAGATGGCCATATATGGTGGCGTGACATGTCACGAGGCATGCCGTCACATGATGTCATGAGGCGTAACCATATATGGAGACGTGATGTCACGAGGTGTGACCATATAATATATGCCTCCATATTATGGAGGCGTGGGTGACTAACTAACTGACGGACGGATGGACGGGAGATGCAGGTTTTCATAGTAAATGCGACCGACCTACGGTCCCAATGACATTGGGAGATTGTGGAATAGTTGTCTGGTTACGCGAGACTATGCAGCATCATGTCCCTGTCGGACGGAAACCTTGTACGTATGTCCAACACCCAAATGGAAAGTGGATCAATAGCTATTAGTCACAAGCTCTTTCTTTATATATTGGATATTTATAAAAACCCACAGACAGACTTACCGTAACCACTTTCAATCTGGCATACCGATTTTGGTCATTATAGGCAACATTAAAAAAAAAAAGAATCAGAAATTGTGAAACTATAGTACAAGCACAACTACTTTACGTGACATTGCCATGCAACAAACCATTAAATAATAGAAATGTGATGATGCAAGGTTTCTGCCGGACAGCTACATTATCTTAATGTCAGTGAGTGTTTTTAAATGTGAAACGCGTAATGCTCTGCTTTATCCACTACATTGCATTTATTATGTTGTCTTGTGAGTAAAGAAATAAAATGTGTGTCAAATAATTATTTGGCAATGTTTTTTTTCTAGATAAGGGCCCCAGGCAGTGTTCAGGCCTTATACATTATTTAAAAACAAATCCTACATTGACAATAAAGGGCACCTTATCATCAGGGGCAAAATGGCAGGTGGCCAAATTGAATTTACAGTGGCATCTCTTTTCTGCCTCTCGACTTTGTAGCATTCTGTTGTGTATACGGCGTATACAGTATAGAGTGCTATACGCATATGTTTCATTATATAGATATTCCACTGTTAGACGGATGTTAGGTTCTTAGCTCGTATGGTGGTGGTGGGGGGGGGGGGAATGTGCCTGCACTGCTTTGGCAGGCACATTCTATGTGGCTGTCATGGCTTACCTTCCCCAGAAGACATCATAAAACTTCATCACTATGTGAAATGTGATCTCAATATGGCCTGGGGCGTAGGCATGCATCAAAGATACACACATTTATTTATCATAGATATATACACCCACAAACAGCCTCTTCATCACAATAGCGTTGCGCTCGCTTTCACTCGGCTAATAACGCAGCAAGGTGTCAAGTTTCTCTTTCATTCGGCATGTCGACACACATTGTAGACGGAAAGTCTACAATGTGTGTCGACATGCCGAGAGAGTTTTGGATCTGCCCCCTCTCAAATATACGTAGTGTAGGAGCGAAGGGGAATATATCACTTTCAGCATCCACGAAACTTGGGAGATGAAAGGCGCCATTGGTCTACTTCAAACATTGAGTTTGAGAAGTTAAGCATGGAAGAGGCTAGAGTGAACACTTGGAGCTTTGCAAGCGCAACAAGGGACCTGTATAATGGGTAAATCCATTTGATGAGCCATTATTATATTGACTGGGGAGATAGGCTTTTGGTCATCAGGCAGAGGCTCCGAGCCACTACTACATGTCCATTATGATCCACTGAATCCAAACAAAGTTTCACATTGAACACAGCAGCCTGCATAATAGAACAAACACCATTCAAAACACATACAGTTTGAGGAGTCAAGCGGCTGAGTGAACACAAGGGATTCATTATTACCATAGCAACAGGCCCTAGCTGCCACAAAGTTTAATCTGTCATTTTGGAGCAGAGGACTGGGAAATGCATTTTTTATTTACAACAAAAACAACCCCCTCCCTTTACCATTGCAGTGCTCCCAAGTGTAACCGGAAAGCGGCTGTTAAAATTGCTGTGGACAGTTTTCTTGCATATTAATGATCGAGGTAGCTGGCTGCTGTATTGCAGGACGTGTTTAATATAAATACACGCTCAGGGCAGATATGCTTTCTCAACGACACATTTTTGGTTTGAAGCCACAGGTAAGCTTTATCCCAGAAATGTCTCCGGTGCTCATTCTTAAAGATCCTATGCATAACACGGCTCGTAGACATTTTGGGAAACCATGCAATATATTATATTATATATAATATATATATTACCATTGAACCGGAAACACATGTGACACCTTCACATGTGTTTACTGTTCAAACAATATATTACCATTGAACCGGAAACACATGTGACACCTTCACATACTGTGAAAATTTAATGTAAACCTGATTAATTTTACTCATAATCACCCCAGGGCTCTAGACTGTAGGCCTTATACTACTAGGCCCCCTCCTGTTTTTGCTCAACGCTAAATATCTTCCTCAAAGATATTTACAAGCTCACAACTGACAACATGGCGTGTTGTTGTAAATGGGCCACATTTTGACACATTTTCTACAGTATAGGGATCCTATAGGGTTCGAGTGGTTAAAGCTTAATCCGTGGTGCAACAACATGATGAACTTGCAACACTCTTTGAGTTCATTAACACTGAGAAGAATTGTACAGCTTTCTCCTGAATAATTTAAAAGTCTCTACGTAGGATGCTCGGCTCTATTATTCAGCGATATAAACACACCAAATGTAATGACACACACACTATAATGCGGGTTCAGGTAACGTGGTCTTAACTATTGAACAGCCAGGGGCAGAGGAGCCCTGCCTGCTTGTGATGCTGGCACTGCACTGTACACCGTGCATATGCCATTAGCCTCGTTGAGTCGTTTGTCATGGCTGTACACAGCGGTGGACAGAAGTACTTAAAGAAAAAAGCAGTTGTAAAAGCAGCAATAGTAATTTAAGTTTACTGCATGTTGCACATTATGAACTTGTAGATCAGCTATTTTCGAATAGCCATACCGTAGTACCACTTCACCCATTTTCAACCTATCTTCATGTAATTCACCATTTGTCAAGTCCCGTCCGTGGTTGTGCCCCTCCTTGCACCCATTGGTTACCGTTTCGTGGTTGGCCTAAAATCCTTTCTCTCATCCACTACCGTTGAAATAATGTGTTTTTCAGTTGCTTCGTTCAGTTATTCTATGTGTTCAATTCTTTTTTGTCTACTCTGTCGGTGTCTCAGTCAGAGAAGGGCTGTGGACGGTTCAGCAACCCACCTACCAGTGACATCCACGACTGTGCTCAATTTTTCCGCATGTACGCTTGGGTTACGCAGAACTTCGCCTCGCCTTCATAAAACAGATTATAACAAGCATTAGGAGGACCAATTATATGAAGATAGGTTGCAAATGTCATTTAAGTGGTAATAGTATGTGTATTAATAATCTAATTGTAGTGGAGTAAAAAGTACAATATTTGCCTCTAATATTTCCTCACTGCAAGATAAATATCTTTCTAGTCACTCGCTTCACTTTGGTCGCCCTGGTCAGTGCAACATTGCACCAAGTCACTTCTTTGCATTGACTTTGTATAGAATCGTGCTACTCGAACAAAATATTGTATCTTGCGATGTGAACGCGCCATAACAGTAGATGTACCATAGTGGAGCAGAGGTATAAATGATAGAAACATGGAAGTGTTCAAGTAAAGTAAAAGTACCTAAAAATTGTACTTAAGCACGGTAACATGAGTAAATGTATACTTTGCACCAGTGGTGGTTCAGTTCTCTTCTGTTTAGCTCATTTACTTCACATGCATGGCTGCAGGCCTCGGCGACGGGGGGGAAACGGCAGTAAATGGACACAACGAGTGTACGGACAGGCCATTTGTCTTCCCTCTGCATCTTAACAGGTGTTCCTAATGACCTTTCCCTGCAGCCCCTCCTCCACTTCCACTTGTGCAATCCTCTCTCTCTCTCTCTCTCTCTCTCTCTCTCTCTCTCTCCATGCCTTGTTGGTTCGAACCGAGCATATTAAATAGTGGGCTATATCCTGGTATAGTAGTCCAACAATTTGTTGGACACTGCATTTTAAATGTATGAAAATCTTTTGAAAATAGCAGATCTACAAGCTGACCATGTGTCGCATTGTGAGCATAGATCGACTATGTTGGCTGATGGCTGAAATGTATATAAGGCTGAAGTTGTTACTGTATGTTTTGTAATAATAATGAGAATCTACAAAGTAACTAGTGACTAAAGTTTTCAAATAAATGTAATGGAGTAAAAGTACAAGTCTCTGAGATGTAGTGAGTATAAAGTACAATAACTGGAAATTGGAAATACTCATAGTAAAGTACAAATACCTCAAAATTATACTCAAGTAGGCCTACAGTACTTAAGTAAATATGCTGTTTTACTTTAGGAATTGTAATTAATTTCTAGGAGGCTAACGATGCACATAATCCTCACCAAGTACACTAAACGCTGGACAGTTTCATGCAAAAGAGAAAATGGCTTTCACTCACTCACTGTCCATGCAGAATTGACCCAAAACACATTCAGAAGGATTCAGATTCTATAAACAGATTCGCATTTAGATGCAGAACCCCAACCCTACTACTGTAGTGTTTATCCCATGAGTAGGCCTACAAGAGAAACACTATATGGCACCGCAGTGATTTCACCTATTAGACCCACTGCATATAGTGAACTGCATGTCTCGCATTCACAATGACTCCCACTCTTTGAATAAGACATGGCGGTGATAAATAGATATGTGTCACACTTTTAATTAATGTCACCAATTTGCAGAGGCGCGGTACGACGACAGCCACATTATGGCTATTGTCAGCGTGACACATTGTTGAGGGGAACTTAGCATTGACTATAGCAGTCTCACAGCAATAAATACCCCCAAGCCATGCACACATACCTGTCAAGTGTGAGGTGTGGGGCTTAGACCAATGCACATTCCTTCCAGCGTGACATTTGGGGCTTTGACCCATGCACATACCTTTCTGTGTGTGATGGGAGATAGCTTGGACCAATGCCTGCCATATACTATACATTACCTTTCAGTTCGAGATATGGGGCTATGAACAAGCTAATGTCTTAAGGCCATCATATACCGTTCAGTGCGAGGTATCTACAGTATAGGACTTTGACTACAGCACTGTTTGGTGTAATATGTATGGGTGCCACTGTACGTGTTTTTGGTATGATATGTATGGGTATTACTGCCTGTAAGGTGAAGGTGCTTTCCCAAAGGTCATCTGTTGCCAGAAGGCTATTAATCTGCAATAGATCCCATTGGAGGGAGGGGGGGGGGGGGGGAGAGAGAGAGAGAGAGAGAGAGAGAGAGAGAGAGAGAGAGAGAGAGAGAGAGAGAGAGAGAGAGAGAGAGAGAGAGAGAGAGAGAGAGAGAGAGAGAGAGAGAGAGAGAGAGAGAGAGAGAGAGAGAGAGAGAGAGAGAGAGAGAGAGAGAGAGAGAGAGAGAGAGAGAGAGAGAGAGAGAGAGAGAGAGAGAGAGAGAATTAATCTGTTAATCTGGGCACAAATGAACCAAAACACAGAAGGTTAAACGTGACCGTAGACTGCAGTAGCTGCGTAATGGTGAAGTCGACAGCCAGCAGCACCTGCCATGTTTTCATTCAACTCCCTTGCCACACGGTTGCTATTTACCATACTCTATTTACTCAATTCAATAGTACAAGAACACACTTTGACTGTCGGTTTAAATTATTTATTGGGTATGAGAACATGCGTCATCATCGTTGCTACTTTATGTACCGTACAAAGATGGATATGAATCCACTTGTACGAGTGCGAATCGGTCCTTTGCATTACTATCATTGACATTTATTTTGAAACTAGTTTACTTATTGGTGCGTTGCATTTGCAAAAGGGTTATGTGCCTTTTGTCTCTGCCAGGCCGAAGGGGTGGGGAGGCGGGGCGTGCATGCGCAGTTTCCGTCCGTCCATGAGCAGCTAATCTCTGGCACTGTTGTATCGGTCTGTTATAGCGCCACCAGATTTCGTCCAAATATTACAGTTATCACATTACATCCGGATTGGCTGGGATTGGCCTACAATTAAAGTTTGATAGAGTGGCCCATTTTGAACAAAATGCCTCAAATCATGAACGCAGCGTCTGATTGCCGTGAAACTTTGTTGGCCCTGGCGGAGACCTGTAGCCTGATTATCTGACTGAAGCGTGAGGCAGGCCAGGTCAATTTATGGGGAGCCAGGCTAGGAGACCTGTGCTCAAGTTTATGAACAGATTCTTCTTAGCCTAGACAGCTAAAAAACTTTCATTTTTAGAGGTTTTTTAACACATTATTAGACTACAAAATGCTCAGTGGGGACAGTATTTCCGGCTTGGGTTTGGTGTTGGTGTCTATAGCAGGAAATCTCTGAGCCAGAATTGACAGCTTGCAGACCTTGGCAGCACTGCACGTTGGTTTCCTGTACGTGTATGAGGTTGGAAGTGATAAGAGGTGTCAGCATTCTGCGTCAACAAACTCTGCTATGGCACATCACACCCCAACCTATCAGTGGTGCATGGGAAAAAGTACTGTTTACTTAAGTAAAAGAATAAATACTGCAATATAAAAAATACTATTACAAGTAAAAGTCCAGAATTCAAAATGTATTGGCATCAAAATGTATACTTAAAGTACACATTATGCAGAATGTCCCATTTCAACATTTTCAAATGTATAAAAATCTTTTGAAAATAGCCTATATCTGCAAGCTCATTGTGAGCTTGTAGATCACCTATTTTCAAAAGGCCAAAAATGTACACTATATATAGGGCTGAATTGGTTAATGTGTGTTTTGTAATAATAATCGAAATCTACAATGTAACTAGTAACTAAAGTGATCAAATAATTGTAGTTATTTAAGTTTAAGTGCAATATTTGCCTCTGAGTTGTAGTGAGGTAAAAGTACGGAAAACTTGAAATACTCCAATAAAGAAAAATACCTCAAAAGTACAGTGTACTGCACTGATAGAGTCCGACCGATAGGGATTTTTGTGGCCAATACCGATTTTAGAGAGGGGACAATCACAGATAACCGATATGCAACCGATATAGTGGATTTTTGAGTATCGATTGTGCAAAGATTTTGCACCGATATGATTATTAGGGAGATCCAGATCACGTCTTTTTGCTCCCGATTCGATTCCGATCATTTGATTTTTCCAGATTCGATATTTAGTGTTATTTTTAACACTTTTGCCATATCTCAACAGTACAATATCCAAACTCACAGACAATATCCAGTCTAATATGATGATATAGATATAATAGTGATACTAGGGATGTCCCGATCACGTTTTTATGCTCCCAATCCGATTCCGATCATTTGAAAATGACGTGATCGGCCCTGATTTCCGATCACATGATCGGATCGGGACAACGCAATGACTTTATTCAAGACTTATATATATTTTTTTACTTCTCAATCCATGAGTAGCCTAAATAAATACTGTAGTAGCAGATACACACTACAGTAGCCTACTTGCAGTAAATGTAACAGATTCCCATTTAATAAGATCCATTTAATACCATGTACACCCAGTTTGACATGCATTAGGCCACAGACCCCCATTTGATACAGTACCATTTTGCTCTTTGGGGCCAAGCTGCAGATGTACTGTAGGCATTTTTTGTATTATTACATTTTCTTTCACTTTGACGTACAATGATGCTGCACAGCGAAACGTTTATGAAGTTTGTCATCATTTTCAAGCTGTCTTACCTCGTTGCAAAGTGTAAGAGCTCCCATAAAGCCTCTGACTAATTATAGAGAAGAAAATAATAATGCAGCAAAACCTGGCAGCTACGGCTATGAAAGCCAGAGAGAGAGACAGAGTTTTAACAAGGAAAGATAAAGGGAAAGAATAATAATGAAGGGAACGGAGTATGAGGGAAAGAAACTATAGTCTTTAATTTATTTCTTAATTATAGTTTTGCCAGTACGGGTAATTCTTTCGATTACAGTAAATTAAGGGTCACACTCAAAGCAAGATAGCTTGTATGTGAGTCTTTCATAATGCATGAAAACAGTACCAACCACAAAAGATGTTGTTTGCGGAAAACGTCTAATGCCAAGGTTTTGGTTTGGTGATATCCCTTTCTAGGTCATCCTTAATTGGACAAACATATCCAGTCATCTCGATCCTCCATACAACTCGTCAGTACATGTGTTAACGGTGTAGGTACATGTGTTAACGGGTCCATGTTGTGTCACGCTGTTTTACAAATTGTATGAATGTAGTTGTACTGATTATATTTTTCTCTTTTACCACTCTCAAGCATGGCATTCGGGTGCATGCGTTTGGTCCGACATCCAGACAGTCCGACCCCTACCCCAAACCCTAACCTAACCTCACAGGGACGCCACGGGTGAGTCTTAACCCCATGTACAAATATAATTATAATACATATATATATATATATATATATATATATTGTGGGAGGTCGGGTGGGAAATACAACTCAGAGTGCAGTTTCAGGGGTTAGACACACGAGGGCGCCCCTTGCTTTATTTCTCCAACAGGTTCAAACAACGTCAGTTTTCACAAACAGAACTCAGACAGTAATATTCTTTTCATGAGGTCCCGGTTCCGAGGCGGGAGTTGTCACTGCAGAGGATGAGAGGGGATGTTAGCATACGGTCAGAGCACAAGGTAAGTACAAAGTTGGGGCCTGAGACACCCGGTCTAGGCAGTCTACCAACTGGACCTTTGTATAACTCTTTCTCTTCTTCTTTTCCAGGTTCCAGAGGAGGCCAGGAGGCTTCCCCGGAGGTAGGTAAGGGGGGTGCGTATCTTTCTCTATCCACAAGGCACAGAAGAGTACTTTAGAGTAGAAGTACTCGGATACGGGGTGGTGAGTAATTAGAGTAAAAGTACTTGGTATGGTACCGGGCGAGTATGGTACGGAGGGCCCCTTAGGCTCGGCCAACAGGAAGATACACAAGCATTTATATTCTTATTTCTCTCTATCTACTGGGTGGCCGTGTCGGTACGACAACGGCAGTCAGGGGGTTAACACAAAGTAAGCGCTCTAGTTTCTAACGGTCTTCTTTCACCGGGCCTGGCGGCGCAAGCCAACTTAAAGTCTCTTCAAAGGGTGAAATAAACATAACACGGGCCTGTCTTCTTTCACAGGGTGGACGTGACACTTTATCTAGAGCCTGCTAGCTTCCATTAGTCTCTACGGGGTTATCTTCATTCAACAATCTTCAGTGTACAATACCACGGTGACACTCTTCATTCACAGTCTTCATTTAGCATCGACAGGGTGACTTCCTTCATTCACAATCTTCGTTATTATCCTTAGCTGCTCATTTGCCACTATGAGTGCCTCTTCTTAATAACACGGGTGATAGATAGTGAACGGTTTGTCTTACTGCGACCTTATGGAGCTGTTGAGCTGCCGTTTCCATACGGGGGTCCCGTCTTCCGCACTCGTCCCCGATACGAGCCAGGTGGGTCTCCAGTATGCATGCGGCTCTCCGTGTATACTTGTCTATGGGGGGCACACGCTCCTGCGTGTGCTTCCAGCCCCACTCCTACAAGCCTGGTGATGTGAGAATAAGAGAGCAATTGAGTGGTGATACAAACGATCAAACAATAAACATAGTCCATACGTGAGAGTCCATAAGTGAGAGGAGTGTGGACTTACCATCCAACGCCGAGTGGACGGCATATGCTGCGCGAGCGTCTGTGTGTAGCAGGGATCTGATACTGCTAGGTGCGCAGGTTGTTTATAAAGGGCGCGGCCGGAATGAGGCGCAGCTGATTTAGAATTGCTCTGGGATAGTAGACTGAGTCTATGACACGGCCGTGGGCGTGCCTGGTTGTCATGGTAACTCGCCCCTCCCCCTGAGGTGAGACCTGACAGACTCCACACACTCCCCCCCTAAGTTTCTTGCTACCGCAAGGAGCTTGACTACTTCCCTCGTCTTCGTACAGTCTTGAGAGCGCGTCCGCGTGTTTCATCTTGGTCCCGGGCCGGTGCTCTATCTCGAACTTGTAGCTCTGGAGCTCGACGAACCAGCGGGTGACACGGTCGTTGCGGTCTTTGTTTGCCGCCATCCACTTGAGTGGCGCGTGGTCGGTCACGAGGGTGAACTGTCTGCCCCATAAGTAGTACCGGAGGTGATGGATGGCCCATTTCACGGCCAGGCACTCCTTCTCGACCGTGGAGTAGTTACGCTCGTGCTTCAGCAGCTTCCTGCTGATGTACAGTACGGGATGCTCATCTCCGTCTAGCGGCTGGGACAGGACAGCGCCGACCCCGGTGTTGGACGCATCCGTGGAGAGGATGAAGGGCCTTGTGAAGTCCGGCGCCACGAGCACCGGCTCGCTGCACAGGGCGGTCTTCAACGTGCGGAAGGCTTCGTCCGCCTCGTCCGTCCACTGGACGTGGTGGGGAAGGTTCTTCTTGGTCAAGTCGTGGAGGGGGGCCGCGATCGTGGCGAAGTTCTGGACGAACTTCTGGTAATAGGCGATCAGGCCGAGGAAGGACTTGACCTGCTTCTTGGTCACCGGGCGTGGCCAGGTCTGGATCTTCTCCACCTTCCTCGTCTGTGGTCGGATGCACCCTCGGCCGATGGTGTAGCCGAGGTAGTCCGTCTCGGTCCAACCAATGCGGCACTTCTTTGCGTTGGCGGTCAGGCCGGCCGCCCGTAGGGTGGCTAGGACTGTGTCGACCCGCTCCAGGTGCTGTCCCCAGGTGGCGCTGTGGATGATTACATCGTCCAGGTAGGCCGCCGCGAAGGCCTGGTGGGGTCGCAGTATCCGGTCCATCAGCCGTTGGAACGTGGCGGGGGCCCCGTGTACTCCGAAGGGCATCACTCGGTACTGGAAGAGTCCATCGGGAGTGATGAAGGCCGTCTTCTGCTTGGCTCTCTCCGTGAGGGGAACCTGCCAGTACCCTTTCGTCAGGTCGAGGGTACTGATGAACCGGGCGGGCCCCAGCCGGTCAATCAGCTCATCGACGCGGGCCATGGGATACGCGTCGAACACGGAGATCTCATTTAACTTCCGGAAATCATTGCAGAAGCGGAGTGTGCCGTCGGGTTTGGGGACAATCACGATCGGGCTCGACCAGGCACTGTGGGACTCCTCGATGACCCCCAGCTCGAGCATCTTCTGGACCTCTTCTTGGATTGCCTTCCTTCGTGCCTCCGGGATCCGGTACGGCCGTAGTCTCACTACCTGGCCGTTAGGGGTGTCGATGTCATGCTTTAGCACGGAGGTGTGGCCCGGTAACTCTGAGAACACGTCGCGGTTCCGATCGAGTAGTTCCCGCAAGTCCTGTGTCTGCTGGGGCGTCAGACCCTCACCAAGGGCCACGGCCGGGGCCTGCGGGGAGACAAAGGTTACTAAAGCGGGTAGGGGCACTTCCTCCGGCGTATGCCACCGTTTCAGTATGTTCACGTGGTAGATCTGGTGTCCGCGTCTTCTGCCTGGCTGACTCACCCGGTAGTTCACGTCTCCTTTCCTCTCTACGACTTCATATGGGCCCTTCCATCGGGCCAGGAACTTACATTCGCTGGTGGGGACCAACACCAGCACTTTATCGCCGGGGGCGAACTCTCGGATCTTGGCACCCTTATTGTAGGTGCGCGCCTGGGCCGTCTGGGCTGCGGCCATGTGCTCTCTTACGATGGGCCAGATGCGTTTGGCGCGCTCCTGGAGCGCGTCGACGTGTTCGATGACGCTGCGGAGGGGGGACGGCTGGCTCTCCCAGGCTTCTTTAGCCAGGTCGAGGAGGCCACGCGGTTTCCTCCCGTACAGGAGCTCAAAGGGCGAAAACCCGGTTGACGCTTGGGGTACTTCGCGAATTGCGAAGAGTACAAACGGGATGAGGCGGTCCCAGTCTTTGGCGTCCTCTTCCGTGACGCGTTTTAACATTTTCTTCAGCGTTTGGTTGAACCGTTCGACCAAACCATCCGTCTCAGGGTGGTAGGCGGAGGTCCGTATACGCTTGACCTTTAGCCATTTATACAGGGATGCTAGGACTCTGGACATGAAGCACGTGCCCTGGTCCGTCAGGATTTCGTCCGCTATGCCGACGTGGCTGAATAACATCAGCAACTCGTGGGCGATGGCCCGGGCGTTGGCGGTGCGGAGGGGGATGGCCTCCGGATAGCGCGTCGCATAATCCATGATGACTAGGATGTACCGGTGGCCCCGGGCGGACTTAGGGAGGGGTCCGACAATATCCATGGCGATACGGGAGAACGGTACATCGATAATTGGCATTGGAATTAGGGGGCTATGGGGCACGCCGCGGGGGGCGGTTAGCTGACACTCGGCACAGGAGCGGCAAAACTCCTCAATGGCCTTCTTAACGCCTGGCCAATAGAAACGGGCGGCGACCCGGTCGTAAGTCTTTTGTACGGCCAGGTGGGCCCCTAACTGGTGGGAGTGGGCGAGATACATTACTCGGGACACATATGGTTTGGGGACGAGTAATTGTTCGACGACCTCCCCAGCGGGGTCTTTGCAAGCGCGGTACAGTAAGTCGTGTCGGACGAAGAAGTGTGGGAAAGGTTTCTCACTCACCCCCGGGTTCAGCTTCCCGTCGACAGCCACGACGTTCCGCCTGGCGCCAGCCAGGTTGGGGTCGGCCCACTGAGCGGTGGCGAACGATCCTTGCCGCCGGGGGGGTGGCGCGTCTATTCTGGGGAACTCTAGGAAGGGGTCTTCACCGAGGGCCGGCGTGTCGTCGGCGTCGGAGGCCTCCGCTTCTTCCGGCCAGGGTTCTGGCTGGGGACTTCCTCTGCCGCTGCTGGTGGACGAGGTCCCGTCTTCGCGGAGGGCGGGGCAGGCGACGAGGGGTACGCTACTTCGGCGGCGTCGGCGGCGCCGCGTCCTGGGGGGCCCTCGTCGTCCCGGGTTCCAGTATTTCTCGAACAGCGGACAGTCCGTTCCGATCAAGAGGGGGACTGGGAGTTCGGGGACCACTCCGGCGGCGACCAACGCGGAGCCACGGGGGGTCTGTACGGTCACGTGGGCGACGGGGTACCGTCGGACATCTCCGTGGACACACGTGACCGGGATGGTGGGTCCATTGGTGGCGGAGGCGAGGTCACCCCGGACCAGCGTCACCACGCTGCCTGAGTCCAGCAAGGCATGGGTGTCGGTCCCATCAACCCGGGCGGGGAGGGTGGTCTGTCGTCGGCTCTCACTTCCGGTGTGGAGGCAGGGGCGGGGCCCTCTCATGCTGTCCGCGGAGGGCATGGAGACATCGGGGCCGGGGGGCCGCTCTGGGCAGGCCCAGGACAGGTGGTCCTCCCGATTACAGACGTAGCACCTGCGGATCCGCGGGCTGCGGTCGGGGGGGCCGGAGGCACGGGGCCGGACCGGGGCCGGCGGGGTCGGCGGGGCTGGTCGGCGTCGGTCTCGGCGGTCGTCTGTCTTGGGGACGGCGTCGCTCTTGGTCTGGCGGAGCATCTCCGAGCAGACGTGGTGGTTCTCCAGGAGGGCGATCAGGGCGTCCACGGATGTGGGGCTGACTCGGGCAACATATTTCTTGGCGTCGGATGGCAGGGCACGGACACACCGGTCTATGACTAATCTCTCAATCCACGGGGTCTCTCCGCCCGTGGTCAGCCAGCTCTGCGTCAGGCGGTAGAGGTCGGCGACCTGAGCGCGAGGGGGCTGGGCCTGCTGATAGGCCCACATGTGGTACCGCTGGGCCCGGGCGGGCAGGCTGTAGCCGAGGGTGGACAAGATGGCGGCCTTCAGCGTCTCGTAGTCTCGAGCGTCTCTGGCGGGAAGGTCCCGACATGCGCGTTGAGC
Organism: Protomyctophum bolini; assembly: GCF_963924005.1. NCBI lineage: Eukaryota > Metazoa > Chordata > Actinopteri > Myctophiformes > Myctophidae > Protomyctophum > Protomyctophum bolini. Next base: position 18,587,732 of record NC_137885.1, on the reverse strand, counting down.
CTCTCCCGAGAGGTAGGGCGCCAGTATGCCGGCCCAGTCGGCGGCGGGCCACTGCTCGCGGTCGGCGGTGCGTTCGAAGAGTTCGAGGTACGCCTCGATGTCATCCTCGGGGGTCTGCTTGGAGAGGACGGCGTTGGGGGTCCTAGGGACATCGCCGTGTCGGTCTAGCCTGCGGACCACCTCACGCACAGCGTTCTGTAGTTCAGTCTGACTTCGGAGAAGGGCGGCCAATTCGAGGCTGGCCATGTTTAGGCGGTGGTTGAGATCAGATGAATGCCCGCATTCTCCACCATATGTGGGAGGTCGGGTGGGAAATACAACTCAGAGTGCAGTTTCAGGGGTTAGACACACGAGGGCGCCCCTTGCTTTATTTCTCCAACAGGTTCAAACAACGTCAGTTTTCACAAACAGAACTCAGACAGTAATATTCTTTTCATGAGGTCCCGGTTCCGAGGCGGGAGTCGTCACTGCAGAGGATGAGAGGGGATGTTAGCATACGGTCAGAGCACAAGGTAAGTACAAAGTTGGGGCCTGAGACACCCGGTCTAGGCAGTCTACCAACTGGACCTTTGTATAACTCTTTCTCTTCTTCTTTTCCAGGTTCCAGAGGAGGCCAGGAGGCTTCCCCGGAGGTAGGTAAGGGGGGTGCGTATCTTTCTCTATCCACAAGGCACAGAAGAGTACTTTAGAGTAGAAGTACTCGGATACGGGGTGGTGAGTAATTAGAGTAAAAGTACTTGGTATGGTACCGGGCGAGTATGGTACGGAGGGCCCCTTAGGCTCGGCCAACAGGAAGATACACAAGCATTTATATTCTTATTTCTCTCTATCTACTGGGTGGCCGTGTCGGTACGACAACGGCAGTCAGGGGGTTAACACAAAGTAAGCGCTCTAGTTTCTAACGGTCTTCTTTCACCGGGCCTGGCGGCGCAAGCCAACTTAAAGTCTCTTCAAAGGGTGAAATAAACATAACACGGGCCTGTCTTCTTTCACAGGGTGGACGTGACACTTTATCTAGAGCCTGCTAGCTTCCATTAGTCTCTACGGGGTTATCTTCATTCAACAATCTTCAGTGTACAATACCACGGTGACACTCTTCATTCACAGTCTTCATTTAGCATCGACAGGGTGACTTCCTTCATTCACAATCTTCGTTATTATCCTTAGCTGCTCATTTGCCACTATGAGTGCCTCTTCTTAATAACACGGGTGATAGATAGTGAACGGTTTGTCTTACTGCGACCTTATGGAGCTGTTGAGCTGCCGTTTCCATACGGGGGTCCCGTCTTCCGCACTCGTCCCCGATACGAGCCAGGTGGGTCTCCAGTATGCATGCGGCTCTCCGTGTATACTTGTCTATGGGGGGCACACGCTCCTGCGTGTGCTTCCAGCCCCACTCCTACAAGCCTGGTGATGTGAGAATAAGAGAGCAATTGAGTGGTGATACAAACGATCAAACAATAAACATAGTCCATACGTGAGAGTCCATAAGTGAGAGGAGTGTGGACTTACCATCCAACGCCGAGTGGACGGCATATGCTGCGCGAGCGTCTGTGTGTAGCAGGGATCTGATACTGCTAGGTGCGCAGGTTGTTTATAAAGGGCGCGGCCGGAATGAGGCGCAGCTGATTTAGAATTGCTCTGGGATAGTAGACTGAGTCTATGACACGGCCGTGGGCGTGCCTGGTTGTCATGGTAACTCGCCCCTCCCCCTGAGGTGAGACCTGACAGACTCCACAATATATATACATATAATTATATGTTTCATATTATGCACTTTTTGTCAATCAATCAATAGGACACCATTGTGGTTGAGCTCCTGGTGTCTATAGGAGTGACCATATGATGGGGGTTGGAATTGGCAATATGGTTAATTCTTAGTTAAAGTTAAACTGTGGCACTCCTAGTAAAGCAGGATGTGCATTGTGCAGTTCAAAGTGCCTAAAGAACAGGACTATATATTACCAAAGGTCATACTGACTTTACGATCTCTTAATTTCTCTTGGTCCATGCTTGCCAAGTCTTTGTTGGCAGCATACTGGCTCTTTCCGTAGGGCACGAACAATCTGCTGTTGTAGGTGAAAGGAGAGATCTTGTCTAATCTTGGGGGGGTGTGTGTGTGTGTGTGTGTGAGAGATATCCCGGTATCCCGGTTGGTTGAGCCTGGCGAGATCGTCCCTCGATTAGTTAGGTTTCTGTAGTCGCAGTGCACACTGCATCACTGGTAATCACACAGTGACATTTACAGTCAAAGGCAACAGCTGTGTGTGTCTTGTATCTGAACAGCATTTCATTTTTTTCCCACTTTCAGGGGAATGCCGCTGGCAGTCTTCACATTGTTTGGGTGCATAGCGTTCACGTACACCCACGGGTATTGAAAATGTGAAAATCTCCAACGAGAAATGAAGAGAGTGCAGCTTCAACTACAGGCAAAAGCCAAAAGTAATTCAGACCAGCTCCACAATACTGCAGCGACAACACAAACTACTCTTGGCATGTTACAAAGAAATCAACATAGAGGGCCAAACCATCACTCCACACTATGGAGAAGCACCGTATCTTGTAAGGGGAAAGTGGCGGAAGTGGGGTTATCATACGCAACTGTTATCACTACCCACACTTTTCACTTTCCATTGCTATGTTTGCGCCCATTACATCTCTAATTATCACACGTCAGTAGCCTGCACTAGCTCCATAACACACTTCAGCATTGCGCCGCGCTATTGAGTGCTATCGACATTGCTCCCTACCATTTCTGCCATATTTGTCTTTGCCCAATTTTGTGTGTGCAGCCAAAAACAACCGACACCCAGTAACCATAGAGTAAGCAACGCCATTAGCCGATCACGTGACACAGTGCAATGCATGTTGGGTTACAGGTGCATGATGGGAAGCCGATTTATTTTTCCTACAAAACAATCAAACAGTATCAGGATCATCATCACAGCATTCGAATACAAAAATGATAAAAACATAGCTTATAAATTTCATAATAAAATATGGGCCATTTGAGCCATCACCTAACTTACTAGTTCTGGTTTATCTGATAGAATGCCTATACTCTGCATGGTTCTCTGGGTTTCTGTGAAAATGGATATATTATACATTGGAAGGCCTATCTTTCCAGCAGACAATAAGGAAAATAAAGACTATGCCTGTGTTTGGGGTCCTGCACTGCATTTCAATTGGCACAAGCTTGACTCTGGAATGAATACATCACAACTAAATTAGCCAGCCGACAACCACTTTATTCTGAACAGTAAAAGGTCATGTGAAAACAACAAAAAAAACAAATATAATAATAATAATAATAATAATAATAATAAAAAATAGTTATGTGGAAATGAAACAAAAAATAGTAAAATTCCAGTGCAGGAATAAAATAATAATAATAATAAAAAAAACATCTGCAGCGGCAAACAGGATTTATATTCTGTGTGCGACCGCCGGCCATGCCTGCGTTTTGGGGAGTGCAACGAGCACACTGCATTTCAATTAGCACAACCTTGACTCACACTGGAAGAAATATATCACTGCCAAATTTGTAAGGAAGCAGGAAAACACTTTGTTCTAAATGGACATAACACTAAAAGTTAAGTTACATTGGATAAGTAGAACAAACACAGTTAATTCTGAAGTTTGTTCCAGACGTGTAATGTAATGTAAGCAATTAGAAAAATATATAGTATACAGTTCTAAAATACAGAACCAAAAATAAATAAACAGCAAAAATAAATTGACAGATAAATAAAAATGGAATTAACTGATGTTTTTTTGTTGAACATAATACTGGCAATTCAGCTTTCACTCATTAAATCAACACATTATTTTGTCAATCGCTGTGTGGAGCTCAATGCTGTCTGACTCACCTTTTTGAGCGGGCCTTGAGCTAACTTTGGCCCAGTATACATCGACCAGTACAATATTTCCAGGAGAGTTGTATTCAGCAGGGACAGGTTGAGCCGAGTGCAGGAGAAGATGAAAGCAGAGGGAGACAAGAGTAGAATGATGGGAAATGGACAGCCTAAGGCAAGAGATAAGAAGGCATTAGTCCAACTCACTCACTGATTCTGTCTGCCTTTGTGGGTGTGTGTCTACCTGCCTCCTACCTGCCTCCCTCGACACCTAACTTGCTCTGTTGTTAGGTTCTTAGCTCACGTATGGTTCTTGATGACTATTTTTTTAATGTATTCGATGTATTAGTATTACCATGTGTTGTTCTTGCTTACTGTAAATCGCTCTGGATTAAGAGCGTCTTCTAAATGCCTGAATTGTAAATTGCATAGTAAAAGCAGGATGTAAGCTTCTTAAAGACAACAGCTGCTATCTACGTACAAAGGACCTCCTGACCTTATGCTATCTTAATTTATCTTGGTCCATGCTTGCCAACTCCCCATGCTCTGGATTCTCAAGCGAGAAGAGGGAAGACATTTGTCATCATAGTTACAGCAGTGACCTTCCATATTATGTCCAAGTAGTAGCCCTCCAGCACTCCAGTTCCTTTTGAATGCACAAGGTCCAAATAATTTTTTCGCATTAAACACCCTGGCTACTATTTGGAGATATATAATGACACTCGCAGCGTCTTTGTGTGTGTGTGTGTGTGTGTGTGTGTGTGTGTGTGTGTGTGTGTGTGTGTGTGTGTGTGTGTGTGTGTGTGTGTGTGTGTGTGTGTGTGTGTGTGTGTGTGTGTGTGTGTGTGTGTGTGTGTGTGTGTGTGTGTGTGTGTGTGTGTGTGTGTGTGTGTGTGCACGCTGCTATCAAACCTTCGGTCAGGTGAGGCAGGTGAACCTACAGGGTTCAGCAGCCTCAGACAGCGCCCCCTAGAGGTGAGGTCGTTGTGGGGACGAGGTATACTGTATTCCAAAGCTTTGACGTGATGACATCAGCGCTCCGACTAACCTGATCAGTGGTGCTGATCAGGCTTTAACCCATTTTGGACTGGTCGATTAAAAAAGGCTTCTAGATCTTAACAGTTTTCTGAAAAACCTGTTTCTATGTCAGTGCCGGTGCTCAACCTTTTTCATGTCAATACCTCCAGAATTATCTGTATTTGGCCACGGACCCCCATCTCAAAATATGTTGTTCCAGGGACCTCTCAGAGGCAAAACATCCATGCCAAGCTCTCCTCAGCCCCGACCAGTCAATCCCTAAATCACTTATTTAGATCGCTTGACAATTATTTTATTTGTCGTCCATGTCCGAAATAAGTCCCAAGCGGTCTTCCGGCTAAGGCTAAAACAAACATTAGACCCCTCCTCCCTGCTCAGAGCTACAACACGCTACTAAGGCCTTTTTGTTCCTTTTCTTTTTTTTGCCTCTACCAGCAGTAAATATATTATCGTCATAAATCGGTAAGAAAACGGCTACCCCAGAATTCTCCTTTAACTACCGGTATGCTAAAGTTCTCAGTGGTGGAGGACCTGCTTGGGGCAGTGAGCGACACACTCCACACTCTGCACATGTTGCTGCTGTTGTTATTATTAGATTCAAACCTCTTTTTCATAGTAGCCCCCGGCCAGTCCCATTGAAGTGTAGGGGGAGTTCACATCCACATGGGAACAAAAATGCATGAGAGTTCTATCTGATGTACTGTGTGTGTGTGTGTGTGTGTGTGTGTGTGTGTGTGTGTGTGTGTGCGCGTGCATGCATGCATGCATGCATGCATGCGTGCGTTTGTGTGTGTATTAAAAAAAAAAAAAGTAAAACCTGTGAAGTAAGGCGCGCTCTTATCATCGTACATCATCCATTCACTGTAAATGGGAATTTAGTCTTTGTGTAGGACAAAAATACTGATTTGCTCAGACACATATTTTGTAAATTCTCCATTCATTGTCAATGGCATTTAATGTTTGTGTTAGGACAAGAATCTATACACTATAGAGGCTAGCGCCCCTCAAAAATTATTCGCACAATAAAAAATCACACATGTGAAGTGAGGGGCGCTCTATCATCATACATCATCATCACATTCCGGGCCGATCACTTTTGGCGTCCTCACTTTTCTGTCCTCACATTTTAAGCCCTCAGCCAATCAAATCGCTATGGGGTAGTTCCCCCTCCAAAACAGTAGCCTATACAAAAACGTGACATTATTAAAAGAGACAAATAAGTGCAGGTGAGAAAAGAACCCCATAAACGGGCTTTTACATCACCTAAAAGAATAAACAAATAGTAAGTTAGACAATGCAATCAAACATTGTGTGTGAGACAACAGATTAATGTAACAGATTCAACAGCTATTATCTGAACCACACTACTAGCACTTGCTACAGGCTAGCACTAGCGCATGGCAAATCTGGACCTCAAAACAACTATTTCTGTTAGGCAATCATGAAAAGCTGTTCTGCCAATTCAGTGATTTATTGTCTCACTATTTGCTGTGTCTTCTTCTGCTGCAGGGTCCTCTTCTATGGTGTCCTTCGGCATCGGATGTAGTTAACTTTGTCCTGTATGATATATTGTCCACCTTTTATGTTAATGTGGTGAAAGCAGCTTTCAGTTTTTATGCAACACACCTATCAGGAACTATATACAACTCACATTTCTTTGAAACCGAAGCCAATACTGTCGCAGCGGGCAGTGGGCACAACTGTGTGACAAATACCTTTCTGTTTGCTGCTGCCTTTTACGAAGGTTACTTAATAATTTATTTTGCACCGTAATTGTCTCCGCCAGGCCAAAGGCGTGGCCAAGACTAGGCACCCGCTTCAAATGTTTGGGTCATGATGCAACACTTTGTGAGCTTGTAGGTCCATGGCCTCAGATTGGGTCATGAATGTGACACACTGTGAGCTTGTTGCGACCACGGGTCGCATTTACAATGAAAACGTGCATTTACCGTCAGCCAGTCCGTCACCCCACGCCTCCATATATGGTCATGCCTTGTGACATCACTTGACATCATCAGGGATGGGGAGATCCCTGATGATGGCATCAATATTAAGCCCATATATGCAATGCCCATATGGAGATCTCTGATGTCATCAATATTATTGGCCAGCAACTCTACATCTGACCTCCGACCTAAACCCTTCGATCTCCATATATGGAGCTGACCTGTTCTGACATTCCATATGTCGATCCTTCCCATCCCTCCTTCCTCTTCGATGTCTCCCTTTTGACTGATACCTGTCCATTCAAGCTCTAGACGGGCCTGCCCCAAAGTTATTATAGTGCAGCCGCGCCCGGCAGCCGGTGAAAACTTACAGATGTGCACCAACTGTGGGCACTGTCGTCAATATTTCTCCCCCTCTATACCCCTCTATACCCCTCTCTCTCTCTCTCTCTCTCTCTCTCTCTCTCTCTCTCTGTCAACGTAATGAGTTTGCATCTTCTTCAATCGTCATGTTAATAGATCTGGTGTGTCTCTGCCCCCACATCGATGCACCTCCACGGGCACAATGAGTAATTTCTCACTTGTTAACTTGTTAACTGGAGGGGGTGATACGACAGCTTGGGTCTTCCTCTTGTTCTCGTGACCCTAGAGCTGCTTCCTCCCCCGGATATTAACAATAGGCCACTCATGATCAACAGATCAGGGGCTCCTCACTGCCGGAAGAAACTGCAGTCACTTAATGTTAGTATTTGTGGTATAGAATATAGATAACCGTAGCACAATTTGAAATTTGTACCCTATATGGCCAGACAAATAATGTAGTCTGGTCTGCGTGTTTGACTGGATTGCTGAATTCCTACAATGACCATCATGCTTTGGTGCACTGCTCCTCCTTGTGGAGAGGGGAGGGGGGGGAGGCAGCTGTGTTATTTAAAATAAGATCTGGTTGCAAAAGGGGAGAAGTTGCCTTTTAAGGTTCCACGCCCCCGACTTAAGAGCCTTTTTGGTCGCCACTCCAAATCTGTGGAACAACCTATCTGTAATTATTAGGTTTTTTGTTCTCATGCTGTGCAGTACTTTGGTCGGCCGTTGGCTGTTTTTAAATGTACTTTATATGAAACAGACTTGACTTGAGGCCCACTAAATTATTCAAGTGTCTTTCACATGCCAATCAACGATGCACTGAATATGCATTGTTAAGTGTTCTCTCTACAATCTTGTGTTTTCCCATTTCTCTCGAGGGTAAAAATACTGTATCATCACAACTTTACTGAAGCAGAGCAACTTGGACCCGTTTGTGACCAGCGTGAGCTGACATCTGTAATAACATGCATCTTTTTAACAATGCTTTCTCACACTCAAGCTGTCAAATGGATGACAGGATGGAACCGGATGAGAGCCTATATGTATTATTTGAAGGCAGGCTTAAGACAATTCTCTCAGGTCTCGCTCTCTCTCCCTGTGTGTGTGTGTGTGTGTGTGTGTGTGTGTGTGTGTGTGTGTGTGTGTGTGTGTGTGTGTGTGTGTGTGTGTGTGTGTGTGTGTGTGTGTGTGTGTGTGTGTGTGTGTGTGTGTGTGTGTGTGTGTGTGTGTGTGTGTGTGTGTGTGTGTGTGTGTGTGTGTGTGTGTGTGTGTGTGTGTGTGCGCGACTGCGCGTGCGTGGTAGAGCTGATTCTTATAGTATATTAATAAAATGTACCTGATTTAACTTGACTTAACCATGACAACTCCTCGTTTGGTATTAGGTATTAGTTTATTGATAAACAAATCTAATCAAACTATCTAATCAACATGTGCAAATATTAGCACTTGCCCATCTGTTCAGTCACAAGTTTGCGCTCATTTTCCTGTGCAAATGTTTGTGGATTCAGCTGAAGGGCTGTTGTTTATGCAGAAGGTGAAATATCATGCCTGACAGCAGACATTTAAAGAAAAAATATAATTCAGTTTCTTCTTCAACTTTTGCTCCACTCAGGTTGTGTCTTCGAAGCAGACCTTTTAGGAACACAGTTATTTATCACTTCTGTGTCATCTCCATCAAGCTTTTCCCAAAACAAATATTCCCAAAACAATGTAACATGTCTTGCCCTTCTCTCTCAAATGTCACACTGTTCAAGTGATACAAACACTTCTTTATACCGAGAATGTTTTACCATGGCTTCACTTTAATAGAAAAAAAAGCTTTTTCCCCTAGTCCTTCCCACAGCTGGGTTCGAATATGATTCGAGAATCTTTATTGCATGCCATCACCCCTCTCTCTCACACCTTTCCTGTCTCCCTCACTGTCACTATCAGAGCAGAAATGCGGAAAGAAATAATGATTTGGGCCAGATTCACTAAGCTGTTTACCTCCCAGGAGGAACTTCAGTCAGTGCCATGGATGTTCACAGTCCGAGTTGGTATTTCATTGGTACTAGTCCTCCACCCATTGTCACCTGTTTGCCCCAGCCAGTCCTTGTGTCTAGTTAGGTCCCTCTCTTTCTCTGTGAGGGTTTTTGTTTACATATTTATTATTTTACTTGTTTATTCTTTCTGTATTGTAAAGCGTCCTTGGGTTTCCTGAAAGGCGCTATATAAATTCAAGTTATTATTTATTACTTTCTAATTGAACATCTACCGTAGTTGGATGCGTTGCCATGTATTCATTTTCATTTAATTTATTTAACAGAATTGAAGCATTTGTGCCAGCTGAAATTGGGCTCCCTTTTCGGGTGTCACTACACAAATTGTATAATAATAATTATAATATATTATAATTATAATATAATATATAATCAGTCATTGAGTTTAGTAAGGGCCAAAATGTGTGAGGGCCAAAATGAAACGGTCTATTTTCGCTATCAATGCATTGCAGCGTTAAATGGTTAGTTTGTACTTCTGTTTCTTTTTGGCAAGCAACATTCTTCTGATTATAAATTGGAGCCAGTGGAGTCTTGCAGGGATTCTCAGATACATTGACTGGGCCTTGTACCTGGCTTTGTTGAAGTTAATATATTGTATTGTTAAATGAAGGTGTGTGCAGCATCACAACAAGTAGATTCTCATGAATGAATTTTCATCCTCAGCTCCAGAGAATGTCTGTTCAAACACGAGAGACTCATGGTCTGAGAGACGCCTGGAAATGAATTAAACATTTCCAGGAGAAAAATGTTGAATTCAGACTTTCTAAAGCCTCCTGAATATAATATCAGCTTTCAATCCCTCTCTCCGTCTCCCTGTGCGTTTTCCTTCCTGCCTGCCTGCCTGCCTGCCTGCCTGTCTGTCTGTCTGTCTGTCTGTCTGTCTGTCTGTCTGTCTGTCTGTCTGTCTGTCTGTCTGTCTGTCTGTCTGTCTGTCTGTCTGTCTGTCTGTCTGTCTCTCTACATCTGTAAATGGTTTGCTCCAGCTGTGTGTGCTACAAGCACACTATTCAGAATCAATTTAAGTTATCTTTTCTCTCGCACTATCTTAATTCTCTAGTGGAGAGGAGAAACAGAAATGATTACGGCGGTGTCTCTCTCTCTACGTCGTCCTCAGACGAGCCCTCCATCGTCGTTTCCAGTCATCTCGGTTCTCCATACATCTGGCCAGCTTCTTTGTGCTTTCCGCACCAGTATCTTTCATTAGTACGTCCACGTAGGTAGGTGTGGGACGTCCTCTCGATCGATGCCTGTGTGTTGGTTCCCACAGTACAAGCTTTTTGGGCGGGAGTTCTTGATGTCGGTGGCAGTGGCCAGCTAGTCTCATCCTCCTTACTGCTATCTTCTCTGTTACACTTGGTAATGCCCCGTACAGACGCTTGTTGGTGATGTGCTCATCCTGATTGATGTTAAGTACCACACGTAACATTCTGGTGTAGCACCCGTCCAGGGATTTCTGTAGGGCTTGTGTAAGTGTCCAGCATTCACAGCCGTAGAGGAGGACGGACTCCACGGTAGCAGAGAAGAAACTGATCTTGATGTGTCGGGGGAGGTTGGATTTCCACTTTAACGCGACCTTGTGACGTACTGTCACAAGGTCAAAATGACCTTGCAGATCTAATAATCGCCGCATAAATCTGACTCCATGATACAGACGGACATGATGAAATACATGCTCTCGCTGGCTGAGCAATTTCGATGTTTGGTTTGAGTTATTACGATAGTCATGAACACGAAAGTAATGAACATTATTATATCACTCTTCAAAAATGAGCTTTGAGCGATGTACAGATATAATAAAACCAGTCCTGGGTGATGATGATGATGATGAATACTTTATTGTCAGACTAGTCTGGCAATTGTCTTAAGTTATCACCATTTTGTAACACCACATAAAATAATGAACATTATTCATCCCTCTCCCCAAAATGAGTTGCAAAGTGATGTAAAAATGATGATAAATCCAGTCCAGACAGATTATGATGATAATCATGAAAAAACAAAAAAAGATTAGAACAATATTTGTCATGGATTACAATTAGAGTCAGCTGGTGAACCCCTGTCCCTGCCACTGTCTCCTCCCCTGTCCCTGCCAGAGAAACAAGCAATAAAATATATGCCTTTTTTCTCTTTTGTTTCCCTTTTCCCCCCATTCTACAGGCCACAGGTTTCTGCGTTACACCTTTTTTTCTTCTTGCCGCTATAGAGTGAGACCAGCCGCGTGCTGGTCGAGCTTCTAGTTACAGTAATATGTTACTAGAGTCCTGTTTTTCTTTTGTTTTACTACATTTTTATCCCACGATTTTGCAACCCATTTTTTTCACCCAGTGTCAATTATCTAATGTAATCCTGGGCTTAATATAATACCCCTACCTGGGGAGAGCAACGGACTCATGCTTCCTAGCTTCTATGCATGAGCAGTCTAAACTCCAAGCTTAATTTCACCTGAGAGAGGGGAGTTTTCCCAGCTGGATGTAGTGCGTGGAAGAAACATGTTATTCCAACCAGTTCCTTTCCCCTCCATCAGGCTGGCCTTAATGGTGAGAGCCTGCTGGGAAGATTTGTTGGGACTCTAGATTTTCAACGGACTCTAATAGCAGCCCCTAGAGTATGTACACGGTATGTTTCACCAAGTCCCATTAAAAATCTAAAGGCACCAAGGCTGACTATTGACTCATGAGATTACTACTATCCTCTGATGTCTGTACAGGCAGAGCTCATTAACCGCTTTATTCCTCAGACACAGGTGCCAGTGATTAGTAAATATGGTTAATGTTGTCATATACTCTTGTTTAGATATAGGAGTCCTCTGACAATGCTGAACACTAATATGGACTATAAGATTATTTAGTATTTCGGTTTTCCAGGCTCCTTTAAGACAGAAGCCACATGCACTACACATATATCAACTCTAAATATTGACTAGTGGTGTTGAACTAATCTTCACACTTACAAACATTTAGATTAGTTTGTGGGAGTGTGTAGTTTATTCTTTAGCTGTTTTCTGGAGGGTATTTGGATTTTGGAACATGAAGGTGTGAGTCTACAGTATATAGAAACAGATGTGTGTGTGTGTGTGTGTGTGTGTGTGTGTGTGTGTGTGTGTGTGTGTGTGTGTGTGTGTGTGTGTGTGTGTGTGTGTGTGTGTGTGTGTGCCGCACACACTCACAGGCTTCTGTATACTACCCACTCAACACCAACACTAGGTGATAAGATATGCACGTTCTCTCTCTCACGCACGTCGCACGCATGTGCACACACACAATCCATCTGGTGACCACCACAGAAGCAGCCGAGAGGATATGATTCACCAGAGCTGCATCAGTCGCCTTGGAACAGACACATTCTGTGCTTTTACATGCAGCCCCAGCCCCCAGGCCTCCTCCTCTCCCCCACTTTCACCCAATGCACTGCATGCTTAAACGCTGACTATTCTTCTTCCCTTCAGCCCGTCCATGATTCAATCAATAATGTTGCTGTCTTTGTTTCGGATGGTTGCTTTTGTTTTTTTCCCTTGTCACTCTCCTATAGCTTTCCCCCTTATCCTCCCACTGCGAGGTAATCACTCAGTCATCTGCAGTCTTGGCAGACAATGTAGCATTGATTTTAAAAGACCAGTGGGTGTGTCCGAGTCTTTTAAGACCAACTTAAGCAAATTAGGTCAATCCTCCAAACCCTGTATTTCCTGTGTGTCCCCAATGTCATTAACAACTTATTATTGTACATCCGGCCTACAGGGTAATAACCCCCTTCCTTTCATGATACTGCAGGGGAGTAAACAAACCATTTTATCCTAACTTCTAAATGGCTCTCAATTAGAGCAGAGCCAGGGCAATAGCATAAACACAAAGCCAGACCAAATCAGACCATGATCTGATGGTTCTGAGGTTGACACTAATGGGTTTAGGTAATGTGGTAAGGTGTAGGTAAACATACTTAATCCCCTCAAAGGTAATCACACTTCAAGCATTGACCTCCAGTAAACTAGATTAAGCCAGAATCTAGAAACTTTTAGTGTTTCTAGTGAGACTAAATCATAATTGCCCAGACTCTTCTTCAACAAAGATGGCGAAAGCAAACATTCTTTGTTCTGTACTTATACATACAATATAGTATGGTACAAAACACTGAAGTCCTTAAACCAGAAACCTAACCTCACACGGAAGCCACGGGTGAGTCTTAACAGGCCACGCATGTCGGAGCCACGGGCGAGTCTTAACCGGCCACATATGTCAGACTATTGGTACGTTGGACTAACGTATGCCTCCCGTTCAGCGTAGAGATTAACTTTGTTCTTGTGTTCCCTCCATGACCATGAGACATCCCACGGTGTGGCATCCATCCTACATCCATTTCCCGGGGAGTGTTTTGCCTCCATACAGGGAAGGATTCAAACGTGGAGATGAAGCGGTTCCATTCGATTTCCCCAGAGCCCACCCAGACTTCCACGAAATGTTTGCTCATGTCGTGAAGCACCTTCCAGGCGATTATTGCCCCGGCTTCTGGTCATGACGTCCTTCAGGGATGATGAGATCTTCTCCACACAGCTGTGTTGTCTGCGTTGAAAGCCCCAGGCCTTACTGCTCAGCGATGTCTGACATGAGTGGATGTGTCGGTGTAGTGGAGGTCAGGTCAGTAGCAGTGACAGCTGTGACGACCCCTCCTGTGTGTTGGTTGGTTTTACAGTAGCAGGGGTGGAAAAGGTACTCAACATTTTTACTAAAAAAGTATCAATACTGCAATATAGTAAAAGTCAAAGTACTCATTGTGCAGAAATGTATCATTTAAAGTTTTCAAATGTAGGCTATATAAATCTTTTGAAAATAGCAGAGAAGCTCAGTCACAATGAGCTTGTACCTCTGCCATTTTTAAATGGCCGAAATGTACATAGGGCTGAAAGTGGTTAATGTACGTTTTGTAGTAATCTAAATCTACAAAGTAACTAATGTTTTCAAACATATATAGTGGAGTAAAAGTACAAATACCTCAAAATGGTATACTTAAGTACAGTTTAGTAGGTCTACTTAAGTAATTGTACTTGGTTACTTTCCACCACTGCGTGGTCGGGTACAATAATGAAAAGCGAGTGTGGGTGTCACCCTGCAGTACGGTATATATGCTGCCAGTGATATTGAAGGTGTCAGTCTCACCGCTAGGCTAAGTTGACCTTGGCTCGAGTGTGCTCCTGCAATATACTGATAGCAGCTCTAGCTTTTCAGGAATACAGTACCACATTCCATCACCCAAACTACGTATGAGAGGTTCCAGCTATTGCTGGATCATTAGTTGCAATTTTCCTATGCCGGCCCGTGTTCAGCCCACAGCAATGCACAAATCATGCCGTTATGCATCTTATAAAAGTAAGAGTGAAATTGCCCGTAAGTACTTGCTGAAATCTCATTTTCAATGTCAACTGTTACTCTGGCACACTCAATGTACTCGAGGGCCACTCGTCAATGCCTACCAAGAACCATTATAGCAACTGTATTTTCTACTGAAATACAACACAACTTCAAGGCGTAATTTTGTAATATATATTCAAATCAATCATGAGTTGGTTTCATTCATCATACAAAGTATGAAACAATTAGATACATTACATCAAATCAAGTCAAATCAACATTGTTAACCTTATATCTGATGTTAGCGGTCGTCTGTGCTCGTCCATGGCTGTTCACGCTGTGAACTTTGTTGGTATAGCTGCCAGTTCGGGAGCCATTTATATGCGTGATTCTGTAGAAGGCAAGCTGTCTATAAATGTTGATTGTTGTGTGAAGCAGCGTCAATAGGTGTCAAGAACATTATTTTACTCTACTACATTATCGGACACCTGAGTCATTACTGAAATAAAATAAGAATATAATTGCAAGTCACAAAGTTTGATCCACACTGTTCATATTCACTACAGGCACTCTCATTGATTGATTGATTGATTGACAGTAATGGATACATTTCAATAATTCAATACAAAAACTGTTACTGTGGACGACACCATGATAAAGCATTACACTTTATTCAATTCATCAGAACATTTAGAGACAAATGGCAGTTATTACAATGTTTCTTTGCTTGTTTCTTTGGGTTTTTAGGTTGCCCAGCTGAGCTTGGAGATCATCAAGACAGGTCATTGTATGCTGATGTATAAAATAGGTTTAAAGTGTTTAAACTGATTTTGATTTGATAAGAAATGTTGCTGCGGGGATCCCCTGGAACCCCCTCAAGGACCCCTGAGGGTTCCCGAACCCCATTTGAGAACCGGTACACCCAGAAACGCCACTGCTGAGAACCATTAAAAACAAAGGTCTTCCATGCCAATGAATGACCTGATTTTAACATACCACGATGCGAGCTGGGTTTCCCTTTAATGTCAATGCCAACAATTGACATTAAAGGTCCCTGCACACTGCTGCGTTTTTTTGATTTTTAGCTGCGTTTTTCCGTCGGTTTCCCGAAAAACACGTCCAGTGTGCAACCACCTTAACACTCTAATAAAGACACTGCCTGGCAGGTATCCAAACCTTGTTAAAACAGTACCAAACAGTGGCTTGCACAAGTAATAAAGTGAAATAAAGTACAAAGGGTTGAGGAAACCGCAACATGCCTATTTCAAAACCACTTTAAAACCACAAACGTTACTATAAAAAAATGTGAAGGTCAAACCACTCTCCCTATTTAAAAACAGAGCTTTAAAAAGAGTGTTTTTTTCTTCATCGTGTACTGGACTAGTATGCATTTAGTATTTATGGTAATATTATTGACCACTCATTTTGTATGTCTGTGGCAAACATTTTGTTTGTGTAAAATGTCCATCGCCAGCAAGTTGATGACCACGTGACGTGAAGTCCTGGATCCACGCGGAAGTTACACCGTCTTGTACACCGTCTAGAACTGGGGGTAAGCTTAAGCCTTAAAGGGACACGTCATCCTTTTTGCAAAAAGGATATATGTTAATGACGTTTAGAAGATTTAGAACACTTTCCTGGGGGTCTTTATGTGTGTAATATGTGGTTTTAGATTTTAGCAGTGAGCCCAGTGACTCTGGGCTGCACTTCCTTCCTGGACTACAATACCCATTTATTTTTAATAATTATTTTGGAGAGGCCGGAGGAGACTAAAACATCAAAAATAATTATTACAAATATTAATTAAATAACAATACACGCCCCCTACCGTATTAGAAGGACAATTTTGGTTAACAGAAAAAAGGACGGGTGTTTTAGATGAATCTATGATGGTTAAAATGGAGGTTTAAGTTAGTTGTACAGGAAGGGGGCGGGCAGCTAAAATGAATATCAAATATCCATTTACTGAATCAAGTAATGTAAAAACTGTCTGGGGTACAGTAATTCAATAAGAGCATGAATAACCCTTTCCAGGTCATTTTGGGAGAGGTAGTGTTTGACCTTCCGAAGGTGGAAAAAGCTAAAAAAGAAACGAGCTAACCTGTTGTGAGAGAACATGACACCGTGTGTCACCATTGTGTACACACGTGTGCACTCGCGAATCCTGTATAGCCGTTGTGGAGTAGAACGGGTTGGACAAGCATGGCCAGGGACACTCGCACTCTCCCCCGGGGCAGGAGGAAATGTTGTGACTTACAGGGTCTGGACATTGTGCCTCACGATAATGTGATCATAGTCCTGTTCGTTTGTTCTCATTGACTGTTATGTGCCGTTGTTGTGTGTTGTTATTTAATCAAACGGAATTCGATGATTTTGGTTTTAGGACGCGATACGGTGTCGGTGAGACACTGTAATCTTGTGCTTGTTTTTAGGCCCTGTAGTGGCCTGCCCTCTTGTATATTGAGTTGGCTGATTGTGTACATTTTCTTTTACTATTTTCTATATTTAGCCTACTATTTCACATGGCATTTATCCTGTATCAACCGTACCATATGAATGTAAACATAGCTTTCAAGGTGATGACAGTTGGCACCTGTATTCAATTGCGCTTGATTGTATCATATCAGCATATACCGTAATGCACAGAATATAAGACGCCTCTGATTATAAGACGACCCCCATTTTCCAAGACTCATTTGTGGAAAAGGAACATTGAATGTCAAATAGTCTAGTCCCCGATTATAATACGACCCTGTTTTATAGGATATTTCCATTGAAAATAAAACAAACTTACTCTTATATTCAGGACAATAGGGTACATCACTTCCTGTTAGCTTGTCACAACGCTGAGGAAGGCCCAACAGGGAGAAACGTGTCAGTTATCCATCAGCGGTAAATAAACCATGTGAAAAGGACATTTCTTGTGTGCTGGCTATTCCTTTATTCCTATTTGCATAGCGGAGGACAGTTTTGGTGGTGCTTGTTTTATTTTTCTTGCCTCTTATTCTTCTAATTACCTCTTATCTATCTAATTTCAAAAGGGGTGTGTGTGTGTGTGTGTGTGCGTGCGTGCGTAGCCTATGTGTCATGCATGCAGGTACAAAAATATATGTTCTAATCTAAATGCTGCAGGGTATCAGCTACTGCCTCTGGGTCCCTTCTAGCAGAATAGATTTGAAAATAAATACAGTAGGCCCTATATTCCTTAATAAACCGTTTAAACACTGGAGGATCTTTGTTTTTATTGAAGGGATTTGTGGCTTTTGTGCGGACCTTTGCTTCTGTTGATTCATTCTGTTTATCTAGGGGATTTTAGGAGTCTTGCTGTATGTTTATTTATGTGTATTGTTTGCTGTATGTGGAATGTGTTTGTCTTTTATGGCTGCAGCATGGGTGAAAGCCCAAGCCAACTGTTCTGACTTTTGAATATTTGTATAGACATTATCATACCTTTTTTGTGTTTTAGAATGAAACATAATAAAAGCAGGCAAATGGTACAGTTTGTAATGCATATTGTGGACAGTGTGAAGGCATCCTTTATGTGCTACAATGCAATCCTTCTTTTTTACTAACTTTGGTACTGTACGGTCTCCCCTGGCCCGTAATGACAGCTCTTCGTTTCCCATTTGAACATGCATCTGTTTTCAAACTGCACAAGACCCCCGGCCCAAACGCAGAAATTCATGAAAGCATAAAAGTTTCATGTGGTGCGGTGGCGGTGCCATGTCGCCATTATTTCAGCCCGGATGAAAAATAGGATGGCTGGCTATGAACACAGGAGACTAAAACAAACACGCACATAAGATTGATGGAAGACGCCTGTGTCCACAGGGGAAAATTGGAGAAAGAATGCACAGTCATTGGATATTCGAATAGTGTGTGTTTGTGAGCTAAACTTGCTAATTGCTATACGTACGTGTGTGTGTGTGTGTGTGTGTGTGTCTCTCTGTACACAGAGATACAATGTATACTGTATAGACACCTCATTCTATGGCATACATGGGCAACTGGCGGCCCGAGGACCACATGCTGCCCCTACCTTCAATGAATGTGGCCCGCAGGTTAATATCCGAATACTGCATTATTATTTCAGCTGTTACAATTCCAAACATGCAGACATGACCCGCTTTAATTACTTCAGTCTATATTAGTAGCTG
Source organism: Protomyctophum bolini (assembly GCF_963924005.1). Lineage (NCBI taxonomy): Eukaryota > Metazoa > Chordata > Actinopteri > Myctophiformes > Myctophidae > Protomyctophum > Protomyctophum bolini. The sequence continues at coordinate 18,568,996 of NC_137885.1, read as the reverse complement.
AATGACTTTTGCTGAATGTTAATGTCTTTTTTATGGCCAATGTAATTTGCATTTAAGTTCATAAAGTTAACATAAGTAGGCCTAACCTATAACTAAATGTATTTGAAATGTGAGGATTGTCAGGATTCCAATTAAACAATAGCAACAAAAAATGAAATCAGGATTTCAATTCCAGATATAGCAAAAATAGCAGTACAGTACAGTACAGTACAGTACAGTACAGGTCTGATTTTTTTTATGTGGATTCTGTTGTACTGTACCATTTTCATTTTGTGCTCTTCTAGGTACGTAGCGGATGCTCTCCCTGACTCCGGAGCTGATCATGTTGGAAGTGTAACCGAGGAAGATGGTACAATCTGTCTGGCAGGGAGGACTGCATGGACTTCTGATTGTGTCATTTCACTTCTTTCCACTAACTCCATCGGCTCCAGAACCGCCACAAAAGGCTCTGGTCAGGCTCTGCCAGTGGACCTAATGAGCCTAAGAAACCACACCTTTGCAATTTCCAGGCTCTGCCAGAGCCAATTGATTGCCATGGTAACCCCAGCCCTATTTCCCACACCTGCTATTTGATTCCCTAGTCAGTCCACTTTTCACAGTCAGTTTGCACTCTTCAGACATTCTCCACACATTCTCCACAGACGTTTACCACTGCACAAGGACTTACAGACAGACAGATGGTTAAAACTGGTACTATGGATATAACGGGTATTGCATATGGATGATTTTCATCGTTCCCAAGTCGGCAGGGTCTAGTATTATATAATGATACTCCAATGTATACTGTAAGGCAGTAGTTCACAAGCTTTTCAGGTTGAGACCCAAAAGAGAGATTAGGCGTTTGCCCGAGACCCAAACTAGTGAAAATAGCAGATCTACAAGCGTGCAAGCTTGTCGATTTTCACTACTTCTTAATTATTATAAATTGTATTTCAAATTTATAAGATTTCTTTGTTTGTTTTAAAAATAATTTTATATAAAATAATTTTCTTATGAAATATATATATATATATATATATATATATATTTTAATGTAGGAAAAGTTGTGACCCACAAATGGGTCTCGGGACCCACTTTTTAGGAAACAGTGCTGTAAAATACTACTTTCTTCAACCACATAGAAGGTGATAATGGCTGAGAAGGAGTCATTTATTAACAAATAGGCCTACCCACTAGTAAAATGTAATTCCAAACAATAATGGTGTGTCAATCCCTTGATGCTATACAGTACGTCGAGGAATGTCTTTATAGCCTGATAAAGTTCTGCTTGTAAGCTTGATGATCCTCTAGTCTACTCCCAAATGTTTTATTTGACAATAAAACAGACCACAGGTCCACTGTGGGCATTCTTGAAAGTCGGCAGCATTTTTATTGGAAGATTGTAATAAGAAAGATTAGAAACAGCATCAGTAAAATAAGTAATGCCACTTGCTCCATGCCATGCCATGAACACATTTTTATCCAACATGGATTTTCATCAGGTCAAAATTAAATATTGGAACCACACCCTGATTTATTCATCGTGCACACCAATAGACTGACAAGCTCTGTGATGATGGGTGTGCTTAACCAATCCAAACAAGGTGTTTGTGGATCTGCAGTTTTATTTACTGTACTTACTTTTGCAGAATGTTCATTGTTCACCTACAGTATATATTGGCATGTCCTGACATGACACATGGGTGTCATGGGTTTAAATGATTTCGGCATCAACCAAGTGTGTAGGTGTGTTATGCCAGCATTCTCACCATTTTGTTGATCTCCTCGATGGCCAAACCCACATTAGTAGCCTGGAAGCCTGTGGTCAGGAAGGAGCGGAGCAGAGCCCGGTGGTCCACTCCCTGGTTGAAGTCGTATCCACGTACCTCCTCGTACCCGTCAAGCTTTGGCCGACTGAAAGGCCTGTAACAAGGCTCATGCCTAAAAGCCGACTTCGATATGCCGTTTTCTGCCATTTTCATTGGAATATCAAAATACTTCTGCAGACAGGACAACATAATAATACTAAACAGTGTGTTCATTGTGTATAAAACCATTTGTCAAAATTATAACGTGGAAAGATCAAGAATGTATATCAGCACTTCTATTCAAGAGGTGGCACTTCTATGGGAAGTTTGTAACACCAGTCACTTATTTTCAGAATATTAACTTATTATATATTTGATATGTCAATGCATAAGATACATTCACATTCACAACAAGCAAATAGCGGCTAGTGGCTATCAGTTACAGTAGTTGTTATCTGCATTGGTCATTCTGCCATTCCCTTCAGTGTGTGTTAATACAATTCACTTAAAAAAGACAAACTTACTTGTAGAAGTTGTCCTTGACTTTCACACGGCGAGCCGCCACAACTTTGCCTACTGTAGTACCATCTCCACTGCTAAATATTTATATACGGTAATTACACTTTGCTGTACAGAATTTTGTAGGAATGTGGTCATCTAGCCCAGAGCTACACGGGAGAAAACACCCTTCTACCTGTTACACTTGTTTATGTTGTGGGGCACCAATCAGGTTCCAGTTGCAAATATGGCTCAGGTTTATCACCAGAGGCATTCTTTTAATTTGCCCGTTGGAAATGTAGGAAAGGTTCCAGGCCAATATCTATGTAGTGATACTGATAACAGTTTATTGAGAGACCTTAACTTAAATCTGATAGATTCATAGACTTAAAATCTGACAAATTGAGCTCTGATATTTCGTCAGGGCCAGGGGTGCTGCTACCGCTATGATGGCTGTAGGTGTCCTGTGCAGACAAGCGACAGCCCTCCTGCAAGTAGTTCTGGAGTTTCCCGGCGGCAGCCAGTAAGAGACCGAAGTAGGGAGGCGATGGTTTGATGGGACGAGAGGTGAACTCAGGATGGTACTGAACCCCCACAAAATATGGATGATCATCCAACTCTATCACCTCCATTCTTTCCCCCTCAATATCTTGACCTACAAAACGAAGGCCCTTCTCTTCAAAGTGACCCTTCAGCCCTGAGTTGACCTCAAAGCGATGTCTGTGTCTTTCATCGACATATTCTGCATCACCGTAAAGCTTACGTAATACACTGTTTTTCGTCTTAAAGAGGGTCCGTCTCTTTCCAAGCCTCATGGTCCCACCCATCTGTCCGGAGGTGTGCTCTGGCATATCAATCACCACTGGATGTTTTGATTTTGGGTCAAACTCGGTGGAATTGGCATCTTCCCATCCCAACACGTTGCGGGCAAATTCACAGACGGCTAATTGCATTCCGAGGCACACCCCTAGGAAGGGTTTCTTCTGTTCCCTGGCCCAATTGATGGCTTGGATCTTCCCTTCAGTCCCTCGGACACCGAATCCTCCGGGAACCAGGATACCGTCAGCACTGCACAGTTTCTGCCAGGCCTCGTGGTACTTCACTGGCTCCTCCTGCCGCATGGCTGGCTCCAGATCAGCCGAGTCTACACACCTTACCTCCAACTTGTGGCTGATGGCTAGCGCCGAGTGCGCCAATGCCTTGATCACAGAAGCATAGGAGTCCGAGAACTTTGTATACTTTCCAACCAGTGCTATAGAGCAGTGTTCCAGGAGTCCTTCTGACCTGTCGGACATCTCCTTCCATTGGGTCAGCATCTTCCTCGGGTGTGTCTCGATGGGCATGCTCAGCCGCCGGCTCAAATATCCCACAACGCCCTGGTCCTCCAGGAGGAGAGGAACTCTGTAAATGGAGGAGACGTCGGGCACACAGATGACTTGTTCAGGTTCTACGTGGCAGAACATTGAGATCTTCTCTTTGACATAATTCTCCAGTGCAGTGGTGCAGCGACACACAATCAGATCGGGAGACAACCCAAGTCCTCTCAGTTCCCTGACACTGTTCTGTGTGGGTTTGGTCTTCTGTTCTCCTGTTGCACTGGGCTGCGGTACGAGGCTGACGTGGATGTTACAGAAGTTCTCCCTCTTCACCTTGAACTGGAACTGCCGGAATGCCTCGATGAAAGGCATGCTCTCGATGTCTCCGACGGTGCCCCCTAGCTCTATGACACACACCTGTGGTTCGACGTTGTCGTCGTCGACGGGTACTCTGGCCTGCTTCATCACCCACTCCTGAATGGCATCTGTAATATGTGGCACCACCTGTACGGTCTTGCCCAGATAGTCTCCCCTCCTCTCCTTGTTGATGACGGACTGGTAGATCTTTCCGGTGGTCATATTGTTGTCTCTGGTCAGTCGGATGTCCAGGAAGCGCTCGTAGTTTCCCAGGTCCAGGTCGACCTCGCCCCCGTCGTCTAACACAAACACCTCGCCGTGCTCGTAGGGGGAGAACGTTCCCGCGTCTATGTTGATGTAAGGGTCGACCTTGACTGCGGTCACGTGCAAACCACATGACTTGAGAATGGTCCCCACGCTGCTCGCTATGATGCCTTTACCGATGCCAGATATGACCCCTCCAGTGACCAGGATGTACTTCATGATCATACAGTACAACCCTAAGCCTTAATCTATGTGAAACCTTTCCTAAAGTCGCACTGGTTATACTGTATGAACAGATGTGATGTCATATGGCATCAGCTATATGACGTCAACAAAGGACCAGAGGTAAGTATGGTGGGATCGAGGAATCTGTACAGCCGTCCCCAGATTGGGGGTAAATTTGTAATTATTCCCGGGCCATTTGGCCTCTGGGCTGTGAAACGTCATGTGGTTCAACCAATAGGAAAACAGTGGAGGGGGCTGTGACGACATGTGTGTCAATACATCATCATCATCATCGAGTAGAGGGCTGCTCGAGCCCACACTGTTTCTAGTTATTAATTACTAGGCCAGTGCCCAAGAATGATGCAATTTGGAGATCCAGGCCCCACCCGGCTATGCAATACCCGTTGTACCCGTGTCAATATATGGAGATTTCTGATCTCCTGTGTCCATTTATTCCTATATATGAAGTTCTGTGTCCCGTTGTACCCGTGTCAGAGTACCCGTTCCAGAGTGAGATATGTAACGCACATCCTCCTTTGGTGCTGAGCCAAAACTGTATAGACAGTCAACATAAAAAGAAGAAGGGGCTCGCAACTCACTTTAAGATGCTCCAAACTTTTATTCAGTGTGTGGGGCGGTGCGACAAACGGTTCTCGAGTTACGTGCATTACAGACGTGCATTTATAGATCCTACTACTGTATACTGTACATCCCGGTCCGTCCACCCTGGACGACATCATAGCAACATCATGCCTACATCATAGCAGAAGTGTATAAAGGTACAGACAGCAGAAGTCTTAAATGATTTTGAAGAAATCAATAAGTAGTTTAATCATAAGTTTGTCTTAGAGATTTTTAGTGAAGGTATTTCTCAAGGGAAGCTGTGCAGACAAGATTAAGATGAGGCTATTGTACTTGTTGCTTCTGCTGGTGGCCAGCACTGTGTTTGCTGCCAGCAATGACAAGGATAATTTTGGGACGGTGGTTGGAATTGATTTGGGGACCACCTACTCATGTGTCGGAGTTTTCAAAAACGGCCGTGTTGAGATCATCGCCAATGACCAGGGAAATCGCATCACCTCATCCTACGTGGCCTTCACGGCTGAGGGCGAGCGCTTGATTGGTGACGCTGCCAAGAACCAGATGACCTCCAACCCTGAGAACACGATCTTTGACGCAAAGAGGTTCATCGGCCTCTCCTGGAGTGATCCCTCTGTGCAGAAGGACACCAAGTACCTGCCCTTTGAGGTTCTTGAGAAGAAGACCAAGCCCCATTTTCAGGTGGAAATCAGCAGTGGCCAAAAGAAGACCTTTACTCCAGAGGAAATCTCTGCGATGGTGCTGACTAAGATGAAGGAGACCGCAGAGGCTTACCTGGGAAAGAAGGTCACACATGCCGTGGTCACCGTACCTGCCTATTTCAATGACGCACAGCGCCAGGCCACAAAGGACGCCGGCGTCATTGCCGGACTGAATGTCATAAGGATCATTAACGAGCCGACCGCCGCCGCCATCGCCTACGGTCTCGACAAGAAGGACGGAGAGAAGAACATCATAGTGTTCGACCTCGGTGGCGGCACCTTTGACGTTTCCCTCCTCACCATCGATAACGGTGTGTTCGAAGTAGTCGCCACCAGCGGTGACACTCACCTGGGAGGTGAAGACTTTGACCAGGCCGTCATGGAGCACTTCATCAAGCTCTACAAGAAGAAGACCGGCAAGGACGTGAGCAAGGACAACCGTGCCGTCCAAAAGCTGCGTCGCGAGGTCGAGAGGGCCAAGAGGACCCTGTCCTCCCAGCACCAAGCCCGTGTGGAGATTGAGTCCTTCTTTGATGGCGGGGACTTCTCCGAGACCCTAACCCGTGCCAAGTTTGAGGAGCTCAACATGGACCTGTTCCGTTCCACAATGAAGCCTGTTCAAAAAGTGTTGAAAGACGCTAAGATGGAGAAGTCTGACATCGATGAGATTGTCTTGGTTGGAGGCTCCACCAGAATCCCTAAAATCCAGCAGCTGGTGAAGGAGTTCTTCAACGGAAAAGAGCCTTCCAGAGGCATCAACCCCGACGAGGCTGTGGCTTACGGAGCTGCCGTGCAAGCTGGAGTGCTGTCTGGAGAGGAGGACACCGGCGACGTGGTTCTTCTTGATGTTTGCCCCCTGACTCTCGGCATCGAGACCGTCGGAGGAGTAATGACCAAGCTGATCCCCAGGAACACTGTGGTGCCCACAAAGAAATCACAGACCTTCTCTACCGCCTCTCACAATCAGGCCGTTGTCACGGTCAACGTCTACGAGGGCGAACGTTCCCTGACCAAGGACAACCATTTGCTGGGCAGCTTTGGTCTGACCAACATCCCTCCTGCACCGCGCGGCGTCCCCCAGATCGAGGTCACCTTCGAGATAGACGTCAATGGCATCCTGCGTGTCTCGGCGGAGGACAAGGCTACGGGCAACAAGAACAAGATCACCATCACCAATGAGCAGAACCGCCTGACGCCCGAGGACATCAAGCGCATGGTGGACGAGGCAGAGCAGTTTGCCGACGAGGACCTGAAGCTGAAGGAGCGCATCGACGCCCGCAACGACCTGGAGGGTTATGCCTACACCCTGAGCGCCCAGATCGGCGACAAGGAGAAGCTCGGTGGCAAGTTGTCAGATGAGGAGAAGGAAGTCATCGAGAAAGCCGTGGCGGATAAAATCAAGTGGATGGAATCTCACCCGGACGCCGGCCTGGATGACTTCCAGGCCAAGAAGAAGGAACTGGAAGAAGTGGTGCAGCCCATTGTTCAAAAGCTTTATGACGGAGCAGCTGGCGCCCAACCTGACAGTGGAGAGGGCGAGGAGGAAAATAAGTCACTATAATTATAAAATGGATGAGTTTTAAGCATTAGTGGCACTGTAAATAATGAGGGTTTGATTTGTTGGCGGCCTTCTCTTAACCACTTAAGTAATCCCTATTGATATAAAAATAGTGAGAATAGCTGATATTCAAGCTCACTCTATTGTGTCACCCATTTTTAACCTTGTTAAATTGATGTGGAGCAAGCAATTATGAAACAGCGAGTGAGTGACATTTGACTTTGAAAAACATAAAAAGTTGAAATATGGAGATAAATATGTTTCCTTTAAAATATCGTTTGCAATTGACACATTTAGCTCGGGACCCCCTGGAATCCCCCCAGGACCCCACTTTGATGCACTGCATTAGACCATGGACCCCCATTTGATCCTTTTTCCACCATGTTTTTCCCGTTTTAAGCTCTGTGACTGTATTGTACGATGTAAACTCCTCAGTGTCCACTAACTCTGATGCTGCGTTCACACTGGCAACTACAAATGATACAAGGCTACAAAGAATTAAGCACCATGAGCATCGCTGACATTGAAGTGCTTATGAACGCGCGCGTCAGCAACACGCGTGTCCGACGAGTGAGATATATATACATATACATGGGGTTAAAAAAGAGCACGGAAATGGAACTTAGTTTTTCCCTTAAACAAGCAGGAGTTGTGTGAAGAGAGTGACATGATTCAAAGCTACAGGCTACCATTCATTTTAAATGGTAGCCAGCAATATGACATCATTGTTAGTGCAGTTTTTCTGCTGCTTTGTTTGTGTGTATGAGCACGGAATGCACAGAATGTGATATATAATGATAAGAATGTCGCTCACTCTATTTTTTTTTAAACATCATTTTTGAGGCTATGTCCAGCTTTGTGTGTAGCCCATAGCGATGATTTGATTGGCTGAGCACGGAATGTGCACAGAAAGCTATAGCCAGCTTTCTGCAGGATAAAAAGTGAGGACGCCAGTTGTGATTCGCCGGAATGTGACGATGTATGATGATAAGAACGCCCCTCACTTCACACGAGTGTGATTATTTTTTATTAAGCCAATCAATCAGCTGAGCACATTCCCTGCTCAGCCAATCAATCAGCTGAGCACATTCCGTGGTCATACAGACACACATACACACAAAGCTGTGCATATAGCGCCTCTCAATTAAACCTATATACCTGTTTTATTGCCAACTATCCCAAAACAACTGATGAAGTTCCCCAATTCCACATTATTTTATTTACTTCTTTTTTGAGGGGCGCTAGCCCCTAGCTCCTATACAGTTTTAATGTTTGTCTTTAGTTCAATGTTTGTTTTGTAAACGCCATTGACAATGTGGAATCTGGAATTCCATAATTCTATACAATATCTCATGTTCTTGAACAAATGTACTCAACTGTTTATTCAGTAGGTCTGACTACTAGCTGGCTGGCTTAATTATGCAAGACAGTTCGTCTCCGAGGCCTATCTTTGTTCTTACTGTTATTCAAAGTCCACCTGGAGTGGTAACTTGACAACAATGAAGGGAAAATGTACGTCATCGGCCCTCATTATGTCATATGGTTGGCACCGTTTGTTTTACATCACCATTACATCACCTAATCAACATGAGTTAGACCTTAATATATTAGCGCCACTCACTTCACGGGTGTGATTTTTGTCTTTCAACCTATAGCTAGTTGAAAGGTATATGATTTAAGCCAGCAGGCCAGCAGCATTTGCTCTTCCTTAATTGGACTTGGCTCTTTCCTTGATCCTACCTGTGGAATGTACAATGTACCATGGACAAGGGAATTGACCTTTTTCATTTCTCATTTATGCAGATTATACCAATGTTGGTCTAATTTATGTAGATTATGCTGTAGACACACGCATTTACATTTTGCACATTAATCCCAATTGACTTTTGTCTTTTGTGTGTTCATTTTTTCTTTTAATCCTTTCAATCCTAATTACTTTAGTCTTTTGTGTGTTCATTTTTTCATTCTAGCACTGTCCTAATGCACATATCACCTGCTGCTATATGCTCACGCACCTTTATTTCCTATCTCAGGTTTATGTGTAAAATAAATGACCGGTATGTAGTTTCTGACTTTGTTTATTTTTCTCTCCTTTCCCCACTGCCCTGACCCTCTCCCCCTCCCTTCTCCCTTTCTATGGACAAAACAATATGATGGGAACTACTGTATGCACAAACAATGAGTTTAACCCACTCTTTTACCTTGTAAATCTAATAAGATTCTGATTCTGGCCCCGTCTTCATTTTTCACAAGTTTGGTGGTTGTTGCAATTACCTGCACTACAATACATAATAATGGGGAAAATGTATTTCCACAATATAAAAAAAATAAATGCAACAGAGACGGAGAAAGTACGTCCTCTCGCCTCTGATGTCAGAGATGCTCACCCTTTTGTCAAGTGAAGCAGACAGCAGCATGTCTGTGAGGACTGAGGAGTGCGGCATCTTAGCCTGTAATGAGTTCCATTTCTGGTCCACCTGTGTCCAGGTCCAACAGGCTTGTCTTGTTGATTAGCATTCCAACAACAGTCCTGACTATTTCGAGAAAGCACAGGTTTTGAGTTGTTATGACAAGATCGAGGCCGAGGCAATTCTACAGATGTCTTCTAAATCTTAAGAGTTTTCTGAAAAATGTGTTACTGCAGTGGTTCTCAAACCTTTTCATGTCCACTGACCCCCCCCCCCCCCCCCCCTACACATTGAATGAATGCAGGTGTGCCATACGATTTTAACACTGGTCTATTGTATTGATGTTAAGATTAAGTTAAGGTTAACTTCATGGTGACTACATGGGTTAGGGTGACTATTAAGGTAGCCCGTGGTTCCACGTGCCGCACAAGGTGCCCTTTTTTCGCTTTTTGTACCAGAGTATTTCCACCTTGTGGTATTGATACTTTTAATTAAGTAAGAAATGTCAGAACTTGAATTCTTATGCCTCTTAATTAAGTGTGACAGCCTATAGTGGCTCAGGCAGAGATCAGCGCTGCCTCAGATATTTCAGTGGGCATGGGCCCTGGACTGGTCTATTATTATGATCACGGTCAATTATGAGTAAAACACATGGCCAATCTGGGTTACATCAAGGTGAATTTCCTCATTTGGTACAGCTATAATTAGGTCATGAAGGAATGTCACAGCATGTTGATGTAAGCATGCAGTGTCAGATTTGATTTGATCCTATTGACATACCCAGCATATGGACGCTAGGGTTCATGTGGTTTAATGGGCAGGTTATAATCTGGGAACCCATCTGCAAAACAAAGGGAAAACAGTGCCCTCTTTTGCGGTTGACATGAGACAGCAGTCTGTCTCAAGAGACAATATACACACGTTAATTCTCTGCTGTTCTGGTGTTTGACAGTTGTGAAAGGGGCTGTTAAATTACAGTCCAAACACACCTTCTTTTGTGATGCCCCATACTGGCCAGAGACAAAATACATTCAACAATGGGTATTTTATTTTATTTCTTTTTTCTCTCTTCCTAAAATTAAATAATATTCAAAGGGGCTTTATAGAATAAATATATTAGACTGTAGGAGAACATTAACAATATAAGTATGCAATACATATAGGCAGTCAAAGACACACTTGAACAATTTTGTGGGACTAGTTAATAAGTGAGAAATTACTCTTTGTTCCCATGGATGTGGGACAGACCAAATCAATCAACATGATTGAGGATTGAGGAAGATAGAGAGAGAGACTCTAATGAAGATACTTTACGTTTATACGTTAGTTGACTGAATGAAACCCAATATTGAACAGAGTCCCCCAGGCTAAAGGCTCTAGCTTGTCCTTTTCCCTCTACACCAAACCTTTTCATTGAGAATAGCCAATCTGCAACCTCACAATGTATTGCAACATGTTGTAAGAACTAAGAACAGGCATAGGCATGCCCAGAATACCCTATACCAGGGTTTATTTGGTTAATGGACAAGGTATAAACATTTTGACATCGGTGAAAGTGGTTGTTAAATTACAGTCTAAACACACTTCCACTTGTTTGATGTCATTGTCTAAACTCTTATGGTGTTTTAATCTAGCCTCATCTGCTATGCAGAGACAAAGTACATTTAATACGGGTATTTGTTGTAACTTCAAAGGGAAAGACCTTTTAGTTTACTCAACACCTTTTAGAATTTAGAGACTCAACAGCATTACATGCAAATACTTACATAATATGCACTATAAGGAGTGCCACTGTGTATAGAGGGTATGCGCATGCTTAAAGTAAATGGCACACGCATACCCTCTATTCTCTGGTTAGGTGCCAAATAGCATTCTAATTACAGTATATCTTTGCATGTTTTTTTGGTTGATTCTTCAGATAGTTTCATTTTTGTTTTCTTATCATTTTGTTTAGTTGAGTGAGGTTTTCGTCTGTAGATGATCTGCTTGTGTTTGTAAAACAGACGTTAGTCCCATAGAACCAGTTACAGTAGCTGACGTACGCGGCAGTCATTTCTCTAGACGAGTCTTTATTTGGTGACAGCTTTGTTATGGAACATGGCAGGCCAGCCTGGCAGGGTTACTTCCTTTTATTGGGAAACAAACAACGTTTCAGTACGTATGTTACGTTTCTGGTCTGTGTACCGAAACATTTCCCAATAATAATGTTTAATTTGAAGTGAAGAAGACAAGTGTGTGAGTCCTTCTAGTTAGCCCATGGTCTTCTCCGATTGGGCAAAAGTTACATTAAGTCTAAAAGTTTTATATCAAGAATCGTCCTGGTCCAAACCAGCTGGGGCAGCTTGACTGCTGATCTCAATGACCTTGAGGGAACATATAATTTAAGCAGCTCAGAAATAATTATAAGAAGGTGCAATTAGATGGTGAGAGTCCTGCTCAAGGACAATTTGACACCGGGAGTCGAACTGGGAACCTCACAGTTCCCATCCGGCTGCACTACCAGCCTGCACTCTATTACGGCCACCCCTGAGCCACTGCCACCCCTGATGTGTATTTTTCCTGTTGCACTGTGATTTCTAGAAAAGATGTACACTATTGTACACTTTCTTCTTTTTTTTAAAGATTTTTTTGCGGCTTTTTGTTTTGGAGTATACTCAAAGGGTGCAACCACTCCTATAGACAGGCCAGGGATGAGGGCTTGTACAGTACAGTACAACACACTCTGGTACAGTAATGATAATGAATAAGTGCTGGCGACATGTAGGTGGCGATATGCAGCTGAGAGCAACCCGTCATGATGAAAGGAGAATCCACTTCCTGGCTGCCCAGCAACCACATGACAACAACAACAGCACAATTTGAGGTTGTTGTCAATTAAAGTTTAAGCAACACATTAGAACAGAAGACTATTACATTCCAGTTGGAACAAGATGGAGACTTTTTCATGGTCAGATCAGAGATAGGTACGGTATGTGTAGAAAATGATGAACATTGAACTCGATCGACTCTGCGTCTCACAGTGTAAAGAGTCACTCTTGTAGATGCTAAGTTGCTAATGTTAGCAGTGCCAGTGGCACAGGCTGTCCAGCTAATAACAACATAAAATGTTCTACATCTGCGACAGCAGGAAGTAAACAAGTATTTCACCAGAACAACTAGTTGTTGCTAAAAAAGTTATCATGGAGGTCGGAGATTTTTGTCGTTTTTGTAACACCTACCTGCGCATAAAAGGTACTATATACTAATTCAGAAACGTCTACCGCTACAGTAGAAAGACGCTGTCTTGGGGAACATGGTTACTCAATACCGCCCCCATCTGTCAGGTTAGAACAATAGCTGATCCACAACAACAAGCTCACAACAAGTGGGCGTGTAGATATTTTGTATCCCCCATTCATTTTCATTCATTCATTGTATCCCCATTCATTTCAATCTCAGAACTTTTTTTTCCTTTTTTTTTTTTTTTTTAACCAGAAAGCCGTTCAAACATTTCTAGCCTTCTGATTTCTCACCCCTGATTATTTGTTTGTTTAATATAAGTTTCTGAAGCATCGTGAAGCATTCAATATTTGTCTCCACAGCTGAGCGCTTTATAAACTCAAATAATTAATCAAATAATGTATTTTTGTAGTAGGCTAATTAATATTATTATTTACATGAAAATATGAAAAGGAAATTGATCATTCAGATGGGAGGGGCTGTGTTATGTTATTTCAGATTTTTTTTACTGTGATGCGTTGTGAGCTTGTAGATCTACTATTTTAGCTATGAAGATATTTGGAAGTGATAGTCTTTCTATGAGTTTTATGAACAATAAATCAGAGGTTGGCAATTTCTTTACTAGAATACCTAGTAGTATAGAACCCTGCGGGACCCCAGTCAACTAAGTACAGTATATATGTTTTAAGTGTCTAAAGTATGTATGTTAAAACATTTCCATTTCTACCTTAGCTTTGATGCTCATGAGCCTGCAGTGAACCATGAGAATCCATCCCGAACAGAAGTGCTGGAGATCGATGAACAGAAACTTCCAGATGCTTTCAGATGGAAGATGAACGGTATAAACACTCTGCTTCTACAAGTTTTACAAAAAGTCAACAACCAATTCATATTGCATAGTCTCAACTTTTTAAAATTACAATTACGTGCCAAATCTGATTTAGGAATGTCTAAAGCCTGATTTATAGCCTACTAAGTTGCACGTCAGTTTCGTGTACCCAAAACATATCTCCAAAGCCTTGACTAGAGCTTTAATCGGGCCTAAATATTTGAGCCCAACCCACCCCGGGCGACAATACGTCAGCCCCTAACCTAGTGATGGGCAAATGAAGCTTTTATGAACCACTGAACCACTTGAACTAATTGGTTCAAAAATGGTTAAAGCTTCAGTGATAGTGACATCTGCTGGTGAAATGCTAGACTGCATTTAATTTAGGCAGAAGAGACAGTGAAACACTAATACAGGATCAGCAAAACTATAGTAATTAGGCCTATAAATTATGATCAGATTTGATTTTTGTTGTGAAATCTTAGAAGGATTGTACTGTACAATTACAGACTTGAAGTTGATTGATTCATTTTTGTATTCAACTATTTGGGCAAAATGTGAAGTTTATCTGAAAAAATAAATAAAAAAATAAACACAAGAGTGTGTTTGTGTATGGAGCAGTGTGAGATTATGTTTGTAGGATAGGGAACACTCAAATATTTGACACATTTAATTTTGTATTTATTTATTCAGCACAGTATAAAAACAATACAGTGAACATATAAATATAAGAAGGTAAAAGTGCTAGGCTGAGGTAAAAAAGCCCAAGGGGCTTATACGAGGCCTTTACCTATGTAAAATACAATGAAACATTGAGATATAGTGTATCCAGATTGCAGTATATAAAACAAGACCAAAACAAAAAACAACATGATTAGAATACTTATCTACAGTACATGATTAGAGAAAAGAAGACATGATGCAAAGAAATATAATTAAGTGATCTGGTCAATTAAGTGGGTCCTTATGTTTGAAATTATTTAATGAAGTAGAATTTGATGAGATTGCTGTATAGGTGTTCCATAGCTGGGCCCCTACCTGTATCTGATGGAGAACTGACACAGACCAGTACGGAACTTTGGGAGATGTAAATGATTTGACTGTCTCGTATTGAAGTGGTGCACATCACTGTTGAACTGGAAAAAAGTCTTTACATGGCAAAGGAAATTAAACTGGCTTGAACAATACTTTGAAAATAAAGTTGCACGTTTGGTATGTATTTAAATTAAAGATTGGTAAAATATTAAGTTGTTTGAAAAGAGAATGAGCAGACCAATCAGCAATCACTGTATGTGGCAATCCTGCAGAATCTTGTAGTTTGTGAAGATGAGTATTATAAGTAGCTCCCCAAATGATATTGCAATATATAAGATATGGATAAATTAAGCTATAATAAAGAGTTGGGAGACAATTTTGATTAACCAGACTACGGAATTTGCCAATAATGCCAATAGATTTTGATATTTTCTTACAGACATGGCTAATGTGGTTTGTCCAGCTTAGTCTTTCATGGATAATTACACCAAGGAAGGTTGTTGATGTAACCTGAGTGATTGGAGCATCTCCTATAGACAGACAGGTGTTAGAATTACAATACTTTTTATTTTTTGATGTAAATATAATAAAATTTGAATTTTATTTTATCAAAAATTGTATTGCTTATGGCCAATTAATACATTAATGTCAGATTTAATTTAATGAAGCATGCAGGCAGACCGACGAGTCATACAATCATACATTCATGTAAAACCACATTATGTACCCACGACCCTCCGTTTACCAGTCCAGCACGCAACGGAGAAGCCACGGAAGTAATTTCCTGAAAAGGTTTCTCTGTAGGTTATATCATCGTTGCGACAACCGATCCGTGGCAACTCAAAGTATCAAACCAGTTCGAGGAAATTAACCAGTTACTGCTTCGGACGTCATTGGTCACTTTTTCCTTACTGAAGCAAGCTTCGAAGCAGTGGTTCATATGTAAATGAAGGCGGGGTTTGAAACTTGTGTCGGAGCTTCAGTATCAGACGCCCATCACTACCCGAACCCTGACCCAAAGCCTGATTACATAATTGACAAAGTGGTCCCCACCCAGCCCAAAACCAGAAAAGAGAATCCTTGGCCTGAGTGACGGCAGACTGCTGGGCGAGCACTTGTGCTTTGGCATGGGGGGCCAGATCAACATATGGAATGAGTTCTGTACTGACCATATTATATGGAGCATGTCTTGAGTGTACTGTGTTCAGGGATTGATGAGGTCAGATCAACATATGGAATGTCAGAACAGGTCAGCTCCATGTATGGAGATCTAAGGGTGGCAGCGGGCAGTGTGTTTTGAGTGTACAGGGTTTGATGAGGTCTGGCCATATATGAAGCATGTCTTGGGTGTACAGGGTTTGATGAGGTCAGATCAACAAATGGAATGTCAGAACAGGTCAGCTCCATGTATGGAGATCTAAGGGTGGCAGCAGAGGCAGTGTCTTCTGGCGTACACAGAAGACACTTCCTCTGTTGCAGTCTGTAATATTCTGGAAAAGTTTAAGGAATCATTTGATTCCTTAAATGTAAATCCATTATTTCTGTCTTCCATGATCCATGTACAACATGAGGTATCATTGCTTACATTATCATTTTTCTGGTCTTAGACACGCTGCCTGAACAGGAGAGGATCCCCAGTCTGGTCAAGGATGAACCAGCTCCTCTACACATTAAAGAGGAACAGCAAGAGAGGAGCACCAGTCTGGTCAAGGAGGAACCAGAGCCTCCACACATTAAAAACCAACAGGAGGGGTTACGTCAAAGACCAGAGGCACCCGGTGGATCAATGGTGACATTACTAGCAGTGAAACATGAAGAGGATGAAGAAGATATCTCTTCACACTGTTCTGCAGCTGAAATTGAAGTTGACGTTAAATCCGACACTGACGTCACTGAAGACAGTGATGAGTGGGAGGAGAACAGTGGAGGTCAGTCAGCTAAACTCAGCAGTTAAACTAAACACTGAAATCAACACAAGACGGTAAATGTCACTTGAAATGAAATGATCAAAACAAACTAAATATACAGGGTGTGTGGCTAAACTAAACCAATTTTCTGTAAATGGGTAGAAGGAAGGCACTGGAGCATCTCAGAAAGTTTGAGCCTTTTTTATTTAACAGGGTGCAAGCAGTAATATGACAACGTTTCGATGTATCTGTCACATCTTCGTCAGGTAATTTTTGTTGTAAAGTTTGCATCAAAAACTCTAATGAAAACAACCTGAATCAGTTGGTTAACAAAAAACAAATCTGAAGAAACACTTGATGAGTCATAAAGTAAAGAAATCCCTTAGTTAAGCATTTTGTAGCAAAACATCATGGGGATTCATACAGGGAAGACATCTTTTAGTTCAAGAAGTGAGTGATTGATTATGCTTATTTTAGGATATTTATAGCTGCACCAGAATTAAGCAAAGCTTCAAAGAATTACAGAAAAAGTCAAATATGAACTACTGTGGCGTTTACAAAAACATGTCAATGGAAGAAAATCAAAGTTTGATCTCGCTCTTCACCACCATATGAATAGCTCTTGCTAGGCGCAGGGCTCCAGTCTAACTTTTAGCCCAGGTAAAGCCGGGCCTTAATTTTCGGGCCTGTTGAGAACTCTGGTCGGCTGCTGGGAGTGGCTGCACCAATAACTTTGGGGCCCATCTAGAGTTTAGATGGACAGGTATCAGTCAAAAGGGAGACATCGAAAAGGATGGATGGGTAGGATCAACATAATGGAATGTCAGGACAGATCAGCTCCATACATGGAGATCTAATGGTTTGAGGTCAGATGTAGAGTTCAAGGTTTAAGGTTGTCTTTATTTGTCTCCCTTGGGAGAAATTTGTCTTGGAGATGGAGTCACAGCTGCATACAAATAACATACACGTTCACATAAGAAAAGGAAAACACCATGAAACACCCAACATACAGAGTTAAGTAAGTAGCCTTGCAGAGCCTATCTCCTGTTTCTGTAGCGTGAGGCAGCTTGTAGTACACCCCCTGGACATGACGCTAGTATGTCGCAGGGACCAATCCAACCGTGCTTCAAGAACACCACACACACATGCCTGTATGACATACCAACAATATTTTATTTTTCTTAAAATGTGTACTTGGACAGGCTGTTTGATTTGCCGGCCCTTGTTTGGGAGCAGTTACAGAGAAAGCCTGATCACCTTTGGTTACTACTTAGAATAATACAACAAATACCTGCTAATAAAGAGCAGATCTTACTAGCTTGTAGATCTGTAATTTAAAGAAAATATAGGGGGAAAGATATGAATAGAGGACAATTCCTTTACTGTATGTGCATACCTGACAATAGAAATAATTCATAATAAATCTTTCTTTGTTTAAGGCACATTGTCTGCAGAAGAGGATGAAGCCCAGTTGATGGAAGTATTTGAAGATATCAGAAATAAGCTGAGAGACAACCCGACGAGCTTCTGCGCTCCTGTCAGGTCGTTTGTGGAAAACTATAAAAAGGGAAAATGTGCCGTGATTTCACCAAGAAGCTATAAAACGCAGAGGGGAAGTCCTTGTAGGTGTACCTGCCACCAGAATGGGGTCCAAGAAGCTGGGGGGCGAGGGAAGGCCGCTCTCGGGGGGATAATCGACAAAGCGGCTGGACGACCTTCGAAGGCCTCGAGAAGAGACCATCCTTACAAGACGGTTCAGAGAACTACTCAAACAGGAGATCAACAACAATGAGGAAAAGAAAAACATTTGGGTTGGGATCCGGAACCGGATCCAACATTGAGGAACCGGGGCATCGGTTCCATCACATACCGGTGGTTCTCAAATGTACCAACCATAACTCTTGACAGTGTACCTTCGGGTTCCATTTGTGTACTCAGAGTTACAGAACTGTAAAGGTGGTTGCACACTGGACGCGTTTTTCGGAAAACCAATGTAGAAACGGCACAAAAATCAGAGGGCAGGGACCTTAAGGGTCCATAAGTAACCCAGAGGCTGCATGGACCTCACTTTGAGAACCACTACAATTATATGTATGCTAAAACATATATGAGTTGTTCAAGGGAACCAAATTCTTAAGGAACCGGAATCATTAAAAGCCTAAGTTTCCTAACAGATTCCAAACCTATATAAAGCTTGTTTTAAAGGAATATACCACAGTTCCCGTTTCTGGACCGGGCCCCTGCCCAGCATCCATATGGCCTGTTCTGATCTCAAAACACTCCATATTTGGGCATACCTGACACAGAACTCCATATATAGGGACACAGAGAGACGCAAATCTGACATCATTCTGACGTTGGGCATAAAAAGGGGAATTCATTTCCAACTTGCATCATTCCAAGTATGCCGGTGCCCAACGGGCACCGCCGTAGCTAGGCCCCACGGGCACCTCTCTAGTTATTATTAAAATAGCCGATCTACAAGCTTGTTCCTATGCGACGCATACAGCACTACATTATTATCCTTATTACATTATGCAGCTGATAAACCAAGGACCATGTGAATAATACTAATAAACTGAAGGAATGTGATTGCTTTTATCAGCCTTGTTTCGTTCTAAACTGACAATACAATGCAATGGTTTGATACAAAAATAACAATGTATCCTATAGGCTATGATACATTGATACAAGTGCACTCTGTGTGTGTGTGTGTGTGTGTGTGTGTGTGTGTGTGTGTACAGTATATATATATTAACAAAATAATGACTGTGTTAGATAGGCCTCTATATTCCCTAGAAGCTGAGTAGCACACACTCCATGAATGCAGGTTATTGGTGCATATACTCCCTAGACCAGTGGTTCCCAAACTTTTACCTGTGACCCAAAAGAGATATTTGACGTCTCCCAGGGTCCTACACTAGTGAAAATAGCAGATACAAGCTCACAACGCGCCGTTTCACGCCATGTTGTTGTGACTGTGAGCTGGTAGATCGGCTATGTTCACTACTACTAATTTAAGTTATGGAATTTCCTTACTTTCCATTATTACAAAATATATATATATATTTAATTTGTTATAAGTAATTTGACTTATAACTTACTTCTTTTTTTGGGGAACGCTTTTTGAAAATGTTTCGAAATAATAATTAAAAACTAAATGTAGTAAACAAAAAAATTAAGGGACCCATACAAATTTGCCCGTAACCCACAAATGGGTCCTGACCCAATGTTTGGGTCCTGGGAACCAGTGCCCTGGCCTAGAGTAGACCAGAGCCATAGAGTAAAGCCAGGGCTCCACTGGGCGCGTCTGCGTCGCGTCAGCGTCACCGTCACAGAATGTTCCCGTTTGAATCAATGAAGTTGAGCGTTGCGCGTGCGTGCCGCGTGCGTGCGTCAGACGCAACGCGCCCAGTGGAGCCCTGGCGTAAGAGAGTTACGACATTGAGGGGGGCAGAAAACAGCCCGGTCAAGTGGTTCATGTACTATAACTCCTTTGTCACTGTAAAACATATACTGTGTAGACTCCAATGCATTCCGTAAACATCCAATTCAGGTCTTAATTGTCACTATTCGCCAATATAAGTCTATGCAGAAGAGCCCGTAAAGTGAACAGAGTTTTTGTAACTCTGTCTTACTGTATGGCTCTGGAGTTGATCAGCTAGCAGCTGCTTCAGGCGGGCTCTTTTAAATCCTCTTTTTTTTCCGCCCCCTCGCCACAGCTGCACTAAGTGCACTTGACAGCAGGTGTTTGAAACAAACACATGCCATGATATTTATCAGAAATAGTGAAATAAAACAACTTAGGCTATAGCTAATGCAACATTACTAAGTACTGCAGAGTTGTACAGTTTGAGTTATGTCTTATTTGCAAACTACGCTACTAAACTACAACTGTGATTTGAAAGAGAAGTTATCTTCACAACAAATTGAAAGGTCGGCATCTTCATCTTCAAATGGATTTCCAGATCCCAAATTCCAGGTGAGTTTAGCTAAAACATTTAGCATTAACATTTAAAGTTAAAGACAAGTTAACGGGAGTTGAATTCCGGTATATGTATATGTTGTAATTAATGCTCAGTTTCGTGCCGTGCGTGTGTGTGTGTGTGTGTGTGTGTGTGTGTGGGGGGGGGGGGTTAGAGTGTCCTAGTGAAAATTATTGACGGAAAAGCACCTAGTGACAACCCAAAGACATTGTTAACATAATAGCCCACACACACACAACTAGAGCAGAGGTTGCTATTGCCAAACATTTTCACGTCAAGCACCCCCAAACCGGATAGGATATGTATTTGCCCACAGACCACCGTGACAGACCATAACACTTTCAAATGGGCTACTTTTTTTCAACAACAAAAATCTCAATGAGCTCAACAATCAAGCTCACAGTATGTTGCTGGTTACTTTAGAATATCTGAAATGAAGAGCCTACAAAATAGGGTTAAAGTGGTTGAGGTTCCCCACAAAGTGGACTCCCCTGAACTCACGTTGAGAAGCACTGACTGAAGTAGCCTAGTAAGTATAGGATCTTAACCACTGACTGTTACATTGTTCTGCTGTGAAAACCTGTCATAAAAAAGACTCTCCTGCCATCTAGTGGAAACTGTCCAGTAGCTCAACAGACCAAGCTATCATTAATAAACCCAAACAGTTGACCAGGGTCCCCCAGAGCAAGTCTTACAACCTAATCAACAACAGCTGGGGTCTGTCTGTCTGTCTTATATTCAGGGTTTATATTCATAATTTCTTTCTTTATTTCTTATATATATTCAAGGCTTATGCTGTCCCTCCCAACCTACTCTGGGAGCCATACACACGGGTACAAGAGCCATAGTGGTGACACTGGTGAGTGACCCCCAGACGGCATCAGTGAGGAGTTTGACATCGCTGGCCATCACCTACACAACTGATAGAGCCAAGAAAGACATCTCAGGGTAGGAACATTGCTCTCTCTCTCGCTCTCGCTCTCACGCTCTCTCCTTTTCTATTGCTGCTGATAATTGTGTTATATGATGTGTATGTGTGATTCAAGCCGTTCTACAACCATGTTCTATATGCTTGTGATTTTAGAACCCAATGACTGGGTGGCAATGAAACATAGTCAGTGACTGGCTCTGGAATCGAAGGCTGATGTGAATGAACTGTGTCTGTAGTGAACGTCTGTTGTCGAAGGTAGTGAGTTGTGACAGTATACTGTAAACTGTACCCTTTTGTACACAATTTAAAAGCTAGTATATTGTACTGGGTTATAGATTGTGACAGGGTGGATGTATTAGTTCATATGATTGGATTGGTGGCAACACTGAGACCTCTCTATGTAGGCCTATTCCCCATGGCCATATTTTTGGTCTGTTTCTACTACTTTCCATCCATTTGTAGCTATATTTTGTAGTGTGACGTTTGTTTGGCTCTCATTGAACGACTGTGGTTTGTCTGTGGTCTGACTGACAGGGATGTTAGTGGGCTGACTGAGTGAGAATGGTATGTGTGCCTGTCAGTGGTTCAGATATAATAATAGTATGTGTGTGATATGATGACATGAGATCAGACATTAAGGTCAACGTTTACTCGTTAGCACCCCAAGGGACATTTCTATTTGCCTAGTTGTCTAATGTCTATTAATGATGGGAACTGTTATTTGCTGGCAGGTATTGCCAGCTGTTGTTGTCCTGTTTGTGAGTTGGTCTTGGTTTCGATCTTATTTGGTCATACAAATTACATTATAAATAAGAACTGCAATCTTTGGACCCTCTCAAAGGAAGTCTATAGTCGTACACATACGATATCTTTTTTTACATTGGGTGACAATTTATTTTGGTTCGGTGCAGCTAAAACAGGCCTGGCTGGGTGGGCTTTCTTGGGTCGGTACACCACTGTAGCACAGCTCACCAGAAGAGCTGGAGTTTTCTGCATTGCGATCCCAAGAGTGTGGTTCGTTCGTAGTTAATACACTAACCAACATCAGCTCGGTACTCCTGAATCCGCAACCTCCTGTATAGCATCAGCAGTGGTCATCGCCATGCTGGCTTGTGGTGGACATTCTTTTGCCACGGACACAAAATGAGAAGACAATAATATTACCAGAAACAGAAACACATAAAGAGTTTGTAAGTCTGTAACTCTAAGAATGTACAAATGTACATTTGTACACTATCAGAGTTATGGGGGTCCTTGCAAATGAAAGATTTGAGAACCACTTGTACTATAATAATAGTTGGACTCCTAATATGCCATAGCTAGTGGGGGTCGTATCTGATACTTCCGTGACCGCGGAGAGCAAAGGTCCATTTCTCAGTGGATTTATCTCTATATAACTGAGATTTAAAAACAAATTGAGCCATTCCAAGCATTAGTTTTGCACAAAAAACACTCCTTGTGCTAAAACATGCAGGTTTTTAGCCCAAGGAGTTGTCTGGAGTCTTGGCATTCAGTAATTGGGCCTCATGACCAAAATAAAAGCATTATAATGGTGTGTAAATCAGAAAATCTAGAATGTGCCAAGGATAAGATGGACACATTTTGTCCGTGTGTGGACATGTTGATGACCCCTGCTATGCAGTGTTGTTAGCTCCACTGTTGGCTCAAATGTGAATCTCGATTTTCCTCCACAAGAATTGGGAGAATTCTCACATGATTCTATTTATTTATTTCCCCCTTGAAAATATGTCCGTTTGTCTTTAGTCTGTAGTTGCTGAACATTACTACATTCAACACCCGGAGCCAACTACTCTGGCTTTAAACAGACAAACATCAAAGTGCTCAAAGTCTTGCTTAAGTTGTCTTGTACCAAAAAAAACTAGTAACTCAAATTAATTGTAAGTACTTAGGTGGTGCGCCTCTTTCCTTTCCTAGCTGTGCCCTGGGTTGACTCCCTGGTCCACAGTGTCAGTTTCCTTGCTACTAGTTCTGTGTGCCTGGAATAGTGACCATCAGAGCATCCTTCTCTTTCTGACCTTGTCTGTGACCTACATTTCAGACCTTCTGATGTTGTGTGCCTAGAGTAATTTGTAGCGTGTATTTTGTCTACAGGGCCCTTTCCTGTGAGGGCCCGTACAGAATTCTTTGAGACGCACATACGGGTATTTCGGGGCTAGGCCGAATCCGCCATTCCTTAATGGGGTGAAAACAACAAATTGCATTAGGGTACCTATACACGTTGTTACGTATTATGGGTTTATTTCGTCAAAGCGCAACATGGTGAAGTGTTAGTGCAGGTAATTGCAACAACCACCAATAATCATTCATCCGAGTTTTTGCTTATATTCGCTCATACGGAGTAGAGCGAATATGAAGTCACTACTCAGAAGAGTATAGTGACTTCACTTTAGCTACGAACAGCCACCTCCCATTTCCTGGATCACTGTACCTTATGGCAAAGGTGACCGAGATTCTACTGAAAATAATTATCGACAACTTGATTGACAACTAGAGGAATTTGCACTGCATGTATGAAATTATGTCAGCATGGAGAGAGAGGGAGTGGTTAATTGATATGATGTAGCCCAGTAGTCCTCAGCCAAATGGGAGAATTGGTAACCAAATGGACCTTTATTCGATCTTTAACTCTTGAGAGTTATAGTTTCATTTTACGCTGTCAAGAGTTAAATTATTGTTGAACATCATGCTTAACATAATTTACAAGAAGTGTACACAATTAAAGAATTTAGAATAGTTGTTGTTATGATCAACGCTTGCCTATTATCTCTCCTATGGCACTGCATCAATACAGCATGGAATTGTGGACAAAATCTTATCCAACGACAACAAAATATTCCTTGGGTCTGAGAGGCTAAATCTCATCAAATGGTGGTCCGTGGATCATAATGCCCAATAAATAATGGACCTTGATAAGAAAAGGTTTGAACACCACTCATAGGCTACATGATACATCATGTAGCCTATGAGTGCTTTAAGGTGTGAGTAGAAACTAGAAAAAGTGCCCCTCGGGGCACAGGTCTGGTGGTGCTATAATAGGGCAATGTGAAATGGGTGCCATTTGTTCTTGGCAATTGGATGCTTTGAGGCATTTTGTTCCGAAAATATCCACCTGTTGGTGGTGCTATAACAGGCCAATGTGAAAAGGGGGGATATATTCCTCAGCCTAGTAGGAAAGTCTGTGATTTCACGTAAATTGCACACTGTGTTCATGATTTGAGGCTTTTTGTTTCAAAAGGGCCAATCCTGCAAACTTTGTTAGCCAATTAGGATGGAATATGAAATATCGGACAGATCCATGAACACATGACTATGGAGATAGTGTGTAACGATTTGTGGGATTTTTGGACAGAATAATATATGTATATATACAGAGTAATATTAAAAAAATGTTTTTCAAAAGTCGGCCTCCTGGTGGTGCTATAACAGGCCGTTCTGGAAATTTTGGAGCAGAGTTTAATGTATCCAGGGAGTGTGTGTGCAAAATTTGGCATCGACCAGGTTAACGGTGACGGAGATTAGCTGTTCACAGACGGACACACGGACACACAAAGAAGGGAAACAAGCATGGGATAAATGCAAAAATGTTTATTAAATAGAATAATTAATTTTAAAGTAGATAAAGCACATGTTTCCAACAAATACTTGGCAGAGAAACTAAACTGCCACCACAAACTGAGAACTGAATCAAACAAACAATATGCCCTGTGTGACCATGCTCGGGTGTGGCCCAGGTGGAAGAGAAAGAAGCACTGGAAATGTGGCTTTTTTGAGTAGTGCACTCCAAGGAACAGCAATGTCCGAATTAACCTATATGGTTCAATCACCTATGTGTTCGTTAACCTATGTGACTATTAGTACCAGACTACCAGTATGGGCAAAAGTGGCGCTGTTGTGCCAGAAACAGAGAGCTAGTGCTGCACTGTTGCCTGCTAATGACACAGAGAGAGAGGGGGGGTTGCACCACTCAGTTCACACAGGTGTGATTTTTATAGTGATTGGAGGCACTGGCTAGCTGCCTCCAATCCTTGGTTGCCACCACTCTCCAACCAGGTCCCATCACACTGAAAGACAGATTACTATCAGTAAAGCACACACATAAACCCTGACATAGGCTCTGGGGCCGTCACAACACACGGACGGACGGACGAAGTGTAAAACATACTCTCTCCCCATGCCTTCGGCCTGGTGGAGACAATGAGGTAGGAGTGCTTTAAGGAAGGAGTAGAGGCGCGATTATATACTACAGTACTTTTAAGTCCTGGTTCTGCAACATTCTCTGTATTTTAGCTCTCCCTGCTGTCCAACCACTGCAATAACATTGTGTCGCTTTCTTAATAGCATGACTTACTACTACTAATAAGATTTTTTTTAAAGGGGGAGGTCAGCGTGTGTACATTGTATATGTGGGGGATATTACTGTATATACATCAGCATTTATCAATAGCTGCCACAGTACCATTATATACAGCAGTTTAGGTAGGAAGTAGGAACAGTCTATTTTTGTGCACGCTTATTATGTGAACATAGTATGCAGTCTCTGGTGTAACATTACTGTAATGTCTAGACTCTAGACTGAACATTATTATGAACATGCACAAAGCATATGGAGCTGAAAGGGAAATATTCCCAACATATGGCTATTTTCTCTGTTATTGTTGGGGGAATAGAAAGATGACAAATATAAAACCAAGCGTATGCCTACAAATAAACTCACCTGCTGGAGGACTCGCACGCGCACATGGACATCAATGAAGTATAGGCTACTGGCAACAAATGAACCATAAGCTATTAATGCCTCACTATGTAACTTATTTTATGAATAATATATTAGATTGTGTCAAAATTCATGTGATGTCTCACCTAGACACAGGATCTGACACGAATTTTTACCTGATGGTCAAAATGCAATTTATCCCCTGAGCAAGCACTAGACTCTTATTTGCTCAAAGGTAACAATTTCAGCACTTGCACAGGAAACCAGTTTCAAATCTAGGGTAGAAGAGGAAAGTTCCATTCTTGCTAGGGATATGCACCGAATTATTCTTGGTCGATACCGACGTTTGACCCGTTTACACCTGAGGCCGATTAAAATAACAAAACCTATGTTTCTATGTCGGTAGTTCTCAACCTTGTAGATCTGCTATTTTTCAACAGCTAAAGTATAACATAATGCTTAAGTTAATACACAAAGGGGTTCCGATATCGGCTGATACCGATATGTGGCCGATATATCTTGCAGTAACTTCTAGAGTGAAAAATAAAACCTCAAACTACAATGATAATCTTGTGAAAATTATGCGTTTTGGTTTAAATTCCTCTTCATGTGTCTAATGACACACACACACACACACACACACACACACACACACACACACACACACACACACACACACACACTTTAAAAGGATTGACTCCAAGCAACAAAACAAAAAAAAAGAAGACAAACACGAATCATGTTTAACATAATTTATATTTATTTTCTTTTGAACAAAATGTTAATAAATGTGTATTTGTTTTTACGTCCAAAAAAGATCATGACTTGTGGGACGCGTTTTTATAAATAATTTCATCCAAGTCTTTTTGTAGAAAAAAGAAAGTAAATTAGCAAACTAAAGCATCTCTAGTATGACAATATGACAACAGTATCATAATTTTTTTCGCTATATTTGAACCCTTTTCTCATCTCAAGCGTCAGTTTTTTCTTTCGTTTTTTCTTCTTCTCTTCAACATCGTCTCACGCGACCTCTTCCGTCTCGTCTTCGTAACACCCAGCTTAAAAGTCCTACCCATGAACTCACACCACTGCTTTTTAGACAACAGAAAAATGCAGCAAAAATCTCCAAAGAACCAGACAAAAAAAACAAACAAAGAAAACAAGGAGGCAAACATAAAACACAGTGAGATTTCAACAGGGAAAAAGCGTGGGGGTTGTTGGTTTGAGTAAAAGTGTTGGGGCACAAGTGTGTGTGTGTGTGTGTGTGTGTGTGTGTGGGGGGGGGGGGGCACTTCTTCCGCAGGACATATTTACAACAGAAAGGACAAGGTGACTTGGTGGGGGTTCATCTGCATAGATCCACAGGAATCCGATCGTGAACAGCTGGACACTGGCAGGGGGAGGGGAGGGGGGTTTACACGAGCATTCCTATTATGGTGCACGGCAATACATCCTCACAGCTGTCTTCGAATGGAATGTACGGTATAACGCAGTTCTGTTATCCTCAACGGACAGCGTTATTTGAAGAGGAAAAGGGATATATCGCACGATAAGCTTTGAGCAAACCGAAAGGGGTGAGGGCCGGGGGGGAGGGGGGACAGGCCTACAAGCTGTTATCTTGAGAAAACTCTGATGGTTGTCTAACAGTGGTTTTCATGTCAAGGACCCCCAAATTATGTATTTGTCCCCAGACCCCACTTTGAGAACCGCTGTTAGTATGAAGAACAACCGGTTGTAAAGGCATATGGAGAAAGATAAACCTGTCAGTATGTTGTTGTTCAGCTGTAATCATCATTCAATCCCTATTTTGGACATGTCATGACTCATTCAATTATCTAACCTTCACACTCGCATCACTTTATCTCCCTTGGTTCCCATTCTCTGTACTAATTGATTGGTAAAGACAATTGGACCCATACTGTACATGCATTTGACCAATCCATATACAGTGTTTTAGACTTCATTAGTTAGTTATTTTTCTCCAGAAATCTATCATACTGTACTTCTTTTACTGTGTTGTTACATGTGGCTCTTAATTGGATTTCAGTGATGAAGAAGGGGTACGATATGCTGATAATGTTTCCTGTTCTAGCTTGGTAATCGGGCCAATATGTGACATCAGCGTATATCGTACTGTATGTCCCCCTCAAAGGCCAGTGGGAATTATTTCCTTGACCACCGTGTGCCGTGTGATCTATCCAGATGTCATTGCCCATTAGTAGCAGCAGCAGCAGTCACACAAACAAAATGAAGAACATATGACGAATCAGCCCTTGAAAAAACGCTGACACTAACACAGCCCTTTGCTAGTCTGTGAAAGCTTGAGGTTAGATCACTACTTGTGGGTTACATAGGAATCTGGAAAAAATAATCATAATAAAAAAAAAAAACGATCTAAAAAAAACCCCCAAGCCAACAGAAGTATGATGGTTGATTGATTGACTGATTGATTGATCGGCATGCTGCTTGCATCGCAGACGCTCCAATCCCCTTCCATTGAAACCAAGGCAGTATATATATCGACAGCGCGGCGCGGGTGATTTTAGGTTTGACCGCTCAGCGGGTGTTCCTCTGCCAAGATCACACCACCTGGTCTTTTCTCCTCGCCGGTCGGTGCTCAGGGGCTGATTGTAGAGCTGACATCACTTGTCTGTGCCGGCTTTTTACGCGCAGTAAAGAACAGGAGCGGAACATGGAGGAAGGAAGGAGAGAAGAAGACTATGTCTGGCCGAGCAGTGCCTAATTTATGCTGCTATGTTGCTTGACAAAAAATACCTTTAAATAAAATAATAATAATCAAGGATCACTGGATTTTCAATTTGGGATGCTATATATATATATATATATATATATATATATATATATATATATATATATATATATATATAAAGCATCCCATATATGTGTCTACAAACATCACTTCTCGGCTCTTTGCTAATGTAAATAAGTAAACAAAAATCCAGCGCTGCTTGCATTTCTTTTAAATGGATCTTGCGTTGTGTCAGTACAAACATCCTATTGTATTCCACTGATGGCTGAATTCTGTATTCTAAAATATGTGATTTTTGTAGGAGCAACATATCGCACATGTCGGAGCATCATTAATTAGGCGCCACTCCCACGAAGCAGTTCTGACCTCTCGCTTATGCCACAGACGCGAGCCACCACGAATACAGTCAGTGGGCCTCTGTGAGACGGACTATGCGTCCAATTCGCATGCACATACGCCATTTTGGAAATAACTCTTCCTACTTCCTTCACAGGTGTTACCGATGATACTAATTAAGGCTCTGTTTCATTTAGTGTACAGTGGTTCTCAAACTTTTTGGTCATTTGGTTCCATTTATACAGAGTTACACACAATAGCAACACTGTGAGTCTGTTTCGCCAGAATGGAGAATTAGTATCATCGGTAACGCATCTTCCCTACTGAAGGAAGTAGGGAAGTTATTTCCCAAATTGCTGCTGTGCATATAGCTTATTGTACGAGTTAAATATGCCTCTCAGGACTCTGTAGCAGACCCACAACATGTGCACTTGGTCACACTCAACACGTGCACTCAGAGGGTGTGTCTGGTTGTACGGCCTGTCCCTCTTGCCTAGTTTAGACCAAAGATTTACGAGGAGTTTCTTTCTCCGTCACCACTAGCTTGAAGCACTTTACGTCCAAACACGACCTAACCTATATATATGGACTGAAATTAAAAAAGAATGTCTAGATCATGGGTAAATTCTGGCTAATCGAGATAGGCCTTCAAGCAAGAACAATTATCACTTTTCAAGACGCTTCTGTATTCCAGGGTGCTGGATGAGAACAGACTGGAGTAGTATCACTGATATGTCAAAATGTTCCTGTGACTGGAACGTGATGCAGCGGGGGGGGGAAAATAACTATGAGTGAGAAGGCATCCACGTCATCTATGCAACACCCCCAACCCCTCCCTGTCAACATGTACCAGTGATTCTCAATGCAACACCCCCAACCCCTCCCTGTCAACATGTACCAGTGATTCTCAATGCAACACCCCCAACCCCTCCCTGTCAACATGTACCAGTGATTCTCAATGCAACACCCCCAACCCCTCCCTGTCAACATGTACCAGTGATTCTCAACCCCTCCCTGTCAACATGTACCAGTGATTCTCAATGCAACACCCCCAACCCCTCCCTGTCAACATGTACCAGTGATTCTCAAGCCTTTTCATTTCAAGAACCACCCAGTTTGATATGCATTCGGTCAGGGACACCCCCCATTTCCTACCTTTCTTATCTCCGGAACCACAATCTTCAACTGCAATGATACTTTAACTACAAATGGAACCGTAAGGGTCCATTTGGTTCCATTGGTGCACTCTCAGAGTTACAAACCCTTAAGGATACATTTGGCTCACTAACTTGTTTAATTGCCGACCCCCTGAAACCCTTGTGGAGGACCCCAGTCCCCCGTCCCCGTCCCCATTTTGAGAATCAGCGCCTTACACTCGATGCATACTTATTCCCCAACAGGAGAGAGGGTGGGAGAGAGAGAGAGTGGGAGGGAGACGGTGTGATGTATAAAACATTATGGGTGAAATAGAAACGATGGGTGGGTTTCAAGTGGCGAGAGGTCAGTGCTTCTGAGGGGATGGGGGGGGGGGGGGGGGGGGAGTGTGATTCCTAAAGCCAGAACCTATACTTGGTCGTGCGGCGGAGTCGCGCCCCCGGAAATAGCAGCTCTACAAGCTCAAAACGTGTCACATCCGCAAGCTTGTACATTGGTTACTTACAGCCAGGCGTGAGACTCCGCTGCGCTATACAAACTATAAATCCGGGCGTCAGAAATCTTTTTTTTTTTTTGGTCCAATGTCCAATCCCAGCATCCCTATAGCTTCTTGGATACTATATATATCCCTCCCACTTCCTGTGGATGGATGGTTTCATTGGTGGCAGATTGCGGAGGAGGCGTGTCCAGAATGTCTCGCCGCCAGACGCGTGTGTGTCCCTGGCAGCCATGCGACACTGTAACAGCCATATAAGGAAACATTATTCCTCTTGAAAAGACATCATTCTTTACAAGCATTGTAAAATCTTTGATTTGACCCCCAAACCCCCTCCCCCCACCAACCCACCCCCATCCCACCCCGAGGTTTACTCTTCGCTAGAGGCGGCAGTCTCCTCCGGCGCGAAAATGGCGAGGGGGGCCGGCGAAGGCGAATCCCCCGCCACCCCCGTGGAATTATGGGAGGCCGTCGTGTGTATGACGATGACAGTGTGTAGGAGGACGAGGGCGAGCAGGCAGATCTTCAGTCGCCCGCCACATAGTCGGGGCGTGGCCGCGGCGGCGGAGGTGACCCCCGTGGCCCCCCCCTGGGGTTGGCACGGGGCAGCAGGAGGAGGAGGAGTCCTTTTTAGCGTCCCGCCTGAAGGCTGGTGGTCCACTCTGGCGGCTTCCCATCTGACATCGCAGCACTCCGCCTCGCTCTCCGGCTGCCGGTCACCCAAGAGCCCTGGAGAGAAGAACAGGAATAAAGGTTCGGTTCAGTGGCCTTGTGGCTAGTGTCTGCCCTGAAACTGGGAAGTCGAGGGTTCGATCCCCGGCCGGGTCATACCAAAGACTGTAAAAATGGG
This sequence comes from Protomyctophum bolini, assembly GCF_963924005.1. NCBI lineage: Eukaryota > Metazoa > Chordata > Actinopteri > Myctophiformes > Myctophidae > Protomyctophum > Protomyctophum bolini. Next base: position 18,537,033 of record NC_137885.1, on the reverse strand, counting down.
ACAAAATGCCTCCCTGCTTGGCACTCAGCATCAGATCAACTATAAATGATTCCCAAGCACGGCATGGCTGCGGCTCACCGCACCAAGAGATGGGTTCAATGCGGATAACACATTTCACATACAGCAATGTACCGTATGTGCAAAATAGTAGGACTTTAACTGTAACCTAAGGTGCAGTTTGAGAATGGTGTGCTTCTCAGACATTTTCATGTCAAGGAAGGGACCTCCAAATCGTTTTTGGCCGGACGGATTTTGTGCCAGTGCCAAATAAAAGGAAATTTGTGTTTAAATGTGTTTAAGTTATTTTATTTTTATGCATTACAATTTTCATTTTTCAAAATGTTCTAAAATAGCCGCTCTACATTATGAGCTTGCAGATCGGCTTCCTTAGTTTAGTTTAGTTTATTTGCACATGTGTAGATTAAAAAAAACAAAGGTAAAATCTAAAGGGATGAAATACGTTTGTCGAGTGGCCTTCTTAAAAGCTGCCAAGTGAGCTTAAACTAATTATAATGAAATTTAAATATAATGAAAATAATACATAATCATAATAACAAGAAATTATACTAGTAGTAATATTAATAATGATAAATAAAGAGCAGGGCTGACTAGGACGTGTTGCCCAAGCTTGATAATAAGAACTGCTGTAATTGTCTCTTGAAAGTACTAAGGCTAGTACAGTCTCTGATATGAGGCGGTAATTTATTCCAAAAATGAGGTCCTCTGAACTTGATGGTGAATTTGGCAAATGTTGTCCTGAAGTACGCGGAATGAAGATCATCTGCTGATCTGGTGTAATGACTGTGGATTTCATTATTAAACTGGAGCTGGGGTGAAAGCCCAAGACAAATTTCCCTTGTGGACAATAAAGTTTACCTTGACCTCTCGGAGTTAAATTAACATTTATTTTACAATATAAATTGGGGTTCCCAGAGTTAGAAATGCCATTCAATGGGGGCCCGTAGACTAATGCATGTCAAACTGGGGGTCCTTGAAATTAAACGGGTTTTTAGAATCTCTGCTCGAGCCGTAAAAATCTTCTCTTATGGGGGTCCTTGGCATATATTTTCAAATGGGTTCACACTTCACAGTTCCTTGGGGGGGGTTCCAAATGGACTCTTACGGCTGTGTAACTCATGGGGGTGTTTGAGAACCACTGACTTGGATAACACAGTGCAGCTTCATCAGGCTTGCAAAGCTCTGTGCAGCATATCTTCAGTCGTGTAAAGTAACCAAGTTCATTTACTTAAGTACTGTACTATAGTAGAATTTTGAGGTATTTGTACTTGAGTATTTCCAATACTTTTACTTCTACTCCACTACATCTAGGATCCAATTATCCAAATATTGTACTTTTACATTTGAAAACGTAAGTTACTGGTTACTTTGTAGATTTGGATTTGCTAAATATATACATGAACACTTGAGCCCCATTAAAAAAAGAATCAAATAAAGATCTATAAGCTCGCATTGTGAGCTTGTAGATCTGCTATCTGCTTGTAGAGCTATTTTCAAAAGATTGCTATACTTTTGAAAACTTGGAATTGGATATTCTGCATACTTTCTACTTTTGTACATTTTGATACCAATGCTTTTGTACTTTTACTCAAGTATATTTTGAATTCCAGACTTCTACTTATAACAGAGTACATTGCAGTATTGCTACTTTTTACTTGAGTAAAGAATGTACTTTTTCCACCATTGCAAATCTTGTAACATTGTGCAGTCGTGCAAGCCCTCTGGTATTACAATGAGCAGTGGAAAACAGTCTCCCTGAAATAAATTATTTGAGCGATGTGACTACTGTGACATCAAAACACGTTCATTAAATTCTTCACAAGATATACTACAGTATACTGTATGAGCCTGGACAAACAGATGCAAACGGGATATTCTTTTTTTTTTTTTTGTATTTCAAATTAATTCAGCCACTAACTTATAACCTCTATACTTAAAATACGTAAAATGTCCACTTGGCTCTGTACTTGGCGCACATAGCAGATCTACAAGCTTAACAATGCGTTGCGTTGTGAGCTTAGAGATAGATAGTAGATCCTCCCCACAATAGGGTTCAAACTGGATTAGAGGCGTGAACGTTATCTTGTTATAGACGGTGTGGGTTGTCCTGTCTTTCATTCTGTGTATACTGTATGGGCTATATTGTCTTCATTCTGTGCTGCTGCATGCCATTTAATGAAGCGTCTATACCTAAAGAAAGAAGAGTATGGCGGATTTAATGTAAGGCAGGTGTAGTCGTGTATAGAGACGGGGAAAGAACTGTGATCCCATCTGCCTCCCACAGCCAGGAAACCGTGGGCAGGCCGTATGACTGATGTTGCTTTGTTGATTCGTTTACAAAACCACATCATTAGAAATGAGACATGGGACACAATCTATCCAGTGTTGTCACAGTGTTCTCGGAGTGTGTCCTCGCGTAAACCCAGGCATCCCTCACAACAAAAGGACCACTACAGTACAGAGTACAGTATAGAATGAGTTATCAGAAATCAGTTTGTTTGTTTTTCTTTTTTTCCCCCTTTTCTTTCTTTTATTAAATTAATGCACATATAGCTGATCTACAAGCTCACAACACGGAGCAATGTGTAATTGGTTAAGTCTGTCTCTGGGTAACCAATGCAAAGTAAGAACCGGTACATTGAACTAACTAATTTTGGGGGTCCTTGACAAGAAAAAGTTTGAGCACCATATAATTATGCATACGTGGCACGCAACATGAGTCATTCAGAAAACTGTTAGGATTTAAAAGACATTAAATCGGACCTCATCAAGGGTTAAACCATCACGGAATTAACCAAATATCACAACAATTATCACCTCCTACCGCCTCTCTCTCTCGCGCGCCACCATACTGACCCGTACAGATGAAGCTTGGACTGCCTCCCTGGATCAGGTCATCGTTGTCGGGCAGGATGTAAGGGCAGCTCTGCTGGACCTCCAGGCAGTACTGGTGACATGGCACCTTCTTCTGACAGGACGTCTGGCTGGTGGGGAAATACTGAGCGCACAGCCAGGGTTTGTAGGCCATCTGAGGGGAAGAGGATTGGGGGAGAAGAGAGGAGAGAGATATTAATTAGGGATGCACCAAATATCCAGCCACTGAAACTAGTGCATATTCGGCGGTATTCTGTTCGGTTGATTATAGAGCCGAAACTGAATAGCTAAAGATCCGGGGTTACTTTTCGTAACATAGGCCTACTGTTTTGTAGTGATGATGTGATCCAAATGTAAGAGTACCCGTTCAATAATGTCTTTTGACATTATCATGCAGCTCTACAACAAAGTTACGGCCATGACAGCAATGGTACAAAAACTGGTAAATAAAATACATGATATATAATATTAATCATATTTGGCTATTCAGTATTCCGTTTTTGGCCAAATGTTTCATATATTATTCTGTATTCGGTTTCAGCAAAGAATTTCCCATTCGGTGCATCCCTAATATTAATGTATAGCCCGTAACCCAGAGATGTGTTATTTAGCTCATGAGCGGAGTGCGGACCGGAGAGATGTGTTATAATCCAGCTCATAAGGCTTCTGGCATTGCAGATTCACTGAGGTGGAATAATGTAGAGTTTGGAAATCTGTTTTATAGCATATTAATTAACATTATTGATCATGTGAAATAATCGTGGATCAACCAATTAATTTGTTGTCGGTCAACGACTTGGAACTCCTTGCAACTACTTGCAACTATTATCCCCAAATGGCACCAATGTGCAACTGGTCAGTCCAGACCGCTGCAGCGCTCGCTAAAGGAGCTGCATCACTGGATGGAGACCTCTGGGCAGACCAAGGATCAGAATGACGTTACTAATGTTGCGCTGGAGAGAGAGAGAAGTCTGGTGCTCTCTGTTGGAGCTGTTGCCTCTGCGACGCGACTACGGATAAGCGATTGAAGATGGATGGATGCATGGATGCATTGGTGTGGACAGCTGGCCCTTTAGGCCTGTAGTTTGAAACACTACAGCAGTATAGTATAAAACTGGATGGCACAAAAAGCCCAGGGAGGGCTTGTTTCCATTGTGGTCCCTTGTACTCAAGTCATCAACACATCGTGACAGACAATACATATCAACAACGCATTCAATATTTGCCCATGTGTTTCATAAACGCTGATAATTACTAAATATGAATACATTTAGCAAAAGCATTCATCCATCCACACACACACACACACACACACACACACACACACACACACACACACACACACACTGCACACTTTTTCTGACTTTTTTTAGAGAGTAAACTGAAAAAAATAACATTTCTTCAACACATGATTACGGATTGTTGTCATCAGGCTGAATAATTGTTTATTTCCCAACATTCAAACCATAGCCAGCCGCGTTCATTTGCAGAAGATTGTTGAACTCTTGTCAAATTCATGGTTCCCTCTGCCATGTGTGTATGAATGTGTGAGTGAGATTGACATGGTAAAGATAAAGCCACTACAGAAATGGAGCACAACGGAAACACCTCACAGAGATTGTCGATTTGTCGTACAGTACTTGCTTGGTGCTGTTGGGAGACGGGTGTCTCTGCGGAGATTTGTTACAAAGGAGATCTGAAACTGTGTCTTCGATATAAAACACAAAAACCAGTAAGCCCTGAGGGGCGATCGAGCATGCACGCATCCGCCTGGGTGACGGCAGACTGCTGGGCGAGCGTTGGCACTTTGGGGGGGGGGGGGGGTTAGATCAACATATGAAATTCATTCTGTACTGGCCTATATGGAGCGTGTCTTGAGTGTACAGGGTGTCATGTCAATCAGTCAAAGGACAATCCCGGAAATCACAACATTAATTTTAACCCATTCTGGGCGGGAACCCCCTTTGGTGTGTTAAACATTATTGCGAATGCAGTGAGCACTTACTATGAGACCTAGCAGATCATGTCTGTGTGTGTGTCCGTGTGTCCGTGTGTCTGTCTGTCCCGCTATCCAAATATGGAGTGTGTTGCATCAGCAATCACTCAGCTCCATATATGGGCACAAAAGGGGCCAGGTCCACTCAGCTCCATGTATGGGCACAAAAGGGGCCAGGTCAGACAGACAGACAGACATGATCTGCAGGGTCTCAGCTGCGTTCGCTTCCCGCGTTTGCGCGTCTTACTCGTGTTATAATTTAGCTATTGAAAAATAGCAGATCTACAAGCTCAGAGCTTGTAGGTCTGCTATTTTTGACTATCACTGACATAGAAAAATGAGGTATTTCAGAAAACTGTCAGGATTTAGAGGATTTTCGTCGTCAGGTCAAAGTGGGTTAAAACAAGATGTTCACGAGTGCCAAGATAACCGAAGGACTGCATATGTGTAACTAAAAACCACTATTATTGGGGTTATTATTACTTATTTAATTTGCTTACAAAGGACTGTACTTCTGATTTCAAACAACTGAATGCTGAACACCAATGTGCAGTCCTTTTCTCTGACATGATGGTTTAGGTTATAACATTTTGAATCTATAAGTCTGTGTAATGTCACAATACCAGTAAGACGCGCAAACGCGGGAAGCGAACGCAGCTCGTACATACCGTACATCCCTAACCCTGCAGATTGTAGGAGTTGAGGCATTCAATTTGATTTGACTCGGTTCCACAGATAAATATTGTGAAAATAGCCGATCGTGTGAGCTTGTAGATCGTCCACTTTCAAAATGTTTGCCTCTATCTTATATTACTTGACAATTTGGCCAATGCTTGACCGGTAGTTAGTTGTTTTGGTTTTAAAAGTCCTTAAATTGTCAATTCACTGGGATCTGGCGACCTCCTCCTGACCCAGAGTGTTCAAGGTCATCCCTGCAGGCCCTCCCCCGGAGAGATGAGGCGAGGCGGGGGTCCGCAGCGGGCCGGGCACTGCCTCATCAATCATGCTGGAGCTACTGTATATAACCAAAGGAAAGCAACGAGATCATTTGAAGAGGGAGGTTGAATAGTCCCTTCAGCGCAGAGCGGGCAGGCGCTTGATACAGACAGTGGTGTATGCCATTTGTTTTTACTTAAGTAAACGTAGCAATATCACAACATAGAGTAGTATAAAGGTCCTGTATTCGAATGTTACTTGTGTCAAAGGCGAAAGTACCAAAGCATATATGGAGATCCAGTTGCCCAGAGCCACAGATCCGACCGATGTGCCCATATAGGTCATGTGCACATGGGGCCGACCATATAGTATATGGCACGCGAAGGGCAAAGGAATAGGCGGACAGATACAGAGATCTCCATACATGGGCACAAATGAGACACAGACGGGTACAACGGGTACTCTGACAAAGCCCACGACGCCATGGCTCACACATAATATCGGTTGGATCAGGGGTGCGACGTGGACGCATAGTGGCCCAAACCCTATAGTAGCATCATCGCAAAGTAGTAGTAGCAGTAGTAAAGGGATAATTGTGGAGGACAAAGGGACAATAAAGGGACCATAACTGTGGAGTAAAAAGTATAATGCTTGCCTCTGAGATACTACAAAGTATAGAAAATACTCTAATTAAACTGCTAAAGGTAGGCTACCTCACAACTGTATACAGTACTTGATTAAAGGCACTTAATTACTTTCCATCATTGAGCGCTTGATACAGACACGGTAGCGTTCATTCTCACATGCAGATCGTCAGTAACGGCACCCCACAGTGACGGAGCGTCTGCTCTCAGTGTTGGCACCACTAAGACCATTTTACGGAGCGTCTGCTCTCAGCGTTGGCACCACTAAGACCATTTTACGGAGCGTCTGCTCTCAGTGTTGGTACCACTAAGACCATTTTACGGAGCGTCTGCTCTCAGCGTTGGTACCACTAAGACCATTTTACGGAGTGTCTGCTCTCAGCGTTGGTACCACTAAGACCATTTTACGGAGCGTCTGCTCTCAGCGTTGGTACCACTAAGACCATTTTACGGAGCGTCTGCTCTCAGCGGCGGTACCACTAAGACCATTTTACGGAGCGTCTGCTCTCAGCGGCGGTACCACTAAGACCATTTTACGGAGTGTCTGCTCTCAGCGGCGGTACCACTAAGACCATTTTACGGAGCGTCTGCTCTCTGCGTTGGTACCACTAAGACCATTTTACGGAGCGTCTGCTCTCTGCGTTGGTACCACTAAAGACCATTTACGCTTTTAGCACAGGAGGTGAACCGTTCCTTCTGGGGAGGCTGAACCCACTTGAACTCGTTTAAGCTTATACAACATTTTACGCCGCTGATTTCGAATGAAAATATATTGGAAAATAGCCGATCTACAGGCTTGGGAGCTTGTACTGTAGCTATTTTTGAGAGTCTTATGGGAGTCCTTGGCACAAACTCTTTTCAGATGGGAGTACGTGGTTTAATACATATCAGTTTGGGGGATCCTTGACATGACAATGTTTGAAAACAACCGAGTTAAAGCGGTATCCTCACCCTAACCCTTTCAGTAGGAAACTAGGGCTGGACAGTTAACCGAAAATATATCAAAAATGTAGAACCAATAACCGACGTGATCTCGCTCATGTAGGTTAATCAAATAATCAAGTGTTTTTCTTTATTTCTTATATCAACGAATCAACAGGATTAGATTTTTTTTAGGCAAAATCGTTAGTCTTAAAGGGATATTTCACTTCAAGGGATATTTCACATATTTCACAAATGACCAAAAAACTTTTGGTCATTTCATCGTCTACTCAGTCTTATGTGAACATCCCGAGCAGTTTTTAAGTTGCTTGATTCAGTATTTAGATATTTGATATTCATTTTAGCTGCCCCGCCCCCTCCCTATACAAACTCATTATAACTTAAAACTCCACGATAGATTCATCAAAAACACCTACACTTTTTTCTGTTGACTGATAATGTCCTAATACGTGAGAGGGCCGTGGTTTGTCATTGTAATCTTGGAGAAAGCTTTCTTATAAACAATATGATTAATATAAGATTAAAATAGCAGATCTGCAAGCTCACAATCACGCCATGTACGCCGTGTAACAAAATATAATACAGGGTTAAAGGGATATTTCACTTTAAAAAAAAACATTTGGTCATTTCATCGTCTAGTTCTGTTTTTGACTGCATAATGGTAGACAAATTCTTGACGACTTAAGTGGATGCAAGTTCCTTACAATGAGAGAGATTTCCAGCGCCAATGTCCTTCAGGCACTTTATATTGTGTTGGCATCTGGCCACACAGCCGCCTTCATTGTTATGTTTATAAGAGTTTTTTTTTTCAAAGATTATGAAGCAAAAAAAAGCTTTCAAAGCAAACTTGAATGGATGTAACCGCATAACCTGCTCTCTAATTACTGCCTTCCCAAATGTAGTGGTGTGAAATACTTCATCAGTGAAACTATAGATTTACTGATTGAATATTTTTACTATTAGCTCAGTGGTAAAAGAAAATGGATGAAAAGATTATCCGGGTTCAAATCCAGGGTAGAATGCACCAAATTAACGTGCAGCTCCTCTCGTACTGAACGGGATGACTATTGCAACAACACATCATCAGTGAGGGTGAATCTAACCTGTCTCATGACGGTCTAAACCCAGCCATGTTCCCTATCAGTGGGTGAACAATCCAGCGCTTGGTGAATTCTGCTTCACAGTGACGGGAAGAGCTGACATCGAAGCAACGTCACTATGAAAGCTTGGCCGCCACAAGCCATGCAGTTATCCCTGTGGTAACATAGTACAACGTGTAGTACAGCACAATAGATTTTGTTACTTTCCAGCACTGTTCATAATGTAGTTCAGAAGCGGAGAGATGCATTGTGTAGCTCTATTGTAGGTCTATTATTGGTACAGATAAGTTCTTGGTTTATGGGATCCTAGTCTCTTTGATGCACTGACTACACTGTATCTCTGCATGCTACAAGTGATTATTACCTTGCTTATTGTAAGCCACTCTGGAAAATGCCTAAATTGTAAATTGCGAGCCAAACCACAAACAGTCACTCCACATTTAATCCAGTGACATGTTTTGTAGCCAGCTACAGTTGATTATTTGCTGATAGCGTGATTGCTGTGAAAGATATGGTCCCTCCCTAATGCAGGCTAAAAACTACCTGCCATTGATTGGAGGTTTGTATGTCATTGTCACATGGTGCAACCAAACCATGCATGGAAAGACGTACACTGGTTTACCCACAGGGGGTTCCTTGAGGTGGGTTCCAGGAGTCCCCAGTGAATTTTGTTTATATAGCATCAAAGTCAGTTTAACCACTTTAACATAGTGGGCCACTGGTTGAGAAACGGTGCTCTCATCACTGCCACCACAGCAAGGAGAGGACGTGGTGGCCCTGACGGATATGACGCACCATTGACGTGAGTGAGTCAGTGACACTCGCGTCAGTCACGCTTTCATCTGTCAGGGCCTTAACACGTTACCACATCCAAGCTTTAATCTGTCAGGGCCTTAACACATTCCCACATCCACTCCGAAAGAATAGGCTACCTCTGACAGACAGCTAGACCTTACTTAGAGCCTGTGGGGGAAAGTAACTAAGTATTACTCAAGTACAGTAGGCTACTTAAGCACTTTTCTTTTTTAATTTTTTTGATAGGCCTATTTGAGTATTTTAAATTGTTTAAATATTGTACATTTTATTCCATACCAATATTTTTTGAAAACTTTAGTTACACGTTACGTTTTAGATAGATTATTATTGCAAAACATACATTAATCAATTAAGCCCTATTTTATATATATTATTTTCTTAAATAGGAAATCTTCAAGCTCAGAACGTGAACTTGAAGATCGGCTACTTTTCTAAAAGCAACATTTTTATTTGAGTTTTTTTATAGTATGGTATGTATCTGTACTTTAAAATATCCGAGTACTTCTCCCACATGCTCACTCACTCAAGTCTCAACAGACACAAGGCTATATACTGCATTGTGAACATCAGAACCACGGACAGCTCACATAGTTGGAGGTAACTGTCAGCGCCATGGACAGCTCACACAGTGGTTCCTGGAATGCACCAAGGTTAATTAAATAAGGTTAGGAAGCAAAGACCGTACGGTGGACTCCATGTTGCTCCCTGGAAGGAAAGAAACATGCGCAATTGAGACCAAGGAAGCTGAATGCGGAAGTGTTGGCTGCATATAGCCCATTGTGCATGTTTCTTTCCTTCCAGGGAGCAACATGGAGTCCAACGTACGGTCTTTGCTTCCTGTCCTCTTTTAATAGTCCTTGGAGCGCACTGACATCAAGGGCTCTATTTACGTCCATGCAAATTTATCCCTAGACTTCTTTACCTTTTTTTTTTTTTTACTATTTTGAAAAACATTATTGAATAGTTCAACTACCGATCTACATTGACACGTTGTGAGCTTGTAGATTGGCTATTTTAACTATATTCAAAAATGTTTTTCAAAATAGTGTGCCCTCAGCTATGCCTGTGAGAAATACTATTACCCCTCCCCTACTAGGCACTAGGCAGGGTTTTTTAAGTGGTGCAACCACTTCCTGAAGTGACTATGTGTGTTGGTGGGAGTGTGGATGGGTGCGTCTGAGCACGGAAACAGCATGGTTGATTTTCACCACCTGTGCGCAACCTAACCTTCGGGTGTGCCAGTACAGTACAGTACAGTACAGGGTACAGTAGAGGGACCCCCACACGGTAACTCTGTCATTTCTCAACCGTTTCGGACGTGGGGCGGCTCGCCGCAATCAAGCCGGCACCCTGGGTGCGTTCCTGTGGGTCTGGTCTCGTAACATGGCTTGTTAGACAATAGACTTTCAATCCATACCACCTGGGTTTGAATCCTGCTCACGCCATCATTTTTGTGTCCACCGCAAACAACTTTTTCTTTTGCGGAATAAAGTAAAGTTTGCTTTGGTCCGACATGCGTTGCGTCGTGCTTGCGGTTAGGGTTAGGTTTGGGGTTTGGGGTAGGGTTAGTAATAGTAATGCCCGACAACACATACTGTAGGAGCCAAAATATACATTTTGTTTGTTGTTTGTTCTATTTTTTTATTTTTTCGTGCTTGGGTTTTCGATGTGCCACAGCCCTTACCTGATTGATGAGCTCCTGCTGTGTGTCTGCTAATCACTTTACTTATGTCAGCTGTGTGTCTGGGCAGTGGCATTCAGTGAGAGAATGGGGGTGAGCTCTAGGCTCAATATTTTCTGTTGACCGTTTAACTTTAACTTTTATACCTACATTTTCATTTATCAACATTTCAGTACATTTCTTGGACCTTGTTTATTTGTCAATAAATCACCTTAACTACAATAAGAACTTTTCTGGATTTGATCGAAAGAAACGCGTCATACAGTTCCTGCCGACAGCTCAGCCTCATAGCACTACTTCTAATTTGATTTGATGGGAAGAAGTAGTCGCTACAACACATACAGTACATGGTCACCCTTGGCTTTGTGTGGTGCCACTCAAAGTGACTACTGGGTTGGGCTTGCTGGATGCATGGCCAAACCCCTATTTATATAGATTAGATGACTAAGCCTAATAGTGAGCCATTTGCTGTCTAGACTAACCGATTCCTGTGTTTCACCCAGGGCCCCACTTTATATTATTAGTGCACATGCGTCACTTTTCCACAGGATTTTGGAGTGCTGTCTTTTATATATAAAACCCACAGACTCTTTTAAACGCGTGAATTACGTTTGTGTCCGAGCATAGGCATGGTAACACCCCGCCTGCCTGTGATTGGCCTACCGACACTGCCTGTCTTGACCTACTGTCCTCCGAGGTGGATATGCTGGATAGTCTGATGCGAGGTTACTCCGTAGTGGGAAATAATACAATAGAACGCTAACTTGTACGTTTTATTTTTGTAGAAGAGGCAAACTAATATTGTTTATGCCGTTTGCTTTGATGGAATAATTGATTGAACATGCATGCCATAATATGATTTGATTTGGGTGTGTTTGTGTTGATTATTGTGTGATTTGTGTAAACTTGAAACATTATTGTACTATAAAAATATATATTTCCCCTTCATCTTTATCCATTTTAGTGTAATGGTATTAGTTTACTATAATTAGATTAATACACGATAATCAACACTAACACTTTATTTAGAACACACTCAAATCAAATCACAACAATAACAACATACGTGTTATTCAATCAAAGCAAACGGCATAAACAATATTAGGCTGCATTCTGTTGCGCGTGCCAAGCTGTCATTCTCTTGTAGCCTATTATTTATTTCTCAATCTCACCACGGCCCTCGCGTCTCAGAGGACAGTCAAGACGGGCAGTGTCAGTAGACCAATCACAGGCAGGCGGGGCGATACCATGCGTCAGCCATGCCTATGCTCGGACACAAACGAGATTCACGCCTTTTAAACATGGTCATTATCACACTCAAAAGTAATAAATGGCAAAAATAGTCGCTGACAGCTCCCAACAACACGCGGCCATTTTTGCTATTGTTGGATTTTTTGCATGTCACTCTTGTACAACGAAGTAAAATGAAGTACAATTAAGTAAAATGAAGCATCCATTCACAAAACAAATTACACACTACATCAAAAAAATTACACATTACATCACAGAGGCAAATATTGTACTTTTACTCCACTACATTTATTTGAAAACTTTAGTTAGTAGTTACTTTGTAGATTTTGATTATTATTACAAAACAGACAGTTACCACTTCAACGCTATATACATCGGCTATTTGAAAATAGCCAATCTGCAAGCATTGTGAGCTAGATCTGCTTTTTTATACATTTGAAAACTTGTGAAATAGTACTAAAATACACTAATAGTACACTTAAATACATTTTGATACCAGTACTTTTGTACTGTTATTCCGGACTTTTAATTAAGTAAAATATTTGAGTACTTTTTCCACCACTGAAAAAGAGTATGGATGCTTAACTAGGACAATTAACAACCATTCTCCAGCCACTTGTCACTTGACAAACAATTAGCGGCAAACCCTGTTTGCCTTTTGCACAACGTACAGTATTCACCACCACTCACAAAACTCCCTCCATCATTCCACACAGGCTGTGATGTAAGCAGCCCTATTATCGTATGTCATTAGAGCATTGTGGGGATCCTTTGAGTTGCTAATGTACCAAAACTGCACCAAAACTGTGTGCCAAATTCCAAGCCTTGTGCAAAATGCAGAGTCTGGAATTTGGCAGCTGTGCCGTTAGGATACTGTGGCTTCAGAATTGTTTTGTCATTTTACTTAGGCGTTTCACCAGAGGAGAAAAACTGAAATTATTATTATTTTTTATCCATAATGAATTAATAGCACAGGCAGACTCTTCACACTAGAGCATGTCTCAAATAAATGTCAGAGCTGAAATCGACATAAATATAAATATGAAATAAATGCTTAAACATGTAGCTAGGTGCAATGTTAGAGACCACAGAAGTGAACCTTTCAAGCCTGTTTCCTCAACTCGCTGTTTTCTGTAAGGCATCACTCTATAAGCCATATCTCCAAAACTGGACAACCAATATGTCAATTTGATGCTATGATTCCATGCTTTCATATGACGTGAAAACGAAAAACACAAAAAAAGGGGTGGTGCAAGGGGGTTTCCAAAGAGGTCACATATACTGTTTGTAATTTTACATAGGGGTGGTGCAAGGAGGTTTCCAAAGAGGTGGTGTTAAGGGCGGTCAATATTCAGTTAACCATTCCTACAAAAAATAACAATTTATTATCTTGTAACAAAAGTAAAATTTCAAACATTTTGCGACGCTTTCTGAGCTAGATCAATTTCCTCTATAAACAATTATGCCGATTGTACAAAAAGAAAAAAAAAATGCGGTTGTCTCCAAACATCGCGATTTAGGCAATTATGCAATAATTGTGACAGACCTACTATAGGGATGCTGTTGTTATCAAAAGGACACCAAAATAAAAGCATCCCAGACCGGTTACCGACAGGAAATCTGGGTCCTCCTGAAAATGTGTGCAGGCAGTTGCCAAGGTAACCGCTTTCATTAGAGCTCAATGGGTAGTGCCCCGATCTCCTCTAGCTTGTGTGTGTGTGTGTGTGTGTGTGTGTGTGTGTGTGTGTGTGTGTGTGTGTGTGTGTGTGTGTGTGTGTGTGTGTGTGTGTGTGTGTGTGTGTGTGTGTGTGTGTGTGTGTGTGTGTGTGTGCGCGCGCGAGTGCACGTGTGCCTGCGCGAGCATGTGCGTGTTCAGTGTGAGAAGGGAAGCGTTTAAGAGCAAATTGAGTTAGCCAGGAAGCAGACCCTGCAGTTTGATTTGATCAGTCTGTGTGATCAGTGTGAATGGGGAACCTTCAATCACCGCAGCGCTTGATCTGCTTCCAACATTGTCAATGAGGCATGAGACATGGCGATGTATAGTGACATGGGGACATGTAGGGGACATGGGGACGTGGGTGACGTGATGACACGGGGACGTATAGGAACCAGAGCCGTAGAAGAAGAGAGTCGCGACACGCTTTGATCTCGCCACAAATCGGGGTGCTATGGCTATAGTTCCAAACATCGGAACTATTCCATTGAGATGGAATGAGCACTTCCACATTCCATTGTTACAATGGGAGTCAACACGAGTGTCGTCACTCTCGTACTAGATCATGCTGTAAGAACACGGGGAAATGAGGGATATGCATATCTATAGGGACATAAGGGACATGGATATCTAGGTATACTGTATGAGGACGTAGGACGTAGGGGACATGATGGACATGGATATCTATCTACTGTAGGTATATGGGGACGTAGGACGTAGGGGACATGATATCAATGGACGTGGGACATAGGGGACAAGATGGACATGATATCTAAGGGCCATGGGGACGTGGATCTGTGCACAGGACATTCCTCAGACATTCCTCGCTCAACTCTGAGCATGTATAGTACATCCCATTTACAGTTAGACTAACCAATTGAATGTGTGTAAATGGGTGAATGTATTCCACAATCTATGTAAAGCACCTTGGATGTGCTATATAAATAAAGAGCTACATACAGTATATAAATAAATAAATGAAATAAATAACCATTTATATATGAATAGGTTGTCAAGTTTAACAAACTTATCTCGAGTCCAGTTAGATGAAAAGGACAAAGTCACAATATCTGAACAAAGTGCAATTAAGGCCAATTCACAATGGGCTATAATACATACCATATTGGAGTGCGGTGGTCATTCCTCTCACATCCCAAAACCAATAAGCCCCACTTCTCACGCCCCCCCCCCCCTCCCTCCTCGGTTATTTTTCCCCACACCTGTCACATCAAACATAAAGGAGTGTGGGAGAGCGTGACAGCAGCCGTGGAGGAAGCCCTGTGCTGCAGAGAACCTCAGTGGAGCCTCCCCAGTCGCTCTGCTGAAGTCCTGACAGTTTTGCAATGAACCACTTCATTTCGACTATTTGAAAATAGCCAATACTCAACAAGCTCACAATGCGTGCGCATTGTGAGCTGTTTTCAAAGATTTTTTTGACATTTGAAAACTTGTAATGGGACATTCTGCATACTGCGTTTTTACTTTTGGTACTTTAAGTACATTTTGATGCCAATACTTTTGTACATTTACTCAAGTACATTTTGAATTCCGGACTTTTACTTGTAGTGGAGTAGTTCTACATTGCAGTATTGGTACTTACTTCTGGTTAAGTAAAATATTTGTGTACCTTAGGCTTTGACCACCACTGCTGTTACTTCTACTGATCTGCAGAACCACAAAGCAAGCCCTGAACCACAGGCCAAACATCACCTCAGGTGACAGTGCTTTGTTTGCCTTTTGGGTGCCTTTTTAGTTTTTTTCCTCTCACGCCTACTTAAGTAGTCAACAAGGTAAAGCATTTTGGCTTGAACGTGATTTAAAAAGATGCAAGGGGACAAGAGTTAAAGCCCGGGATTGATCTCTTTTGGTCAGACAACATTTCTGGCCTCATGCGCATGTACAAATTAGCATTTTCTGCCTTTAGTCAGGCAGTGTAGTACTAGTATAGTTCGACAGGCAATGGTGGGAAAAGTACTCAAGTGATTTACTTAAAGATGGAATGCCGTGACCCCCCCCCCCTAAAACATGATCATCAGGTATTATGATTATGCTAGGAGAAAGATTTAATTTTTTTATTTTTTCAAAAACAAAGTGTTAAAATTATGTTTTAATGTGGCCACACCCATCAGTTCATTAAGTATGCCTAGTTTGCCTGATGGGTGGTGATCCACCTGAACTGAAGCCGCACTCACAGCTGTTGTTGTAGAATTAAGAATTGTTGCACTTTTCACTCAATTATTACGTACAGTATACTTATTACGTACAGTATACTGGCTTGTACTAAAAAACAAGGCACTCATACTCTGTTCGTGACTATATACCTCAAATTCTTTATGCGCATGTGTATGTTTAGCGCAAAGCATCAGTATATAGCATCTCTATTCTGGCGTGTGAACAATCGTAGAAAACAGCCGATCTACAAGCTTAACAATGCGATCCCTGGTCAACAAAGTATATTAGCGTTCAGGTTGTTAACTAATATTATCAGGGGGGCCCGAGAGCCTGTCAGGGGGGCCCGGGAGCCTATAGGTGTCAGGGCCCTGCTCCTGTCCTGAATTCCAATTGACCATATACTGTATGCACACGGCTGCCATCTTGCCAGCAAGGTGCTAATAGATAGCCCATTCATCCAAACAGAAAAGTCCTATCTAATTGTATTAAATAACGTCAAACTCACTAACATTGCAGCTGTAAGAAAATCTTGATTTATCATCTTACTATCTGCAAAATGTTTGTTTCATAAAAATCCTTACATGTTATGATGTACTTCCTATCAAGAAATTCCTTGCAGATGATTATTGTCAGGGTTTGGAAGCAATTATTATCAGTAAAGCAACTGTGCAAATTCCAAACGGGTGGTATGCATAGCTGTTGAGTGATAGTCAACGAGCACTTCCAAACTCCAGCACACAAGGAATTTCTTGACAGGGAGTAGCTCATAACATGTCTACAGTGGATTGTTGTTAAACAAACGCATTGAGGATAATTCAAGCTTTCCGTACAGCTGCAATGTTGGTGAGTTTGACATTATTTAATACAATTAGATAGGACTGTTCTGTTTGGATGAATGGGCTGTCTATGGGAAGTTGCACCTAGTTAGCACCATGCTGGCAAGATGGCAGCCATGTGCATATCGTCAATACCCCAAATCTCAGCCACTAGCTCACTCACACTCGCTCACTCCAGCATGGTGGTGTTACGGTGAACTTGGTGACAATATGTGACAAGCATGTAGACATCACATAGCGTCAGTGTCCGAATGTAATCATTGTTTATTAGCAGAGTTGAACCTTGCGGTATTTGGGTCTGGGACACTTATTTAAAGGCCTCCATGTAAGGTATGTGAAGTCCACAAGATGGTCACATATTTCGGACCAGGCACGTGCACACATAGACATCAAAGGGCGCTTCGGCCCCTGCCCTTTTATCCGTCTGTAAAGCAACTGCCCTTTCCAGACCACGAATGCAGTATTTACTATATAGTGAAAGAAATGCAAATGCCACTCCTTTCCATGCCATACTGTAGGAAGTTAGCATTCAGTAGAAAGTCCCCTAAAGTTGAACGCAGCATTTTGCGTTTAACTAATTTGTTTCTAAATACATGTCGTACACCGCATCTCCAGTAGGCTAGATAAAGAGTGCTGGGTTGCGCCCCGAAAATAGCTGCAAGTCCCTGGTCAGGACACTTGAGTCAACACGTTGTCCCTCTCTGCCCTTTCTGTGTGGGAAAATGCTGTGGTCCTCCTCCTATCATAATGTATACAGTATACTGTATACTACAGTACAACCTTCGGGTATAGGTATATGTGCCAACTTTTAACTCCCACTTAAACTCTTTATAACACCGTATATCTCTTTCTGACGGAACGGTGATAATGCGAGCGTGGCTGTGAAGTGCAATGACAGGACTATAAAAAGCCTATGAGTCAGCGACGGCGTTAGATCCAAGATAGAAAGAGAGTGAGTGGCACGGAGGATCGTCAGTGCTCACACAAACCATGGCTCTCACACTACCTCGGCTATTTTCAAACGTGCTTTAGGTGCATTTTTTTCCTTTCTTTCTTTTGTCACTGCAATGCACGGGTATGCCAAACATATATATAGATTACTTTTGTGATATTGCCAAAAAAGCCTTTTGTGTAAATACTTCCAGCACATGATGAACCCTGGTGTCCTTATTCTGAGATCGGACAATCACGGAAAATAGCAGATCTACAAGCTCATAACATGTCACATTGCGAAGCATTGTGAGCTTGTAGATTGGCTATTTTTGGCTGTGTGTAGAGGGGAAAAAAGGAATAAATCAAGAATAGACCACTGGTCAAAGTAAACCCACTTAAGTGTTTTAAGTATATCATTGTTATAATACCCTTTGTCATCTTTAACCCAACCTTTTCTGGTTCAAGGCCCACTTGAAAATCTCTTAAGTGATTGCGGTCCATCCATCTGACCACCTTAATACGGTAGCTGTTCGGCTGCACATGGACAGCGTGCATTTTCAGAGCACGTGTCTTAAACGATGAATCATCTATAGAGGGTATGTGCGTGACATCATCGCCATACCCACTACTGAGTGTCACAACTACTTCCTGGCCTTGACATCCCATACATCCAAACAGAGAATCTGATCGCGTTTAAAACGAAGTTAAACTCACTTTGCCACTTGATTTGCCACTAACTTTATGCATGCGCATTTCTGCATGGATCAATGGAACTAACTTTATACAGTATGTTCCCATTTATCACAAAGGAAACAAATGGAAAAAATGCAGTGGCTTTTTTTATAAATGGTAAATGGTGCATTTATATACATAGATTGTGCATTACATTCACCCATTCACACACACATTCATACACCGATGGAAGCCGCATGCAAGGTACCAACCAGCACATCGGGAGCAATTTGGGGTTCAGTGTCTTGCACACTTCGACATGTAGACAGGAGGAGCCGGGATTCGAACCGCCGACCCACGGATCATTCAATTAAATATGATTGTAATTGTGTAAAAGTACAAAATAATTTACATTTACAGTACTTAAAAGTAGAAAGTAGCCTACTCACGATGCAGAATGTCTTGTTTGCAGATCTACAAGCTCACAATGCATTGTGAGCTTGTAAAAGTAAAATATTTGCCTCTGAAATGTAGTGTGAATGAGTAGAGGTAAAAGTACTGAAAATGTGACATACTCTACTGCTACTACAAAGTACAAATACCTCAAAATTGTACTTAAGTAAATGTACTTAGTTACTTTCCACCACGGCTCTTTGATCCCCATCATCTCCTCACAAATGACTGAAGTGCATTTGGGCCAACAGCAATTGGTGGGATCAATGAAACTGAGCCTTTACCTGGATTCACCCCATCGGTCTACTTTACATAAATAAATACAGCCTTTCTGCATTCAGTCCAGTGAGGACTAGACTAACACACACACACACACACACACACACACACACACACACTTTATGAACACCATTTGCAAACCCTTGAATAGAAGATCTGAACACATCAAGTGCCGTTCATGCCTGTGCTTAAGTGGCCATGATACGTAACGTCACTGACTTGTCCCACGACATTGTGGCATGAAAGTATAGCAAAACTGTTGGAACAGTTTGGATGTGTTTGCTGCTAGGGTTTGTTGTCGGCCTGTTTCAGTGCTGGTGCAGCTTCAAAGCGCAGAATTTGTTTTGGGATTCTTGGGACAAAAACAGGCTTATTAGATTACCTGTTTCACTGTGGTAAGCCACCATGCAAATAGCAGGAACGTTGCGACAAACCCAAAGCCCATTCCCCAAGAAAATATGAAGATTTGAAATATGGAAATATCAAGGTATTTCTAAGCCCCCGCTTTGATAACACACAGAATGAGCTACGCCACGAGCTCAATTTCCTACTGCAGGGGTTCCAAAATGTTTTCATGCCAGGACACCCAAATAGCAGTCTGTGGCCCCCACTACTGTGAACTGGCTTTTAGAAAGAAGGGTGTGTGTGTGTGTGTGTGTGTGTGTGTGTGTGTGTGTGTGGGGGGGGGGGGGGGTGCTAAACGTGTCACATGTATGTTGTGAGCTTGCAGATCTGATACTTTCACCGCATTTCCCTAAAATCTTTGAAAGATAATAGGAAATAATGACATGCCCAAAGGCGTTTTTGAAACCAGCACAACCAGCTGATTGACTGGCACCTGTATAGTCCTCCACTTTGAAAAGCTCTGTCCTGAGTCCTGACTCAGGTACAGCACTAGAGGTGGGCTCTGCAGGCCCCTTTTCCTGCTTCAGAGGAATTCATTGGGTCAGTGTGGCTCGTTGTTTCCCCTCGTCAAAACCCATGTATTGAGACCTGAGGACCATATTATTGCTTTTCTAAAACGGTTACAAACATATAGCAAGCAATATTAACCTAATAAAACTATTGAATTCACAAAAGTAGATACGCTTTGCGCCACCAGAGCGAGCCACATCACTTCCTTGTTGTGCTCGGCAAGTAGGCTATGTGACTGGAGAATAGCGCTTGATGTCTTTACGGGGCTGCCTGGAGCCACACATTCAGTCATATGAGCCGGGCGGCGCTTAGACGTCCGCACGGCAGGGGTTTGTAAGGCAATCAAGCGCTCCCCTTCCCCAGTACAGCTACAGAGATGCGGAATCAGCTGCGAATGGGTTTCTGAACTGCCCACAGACCCGAGTATAAAAAAATGTTTTCCCATTTTATCATGATTATTAGTGAGGACCTATTATATGAAGATAGGTTGAAAAGTGGTGAAGTGGTCCTTAAAAGCTAAAGTGACATCAGGTCATAATCGGTTAATACCTAATTAGATTACCCCCACTGACTGCCGTTGGTCTGACCTGACCAGGACATGACACATAGGATTAAGTGCCTGATGAAGGAGAAGTGAAAGTAAAACTCATGTGGAGGGTTCGTTTGTCATCATTGAAAAATCCATGCGTGGAATTACTCTGCAAATCTCTTAGTTGCACCCACATTGTTCTTGTATGGCACGTTTTGTTATTATTGGTGAAGACGGTATTCATGAATATCGCTATTGCCATTTTGGTCAAATGAGGCGTAAACCATCACCACACACCACAGTCAACAAGCACTAGTATAGTATAGTATAGTATAGTATAGTATTTTGGCGCTGCACTGTGGCGACATAGACTAAGGGCCGATTCATACTCCTATTTTAGAGCCGAATAAAAGTCGTTTCGGCGCTGTAGAGCCTACAATTTGACGTCATTTGAGGTTCGGGGGGGCGGGTACCGTCCTAAAGTCGGCTCTTCGGTGCTACTGAAAATTTCTGACGAGCCGAAATCATTTCGGCACTACAGCGCCGAAATGGGAGTATGTATCGGCCCTAGGGCTACGCTTGCATGCGGGCCCTTTGTCTAAGACAAATTTCTTCCTCAGGAGACTAATAAAGTATATCTCTATCTCTATCTCTATAGTATAGTATAGTATAGTATAAATAGCTGCCGACTGGGCAGGGAGGCCATGGCGTTATTTGACTGCATGTCTTGTTTTACCCTCATGTCACCTCGTGGCACTGATGGAGAGACGTGACGGGTGGTCTTTCATCATCCAAACCACACAATCATTGACATGTCCTCATATTACCCTATACTATTACCATATTATTGTTGCAGCTAGGTCAAATCCAACCTCTGTTGTGACAGCTTTGGAGATCAAACACTAAGGCACTATTTTTCTCACAACATAACGATTTCATGATTTCAAATGTCAAGCCTACCCATTTTCCCGTTGGCAATGATCAATACATTTTTAGCAACTAAAATATATTTTCATTTACCATCATTTTGTAGACCAAAATGTTTTCGAATTTATATCACTTGGCCAAGTTTAGCACATTTTGAAATAGTTTTATTCTTAATAATATGGATAATTGAATAATTGTTTGGAGCATGTGAAAGAGAGAGTTCCACAGGGGTGGGGAGGCTGCCACACTGAACGCTCTGTCCTCCAAGGTTTGCTTGATTGTTTTGGGGACAGAAAGGAGGTTCATTGAGGAGGCCTGAGATACTGTGAAGCCAGGGTGTTGCGACATTGTCATTTGTATTCATGACAGATGCATATGAAGTTAGCATACCGTATGTTGCACAGAAGCACAGACCTGACTTTTACTCCATTTCATGGCATCTGCTGCCTGTCAGCCCCTGGCTTTTGAAACATTTATTTCTTGTATTTCCAGAAGACTGATTTGAAGCACGCTTGTTCTGCAGTGTGAAGTGTACACTAATTAGTGTGACTGCCCTTCGTTTAGCTGCTGTCACCTGTCAACCTGCTGAACATGTCGCCCGCATCCACCTTCAATATTGTGAAATGAAGCTCAATATTGAGTTCATGAAGAAAGGGAATGTGTTTCATCTTGAAATTTGGCATCTGGATTTGATTGATACTCGGAAATTGGAAATTGGAAATTTAAGGAGGAATTTGTTATGCTTTAAGTTCTAATTAAACAACAACAAGATTAATTTGTTCATGCTGAGAAATAGCTTAAACAGTGTATCATTTGGCAATCTAAAATTGAGACCTCTGTAGTCTGTGCTTTTATCTACCCTTATTTACACAAATTCTCTATTAAACGTGTTATTAAATCTTCTGATCTTTAAGCAACAGCACAGCAATTTCTAACCCAACTTCTACGGGAATGGATACAGTGTGCAGGAATACAACTTCGAGGGCCTGCTTCTAGAGACTCTGACCTGTCCCTGCCGGCTGCCGCCCATGTCTACCAAACTATCCCCATACTGTACATACACTTGCTTCAGTGCTGACAGAATGAACTAGAACAGTGTTTTTCACAACCAGTGGTCCCTGAGGGGGTTGCTGAATGAAGGAGAGTTGGTACTGTATGTTTAACGCTTGAGTGTAACATGAGTAAAAAAGAAAATCACACCCATGTGAAGTGAGGGGCGATCTTATCACCGTACATCATCATACATCATCTCATTCCGGCCAAACAGAATTTGCGTCTTCACCTTCGTCTTCAATGTTTGTGTTTACACAAACACTCCAAATTAGCACATACAGCTGGACATAGGAGGGGCTTATCCACCCTCAAAAATAATTATACTCTCAAGAGTTAAATTATTGTTCAACATCGGCATTACTTAATTTAAAAGAACTTTGATCAACATTGCATGTTATCTCTCCTATGGTACCAACATCAATACAATACAGCGTGGAATTGTGGTTGTAGAAACTGGGCTGAATGCAGAAACGATGTGCAATGTCTGACCAGCATCTGACCAATCACAATCACAATTGGTCCGATATCTCAAACCCTCACCCTAACCTCCCACGGGGCAGCACACCTAAACCTAACCTTAACCCTCTCCCAACCCTTAACGCACGCCTCACCAACCTTAATCCGGTCGTTTTAACGCACCCCTCACCAACCTTAATCCAGTTGAACCAATGCTATGTCTAACCAAGGTATGCCTCCCCGTTGCGGCTGCTATTTATTCATACTATACTTCCAGTGTTTTATTTATTTAAATAAATATAAAGAAATAAATATTTAAAATGTATTCGTTGCTATGCGGAAGACACCACCTAACTACATTGTTGATTTTTTTAAATTATTATTATTTTTAACAAATCAATGACACCCTTTACATCTGTTTATGTTAAAAAAAAAATTCAACCACTGGAAAGTATTCAAAGGCGCTTTGGCGAAAACCTCCGAACTCCATTGGATCCTGAAACTATCTGCTAAACCAGCTAACTCCACACATTTAGCCATCTTCTTTTTCATAAATCGGTGCTATTGAACACCCTTTACCGTCTGCGTGTTAAAAAATAAAATATTGAACCAATGAAAGGTATTCAAAAGTACTCCACTTGAGCTTGATGGGTTTTATTTAATTTATTTATTATTTCCTGAAAAGGGTTTCTTCCAGACGGTGCATATATATATATATATATATATATATATATATATATATATATATATATATATAAGAAACGGGGATTGCACACTTCCAAATCAATTAATATGCACACCACAGGGGTGTGGTGATGAAGAAGGGCCGTACTGATCAGCTTGGCTTCACTGCACCAGGATACATCATCGCGCCTCGCCTCTGAGTGAGCCCATGACAGAAGACGCTGCACATAGAATAGCCCTTTGAACAAACAGGGCTTGTTGGACATGGCATCGGAGCACTCTCTATACGTCTCACAGACAATGCTCAGGTCTGCCTACTGACGTTTCATTATACGGCGAGAGACAACCCTCCTCAATCATCCTAATGTGGAGCGTTGTGAGGCTTAACAAGGATCCTACTCCAGCATAACCTGTTATCTGTTAGTCCACACATGTATTGGACCGGTGTTGATTTCGTCTGACTAAAGCTATGACGAAGAATATTCGTCGACTGCCTTTTTTTATTGAAGAAAATGAAATAAACAAATAAATAAAAACTAAGCTATGATGACTAAAGCTAAGACTATAAATATATTGACAATTTTGTCAACAAATTATAAACTAGACTAAAATGTTAGGGAGAGACTAGTGGAGAAGAAAGAAAGAAAAAAGCAGACTAAAACTAAATCAGAATTTGTCAAAATCAACACTGTATTGTACGAATGTCCACCTGCTGTATTTAGGGTTTTAGAGAGCTGGGTGGCATCAAAAGAAAATATACCGGGCACATTACATAAAGGAAATGTTTCACCTTTTATTTCCATAATATGTATATCCTCATTTCTAACTTTAAATTCATGCCACACCAATGCTTTATGTTTCAGCATGCTAATCTTACAAAGAAGAGAGAGACTCCAGTTTCCATTGGCTTGGAATACCAAGCAATGTTGTCATTAGTATAGGCACATTTCTGAACCATATCCACAGCCCACCTCTGACACACACAGTGTGTATAGACAGAAACGGTACCATATCTTATAATGGCATTAGTCAAGACCAATTATACGAAGATATGGTTGAAAATAGCTGGCACGTTTCTTTAAGAAGCGACTCACGCTGCACCTAGAAATGAATCTTCAGCGAGAGCTCGGGTATAGGGTTGATTGGCCGATCTGACAGGCGTAGCGACAAGTGGGGGGGGGAGAGAATGCACAGAACTGTCACGTTCGTGCACGTCCTATCCACACTTTTCCTGGGCTGTGTGTGCTCCAGTTCCTGTTGATTTCATTGGATATCATTGGTCATCTGACCAGTTTCATTGGCTTTCATTGGATCAAATCGACAGGAATTGGAGCACACACAGCCCAGGAAAAGTGTGGATACATAACATGCCAGTGGTGGAAAGTATCTAATACATCTATTTAAGTACTGTACTTAAGTACAATTTTGAGGTATTTGTACTTTACTTTGAGTATTTCCAATACTTTTACTTCTACTAATCTTGGATCCAAATATTGTACTTTTACTCCACTACATTCATTTGAATACTTGAATTACTAGTTGCTTTGTAGATTTTGATTATTATTACAGAACATAAATGAACCACTTCAGCCCTATAGAGCCTATAGATTTTGGCATTTTGAAAACAGCTGATCTACAAGCTGAGTCACGATGAGTCGCATTGTAGATCTGCTATTTTCAAATTATTTGTATACATTTGAAAACTTGAAATAGGACATTATGCATAATCAGTACCGTACTTTTACTATTGGTACTTTAAGTACATTTTGATGCCTGCACTTTCGTACTTTTACTCAAGTACATTTGGAATTCCAGACTTTTACTTGTAACAGAGCTTTCCTACATTGCAGTATTGATTTGATACTATAAGTTAAAAACTTTTTCTACCACTGTAACACGCCCACGTCAACATTTGAATTGTGTTGAACTGTTTTCTAGGTGACGCGTAGAAACACATCTATTCACATAGGAGCACACAGTTCTATACCGGGGGATCAAACCCGGTACACAGCGCAGTTTATCCAAGCCTTTATCCAAGGCGCTTTACATAGATTGTGCAATGTGCATTACATTCACACATTCATATGCCGATGGCGGAGGAAACCATGCAAGGCACCAACCAGCACATCGGGAGCAATTAGGGGTTCAGACAGCGGCGTAACTAGATGTCATTAGGCCCCCACGCAGGCTGGTCAGCACAGGCCTCTGACAGCTTCCACCACCCCCCCCCCCCCCGCCACGAGCGGCCGCCGGTGAGAACAGCCAAAACTGCGTTTTGGTTTTTATAAACAGCGGGGCACTGTACAGTAGTTGAACGTACCTTACGTGATTGTGAACAGAGCAGCAGCCGCAGCTCAGTCGCATGGTCACCCCACTGCTCTTTTTTACTTACTCTAACGCTATTAGCCTATTTACCTACACTCCACCAGAGCTATTGGGGGGCAGGGCTCGTGTGTGCTAGCAGCAGCCACCATCGGCTTCAGCCAAACTTTGATAAACTCGGCAGTCGCCAATCTACAAGCTCACAATGCATTGGGATGCTACGATGTTAATCAACCGTTGTCAGCAGTGACCGGTACAGTCTAATGTAGACTTGCACCGTCCCGGAGAGCTAGGTGTCGAAAAGGTGTGCACAAATTCGGTCCGACGTATACGAACAGTCCGACAGGCATTAGTCCGATAATTTGTTCCAAAAAGGAGGTCCTCTGAACTTGATGGTGAATTGGGCAGAAGATGTAGTCCTGAAGTGGAATGGAATGAAGATCATTTACTGATCTGGTGTAATGATTGTGGATTTCATTGTTGAACTGGAAGATATTTTGAAAACAAGCTGGGAGAGGACTTTGTGAATGGATTGGTATAAAAGAATGCGTATTTGAAAGTTATTTAAGTCAAAGATGGGAATAGTTTTCAGAGACTTAAACAGAGGAGTGGAACTGGAGAGTCTGCTAGAAAAAGTAATCATTTTGATAAAACGTTTTTGTAACAGAAAAATACCATGAGATTAGATTTGAAATGACTAGCCCATACAATATTACAATATGAGATAAATCATAGTATAATATAAATTAATACAGATTTTTCTTGTCACAAGGTGGCGTATTCTTTGAATGACTCCAATATCCTTACTTATTTATTATAGATGAGTGCTATATGATTTTTCCAGGTTAGTTTTTCATCGATGAGGACCAACCTTTTTGCGATGACGTCATCAAAGAATAATATTAATCATATCCCATTCTGTCCGGTGGATTGCCCGTATGACTTAAAACTGATTTAAAAACGTGGATTAAACAATGAAAACATACTCGTCAATCGCAGGAAAAGTGTTCTACAATGAATTAACTCGAGCAACTCGTGAATAGAAGTCAAAGTGTTAAAACACTTATTGTCCCGACCCAACCCTTTGGTGTGGTTTGGGCTTAAATGAGCAGTGTTGTGCACCGCTAAAAAAACAGTACACGTTCCTACAGGGAATCGATGCTGTATTGCACTAACATGATGTCAGTTTTCAGAGTGCTGACTGTATTTGTCTGAGCTCTGTGTGAGACATGCAGAAAACAAAGACTTTCCTTCTGTTAGAAAACCCAAGGGATGAATGTTTTGCCGTAATTGGTTTTTGGACGATGATGTTGTGGTGGGCTCATCATTGGATACGAAGGAAGATCCCAGAATGCTTTCCAAGTATAATTATCGCCATAAGGGTGCACTCACACAGTTTTTAAGTCCAAGTTTAATGTTTCTTACATACATACATATACCAATACCATGTGTTTGTTTGTTTCTTGTTGTGACTGCAGGTTGCATTTACTATGAAAACGTTCCATTTCCCGTCTGTTGGTTGGTTGGTTGGTCGGTCCATCACCCCAGGCATTACCATATATGGCCTGAAAATTAAGGCCCGGCCCTAACTGGGCCCTCATCAGACCCTGTACACTCATGGTGACCCATGCCACCCTTAGATCTCCAAATATGGAGTTGACCTGTTCCGACATTCCATATGTTGATCTGACCACATCAAACCCTGTACACTCAAGACATGCTCCATATATGGCCAGTATACAGAATTAATTCCATATGTTCATCTAACCCCCCATGCCAAAGCGCCAGTGCTTGCCCAGAAGTCTGCTGTCACCTAGGCGGATGCGTGCACACCACCTCGCCCTTTAGGGCCAGTAAGATGCCCTCAGGCGTCTTACTGGTTTATTTGTTTCTTCGTCAGTTTTGTGTACTGTACATACAGGATTTGACAGACTGAAGCTGCCAACTTGAATTAACCGGCTTATGGCCAGTGCCGTAATTGACGTAATGAATCAATAAAGTGGACGTTAAAAGAGCTACTGTAGAATCAGGCCTGGCTAAAATGACTAATAATGTGTTGCCCTTACTGAACAATATTATGTCTGTCATACTGTATGTATGCACTGCACTGTATGTCATTGTGCTTTTAGCAGCGGAATGCCCATAACACATTTCTCCAGAGATAAAAAAGTCTATCACAGTGGTTCAAAAACTTTTCAATTTCACAGGCCTCCATAACTTTGAGTTGCAGATAACGCGTATCACGAAGTGACAAACGTCCAGTAAAGTTGCATAATCGTGACAGCCCTACTGTTGCACCACGTCTAGCCTGAGCTAACGCTAGACCTTTCTGGCCTAGATGGGAGGGTCGTGGCTCAGATTTGCGCACACCCTGATTGGTTCACCGATCTGTCCGTCAGCCCCGGTCTCTCCTCCCCCCCCAGTGCAGCACTGTTATTGTGTCGACCAGAAGCAGAAACCACTGGTCGCTGGAGTATACCATTCTAACGGACTGTCAAAGTTAAGTCGGCACACGTTGGTTTTTTTCTTAGACGGTGTGGTGGGTTCTTCAGCCATTCTCCTTATTTGCCTCGCATAGCCTCGTTTGAAGTTCCACTGGTAATGATTTCCTCACGGTGTTCCCTGACGTCACATAATTTGGAGCGACGCCTACGTGGAAGGGTTGACTCCCACTTTTAGGCCAGTGCAGCCCATGCGTAAATCCAGGCTTTCATTTTTCACGAAATGAAAGTGGTTTGCTAATAACACGGAGAGGGAGTTGCAAATAAAAGGCGAAAGAGAGAGGGAGAGAGGGAATTAATCCAAGCTATAGCACAATACCAGCAGGCCAGCCAACTTCCATTTAGATCATTACAATGGTGACGACTAGAATAACTGCCAACGGGACTATAGGGCTGTTGCAACAACAGAAAATTGGAACTAATCAAAGTACTGTATAGCTGTAGAAAGACGGAGCTATAAGCAGCAAAACAATATGGGTAAGGTACTGTGTACATTTAGTAATAGTCAGTGGTGTAAAGTAACTGAGTACAATTTAAGTACAATTTTGAGATATTTGTTCTTTACTTGAGTATTTTCTACTCTCAGAGACACATTTTTACTCCACTACAATTATTTGAAACCCTTAGTTACTAGTTACTTTATTATGATTATTATTATTACAAAACATACATTAACCACATCAGCCCTATATATTTCTGCCATTTGAAAATAGCTGATCTACAAGCTCACAATGCGTCGTGATGCGACGCACTGCTCTTTTCATGACACGGAAATAAAATGTCATTCAAATAAGTTCAATTTAATGGAGGGCTCTAAACTCGTATTGAATGTGCTGAACAAATGTGTTGCATTCAGTGAGAGTTGCGAGCCCTTCATTACAAAAAGGGTACACGCCTCGCTTGCACAGTGAGTGAACCGCATCTGAACACTCTATTTTGTATTTTGCCTCAGGGCACAGACAAAAACATAATCATCTACAGTACATTGTCAACAGACCATGACAAATATTTTTGAAATAACTACAAAGTAGAAATGCATGTACAATGATATATAAACGGATGCATCCTAGATAGATTGCCACAACACCCAATAAAATACTGATGCTCACCAGAAAAGTGCACTGCAAAATGAACTTGTGTATAAATAAAGCATGTGCAATTTAATCTTGGGAAGGCAATAGTAAATGGAAAAATAATAAGAGTGTGCCCAAGTGGCAGTTTACAATGTCCCAGACACTTAATAACATATTGCATAATTCCGTTAGAATTAGCGAGCGGGATTATGGGGATACCTTCACTTTTGAAAAAGAGAAAAGAACACTCATCTGCTCCAAAAGTTATACTTTATTGACAAAAAAGTTTGACCAGGTTCTCTACCAAGTGATGTGCGTATTCTATTCGTTTTTGATACCTTCACCTTTCCCTCAACTAAATCTAGAGCGTAATGTATGTCTGAAACATTGTCCATGCTGCACGTATGCGAACACAAAAGAAAATGCCATGTGCGGCCAGGCACAAAGGTACATACGGTGGAGTTAATAGAGTAAAAAAAGACGGCTTCATTCTGTCATGTCATGTCATGTCATTCTCGCATTGCATTGCGATTTGCGAACGTGTGAAATCGATCTTCAGTAGCATGAAGCGTGTTCATATATTTGCATGGGGTGTGCTTCAGTTTCCTGAACTTTTCCAAGCATGAAGCGTGTTCATATATTTGCATGGGGTGTGCTTCAGTTTCCTGAACTTTTCCAAGCATGAAGCGTGTTCATATATTTGCATGGGGTGTGCTTCAGTTTCCTGAACTTTTCCAAGCATGAAGCGTGTTCATATATTTGCATGGGGTGTGCTTCAGTTTCCTGAACTTTTCCAATCCTAGGTCAGGACTTACAAACTGAAACTAATTAGGCCATAGAGCCCCAAATGTTAATTACATTTTGATAGCCTCACTTTTGTACTTTAACTCAGGTAAAAACATCTACATCTACATTCTTACTTCTACATACGATAAGTAAACCAACTGAGTACTTTTTTCCACCACTGGTACTATTGACTGGCTGACCCAGCAGGGTGCCCTAGATCTATAGCACCAAATGACTGTGTACCGTACGCAGCAAGATAAGAGTCAGGGGAGTGGAACCTGGGAACAAAATAATCAGTCTTGTTCATTCTTCGACTGTGTGAAGAGGTGGCTAATAGAGTATACTGTATCTATTCTATACTGTATCAGCTACCGCTACCGAATGGTGCATCCAATGGAGTTCTATTTTCGTCCATGCTAAACCCCTTATCCCTAAACCTCTTTGCCTTTTTTTGTTTTACTATTTTGAAAAACCTTTTTGAATAGTTAAAATAGCCAATCTGTGCTCACAACGTGTCAATGTAGATCGGCTAGTTGAACTACCGTATTCAACATTTATTTTCAAAATAGTAAAAAAAGGCAAGGCAGTTTAGGGATAACCAGAGTTGAACCCATAGACATAAAACAGGTAGACGCCTCCTTCGGCTCTGGGGCGTGTGTCTCTCTTGAAGGCAACATGGAGGCAAGCTTTCCCGAGATTCCCTGCAAAGCATAGCGGAAGCACGAAGGGGAAGTCTGGTAGGCCAATCAGAGGCGCAACTCCCTCTTTCCCAGCGGCACTTGCTTTGGCAATGTAAATGTTTGTTTCCTCATGCCAATAAAGCTCCTTTGGATTGAATTGATGAAGTCCCGGAAAAATCTCACATGTTATTGACCAGTAGTACTTCGATACGCCGGTTCAACGAGCCAGAGCTCCAAAATTGGAACATTAATTAATAATTGAGTGGAGTAAAACTACAATAATTGCCCCTGAGATGTAGTGGAGTAGAAGTAAAAGCAGGTGTCACAGCCTATTGGAAATTAGAAATACTTAAAGTAAAGTACAAATACCTCAAAATTGTACTTAAGTACAGTACTTAAGTAAATGTACTTAGTTACCTTCCACCACTGCTTTCTGAGTGACCCCTTAGCGGTTTTCATTTCACAACACGGCAGAAAGCTCGACCGTGCGTAGCTTGGGCAGACACTACACCACCGCCACTAGTCAATTAAAGAGCTTACCAAAAAGCCTTTTGATTCAGGGGGAAAACACAATCGCAAGTTCAAGCCAGGATGAGCTTTCTATACCGCTGTCTGCTCCAGCCTATATGAGCCAGGCTGGCACAACAATGCTCACAATGCGACGCATCATCAAAGCCTCTACAGAGTCTACACTGTAGTGTAGAGGGTTTGATGATGTCAGAATGACATTATGTGTGATCATACTGTATATGGAGACGTGATGTCACGGTGTGTGACCATTTATGGAGACTTGATGTCACGATGTGTGGCCATATATGGAGACGTGGGTGACTATATGTGATGTCACGATGCGTGACCATATATGGAGGTGACTGACGGACTGACAGGAAATGCAAGTTTTCATAGTAAATGCGGCCTGCGGTCGTAATTATTACTTACTTTACTTATTACTCCCTGCCAACGGGGGAGTCGCTAATTTGCATAGTTTTGTGAGGTAGAACTTGCAAACATGCTACACTATTTTAATCACAGCAGAAGACAATGGGGGAACCGACAGACCGGCGTGGATTAATTACAAACCTTGCTGTCTCCTTTTTCCATTTCCTTGCATCTCCGTTCTTGTAATAATGATGTGCGCTGCTCGCCATAATGTTGCTCTGCGTGCGCTCCATTATGATTTGGATTGTGATAGAAGATCATGTTAAATGGAACAGGATTATACTGTCCAACTCTCTGTCTGTGTTTACTTTTGTAAGGCTGCACTGTGACCGTGGGACGTGGGTAGTAATCATAAAGCTTTGCAGCTTTGTAACGTGGTCGCTGCCTCTTGGCATCACTTTAGGCTAGAACACATAGGTGAACACATACTGTAGGTGCACACGGACATTGCTGTTCCTTGGAGTGGTTGCACCACTCAAAAACAGTAATATAGTGACTCAAAAACAGTAATATAGTGACATCACATTATCAGCCCCTCCCCTAACCCCTCCCCCTTTATCATACAACTACAGCTGTGGGTGCGGCTTAAGTTCATCACCACCATAGACTGTAAAAAATATGGACAAAGCGTTCCGCGGGTCTAACATGAACGTAAAATGAAGCCTGTCAGTCCTTGAATTGTACATCGCCATCTTTCTAGATCCGTTTGGGCCCAGCTGGCCATTGGCTGGCCCAGACAACGAGGCGGGACTTCCCCCCTTCTTCTCTGTTGGTTTTTATTTTGACTCGAGTGGGTGGGGAATCCCGATCATAGACTGTAACGGTAGCCACGCCCCTCAGAACATACACGACTTTATGGTCATTTTTTTTATAAATGGGACCATAATTTTCCAAAAATAATATTATGACATTAGAAATGAGACTTTAAACTAGTGACTGGAAGCAGAAAGTATTCATGACCATGTTTATTAAGGTAATACAGTTTAGGTGAATTTGGGCCCAAATACATGGACTTCTATGGGGCTATGGCTATTCTTTTTACTGCATGTTTTTTTTGTGAGAGTGGGTCCCTGACATGAAACTGTTTGAGGACTGGTTTAGGGCGGTGCTACCGGCTCACATGATGTGTACTCCTCTGTGACTCAGAGTGTAACAGTAGACCACTAAATATATCACTAAGATGCTTTTGAGAAAGCTACATTTATGCTTCATCGGCTCAGTTTTGATTATGAAACCTTCGCTGCTGGTAAATAGCTTTTCATATTTAATATGCACATCCATTAGTGCCATTGGGGTTGGGTAGCTGCAATGGTGGACAGTAACTAAGTGCATGTACATAAGTACTGTACTTAAGTACAATTTTGAGGTATTTGTACTTGAATTGAATATACCAATTTACAATACTTTTACTTCTACTCCACTACATCTCAAAGGCAAACATTGTACTTTTACCATTGTAATTTCACTACATTTATTTGAAAACTTTAGTTACTTTGATTATTATTACAAAACATAGGCCTACATTAAACAGTTCAGCCTTGTATACATTACGGCCATTTGAAAATGGTCAATCTACAAGCTGCACAATGTGTCGTGATGCGACGCATTGTGAGCTTGTAGATCTGCTATTTTTCAAAATATTTTTTTATACATTTGAAAACTTGAGATGGGAACATTCTGCACATAGTGAGTATACTTTCTACTTCCAAGTACATTTTGATGCCAATAGTTTTGTACTTTTACTCAAGCACATTTTGAATTCTGGACTCTTACTTGTATCAGAGTAGTTCTACATTGCAGTATTGAAACTTTTACTTAAGTAAAACAATTGAGTACTGAGTTTTTTTCCACTACTGGGTAGCGGTCTCATCTGGCTCATGACGTGTGTCACCATCATTCTCTATCTCCTGCCGGTCAACATTCACATTGAACAGGAAATTCTCCATGTCCAATATAAAGCAAAGAATGCCCTGTACTTTATATATATAGAAACAATTTGGTCAACCAGTCCTTTGCCCCAATCTGGGAACCCATCTGCAAAAAGGGAAAAACAGCACCCTCTGCTGTTTGTTTCCTTCAGAATCTGATCTTGAGAACAAAGGCATAAATCAGCTATTTTGGGCTATAGATGCCGTGGTTCTCAAAGTGGGTCCAGGGACCCTCAGGGTTCCTTGAGGGGGGATTTCAAATGGACCCTTAAAGGGTCATAAAACCTAAAAGAAAAACGAAAGATATATATATATAATATATAAAAATAAATGAAAGTTAATGTCATGAATCAAACACACTGAGTCTGTTTGATTCAGACTGTTCCCGAATACGATTGCCTGGTCCCCGCTGGCCATGACTCACATGACTTGATACTTCCGCATCCGAGTACACCTCATTCAACTGTATTCAATGCTTTCACAACGATCCGTATCCGAGTACACTTCAATCGATCCCGAGACTACCTATGTGGTGCCAGGAACGGTTGGGTGATCCAGCTCCGGGGAATGGTACGCAGCTTTCACACTACCACAACATCAAGTGTTCCGAGTGCGCCCCCGGGACCATAGTGTGAATCTGCCCTTAGAGTTATGGGGGTCCTTGAAATTAAGTTTGAGAACCATGGTGTAGAGCGAAAAAATAATAAGTGTAGGATAAATTCAGGTCATGTGTACTATAGCGTTAAAGGTTGTAAAAGATGACTGGTCAAATATTACTCCACTACAAGTTGCTCAGTCAAATTAGAATTTTTAATGCCATTGCATTGATGTATTATTATTATTTTTCCCGGAACTTTTCAAAAAATGTGTCGCAATGCAACACATTGTGAGCTTGTAGGTCAGCTATTCTCACAATATTTGAAAAACAGCTTAAGTGGTTAATTCATAATGTACATCCTAGGTATGTAGTGGAGTCAAACGTACAATATTTGACAATATTGGAGATTATAAATACTCAAGTAAAAATTGTACTTTAAGTACGGTACTTGAGAAATCTACTTCCACCACTGTCCACCACTGGTGACCTGGGTTCACTCAGGGTGACCCGGGGGGGGAGGGGGCAGTCTGTGTGTGAGAGGCAGGCTGGGTTGACAGTGAGTGCCAGAGGCATGGATGGATGGCTGAGTCTGACTGCATGGGCCACCAGCATGGAGAAAACGGCAATAACGTCCATGTTGAACCGCGTACTGTTTCACCCTCGGGGGGGGGGGGGGGGGGGGGCTAGGGGGAGATCAAAGCACCACCTGGGGACCACAAAGGTCTCTCCCCGTGCACAACAAAGGCTAATACCTCCATGTCAAACCTTGATCGTGGAAATGTCAAATAGCTTTTCCATCGTTCTCTCTCTGGGGGCGGCACACACATGCATAGCCAAATTGATATTGTGGACAAACTGGACATTGTTGTGATGGCGGGGGGAGACGTCCAGACAGGTGCCAGCTGCCACATTTTTATTATTTATTTTTTTGCTGACATGACAGTTCTGTCTCTTTTGTTCTGTTACTTCTTGGTTTTGTGTATACTGTCGATATATCTAGCCATATAGCCATATCTTATTTACAGATAACTACTTGAGCTGTAGCCAGAACACGCACGCCACGCACGCACGCGCACCGAGGCTTTTAGAAGGCAGGTAGCCATTATCTCAACGGGGAGTCAACATTATCCCTTCACTTCTGTTATCTCTGTAGTGCTGCTGGAGCGCCGTACAGGACTTGTCCAAACCTATAATCAAGAAGGTGATATGTGCTGCAGAAGGGTCGTTGTGGGGGGAAATTAGCTGCTTGACTAAATGACTGTTTTCGCTCCAAATGCCAAGAGGCGGCCGAGGAACATGTGCATGTCTTGACCCGTTTGTGACTGTGACTGTGTTTAACCACATACATGAACCCTATAGCTGCCTTATTCTGGGCTAAACATTTTAGTAAAGATAGACAAGCGAGGTGATGGACAGTGAACTTGTTAGTCTCACGTGGCCAGACTGTTGCCCATGCAATTTTCAAATGCTCCCGTCATACATTCTGGAGCAACGGTAGCTCTGATCATGAGCAAGCGATAAAGCGGCAGTGAAGCCTCCTCCCCACTTCCGTTTAGTCTTTACAGTCGTGCAAATTTATCTAAATCATCTAATCATATACAGCTTGCTCCTTGGAAATAAAAATAAGAACAAATGTAAAGATATTTTTTCGTAAACGGAAATGGCCGCTTCCTTGCTCGGATTTTGGGAGGTTTAGTTCCAGACTCTATCTATATATAGCATACGGAGATTGTGAAATAGTTGCCTGCAGGCTACGCGAGACTATGAACTTGTATACTAGCTATTTTCGGCATTTTGGTGTAGAGGGAATTAGGGAAAAAAGCCTTTAACCTCAGGGGCCCCCTGTCAACTCAGTATAGTGGCTGTAATTGGTTAAAGCTAGTTCAGGATACACAGGTCAGCTCCATATTTAAACTCTAGACGGGCTGCCCCAAAGATATTTGTGCAGCCGTGCCTGGCACCCGGCGAAAACTAGAGTTCTCAACAGGACCGAAAATTAAGGCCCGGCCCTACCTGGGCCCTCATCAAACCCTGTACATTCAAGACGCTGCCCCCGTTTCCACCCAGAGATCTCCATATATGGAGCTGACCTGTTCTGACATTCCATATGTTGATCTGTTCAACTGGCTGCTGGGCCAGCTGAACTGCAAATGTTAAATATGCCTACTATATTGTGTTCTTACGGCCAGCCTGGGCCACCGTGCAAACTGCTGCTGCAAATGGTATATGGCATGCCTATTGCCTACTCTATTGTGTTCGCCGCCCCGTCACTGGCCGATGATTGTGTTAAATTTACGGCAAAAAGGGAATAATAATTTTAAAAATTATAATAATTCTGCGCGTGCATGTCGCACGCACGCACCCTCCGGCACCTAATAATTTACAAATGAATCACTGGATACACGACAAATGTCAGTATCAACTCCTTAGTTTGGGTTGATGGAGAACCCTATTTAGATGCGTTGCAAAATGAAGCGATGCAGACAATGTAGCACATTGGATTTACTTCAGAGGGTGAATTCCTCCATGCTGACTCTCAACCATAAGGCCAGACATTGATTCTGTGGCTGCAGCAGTCACACTTGAATCTTTGTTTCTTTTTTTCCCCACTGGTTCTCATTCACTCTCATATCACCAACATAATGAACATAACATAAGCAATATTCTCTTTTGCACGGATGAGAAGATTTGACAAACAACTACAAAAATAATACAGTTAGTATATATTGCTCCTTATTTGGCAAAGTCATACATTGTAATTGCTTTGGAATGTTGCATATGCAAAGTATGCTCACATACAGACTGCAGAATTATGCATGTTGGCCACTATGAAAAATGGGTGGGTGAAGTATCTATAACTGTACTGTAAAATTATACCTGCAAAGAATTATCACAGCCACGCAAAAACTATAATTCCATGTCAGGATACTAGAAAACGTGTGTGTGTGTGCGTGCGTGTGTGCGTGTGTGGTGATGTGACTTCTGCAGCTGAGAGATGAATATTTTAAAGGCCTTTGTCAGGTCCAAGTTACAACAATGAAAGAGGAAAGTAGTCTTTTGAGGTAAAAGAGAGCTAAAGCATTTCTGCAGTCGCAAAACTAGAAGGACATGGCAAATGGGACTCTGTGCCTTCTGTGTGTGTCATTATGTTCCGTTTCGTATAAGAACGCAGATGGCCTAATTCGATTCCGGTTCTGACACCTCCATGTGTGACTGTTCCCTCCCTGTGAACTGATTGGTGAATGAATGGTCCCCATCTGTGGATTCAAGGCCAGGGCGTCTGTGAGTGGAGCTTGAGTCAGCACCATGGACAGCTCTCCATCTAAACGCTTCCATATATAAAGACCTTTTTTTTTATCTTTATAATTTTTATCAACCCAGTTTTTTTCACCCAGTGCCAATTATCTAATGTAATCCTGCTACACTTCCTCTGCCAACCTGGGGGGGCAGCAGACTGACCTCATGCCTCCTTCTATGCATGAGGAGTCCAAGCAGCTTCTTTTCACCTGACAGGGGGGAATTTCCCTGTCCGGAAGTAGCGCGTGGAAGGAACACGTTATTCCGACCAGTTCCTTTCCTTTCCATCAGGCGCCCTGGCTGCATGGGTACCTACCCTAGGGGACACGGGGAGAACATGCAAACTCCACACAGAAAGGCCCTTTTGCCAACCCCACCTCGGGTATGGGCACAGATGACGCGGAGGAGGGAACACGCCCACAGTATCCACAGCGGGAATCGAACCCAGGACCTTCTAGCTGTGAGGCGACAGCACTACCGACTGTGCCACCGTGCCCCTATAAAGACCTTCTGACCAACAAAATAAACTGGACAATGACGTGCACAAAATATGGGTGCCAGTGTGTGTGAGTGTGGTTAAGCACTATGACAAGACCCTGTACGATGTAGTCATGTGGCTATAGAACGAACGGCTGTTGCCTGCACTTTAATTCTTTGTCTGAAGTAGACTATATAGCCCAATACTGCTTTAAGCATCTGGACACAACGAGGCCTACACACACACACACACACACAGGCTGTAATAATGAGCAAACACATCATGGTGGAGGAAAAGAGCTTTCCGGCACATTAGGCAAGGAAAGCACCTCTCCACTTTAATGAAATGCACTCGACGTGAAGTGCTGCGGCCATGTCGAACAACACCTGCGACGACGGACGGGCTGACACGCTGTCTGACGTACGAACGTGGCTCGAAAGTTGCATGCAATTACTGATAACAGCCTGCTGCTGCTGCTGCTATATGGCTTATTGTTCCTCCTTCCTTAACACTAGTGGCCATCATTATCATAGGATTCTTATGCGTTCTAGTAATTGGGTTATCGATAGAGAGCGGCCCAACCAGGGCCCTATACTACACACACACACACACACACACACACACACACTTTCATATAGGCCTGTCAATGTCAAAGAATACAGGACGCCCTGCATCACCTATAGGCTGCCGTGGAGGAGCTTTGAAAGCCAATAGCCGTGCGTGGCTTCCATGTCCACATTAGAAGGGGCTCCTGCTTGCGGGGGCCTGCATGTGAGCTGCACAATGCTGTGGAGAGAGATGAATGAACATGAGGCCTGTGCGCTGCTGCCTGGAGCCTGGAGTCTCCTTGAATCTGTCAGTCCGTCTCCATGACGACAGGAGGAGGAGGAGGAGGGGGAGGAGGAGGAACATGAGGCATCTATCTGGCCCCAAAATCAACAGATGGAGAGAAGATCCCCCGGCTTTAAAAAAGAAAAGGGAGAGGAGGAGGGGGGGGGGGGGGGGGGAGAGAGAAAAAAAAACAATTTTATTCTTACCTTGCACTGCTCCATGCACGTCCTCACCGAATACGCGTCCGTCTCGTATTTCAGAGTCATGAGCTCAAAGTCCTCGTATTTCTCCTGCGCGTGCATGTCGTAACGCTGGTACGCCTGCACGCACAGGCTGCACCTGCTAGTGTCGCCGCCGCCGACCATTAGCACGTCCGACAGGCTGCAGTTCAAATTGTCCGGACTCGTCGAGCCGTTAAACAGATCCAGTAGCGAATAGGAGTTACAAAAGGAAAGGTACAAATCACTCATATTTACAGTCCGCGGCGGACCCCCTCCTCCCTCTCTGTTGTTGTTGCTGTCGGAAAGGCCCTGGCACAAAGTGTCGGCGTCTCCAAAAGTGAAGCAGTCTTTAGATAAACTATTATCGTGGTGGTGGTGGTGGCAAGTTTCGAGTCGCCATAAATGTTTGGTAGAATTATTTCCTATAAAAATATTCTCGTGTGGGTTAATAATTCCTCTGAGGCTGATGCTGTGTGCTAAACGGGTTTGGGGGGATGATGATGATGATGATGGTGGTGGTGATGGATGGTGTTGGTGGGTGCCCGGCGCCGGCGGCATGTCGCCGGCGTCGGAGGAGGAGAACTTGTCGCGGTGCTTGGCCTCGGCGCAGAACCACAGGTGATCAGAGAGGAGGATGGTGAGAAACAGGAGCGACGCCAAGGACAGTCGCCATCGCTGGGTCCTCTCCGAGTCGGTGAATGGCTTCTCGTTCTCGCGGGGCTGCTCTAGCCAGATCTGGAAGCTGCCGCGGTGGTGGGGGTCGCCGTCTTGCTCGTGGTGGTGGTCGTGGTGCCAACACGTCCAAACAGCCCTGGTCATATTTTGGGAACGGCGGGCTCGTCGATCGACGCCGCCGGCCGACTCCACCGCGGGGGCTCCTTTCCTCCGGCTGGCTCCACAACAACGGTCATTGACGTGACGAGGACTCGGTCCACTCTCTGTGTTTTTCTCCTCGTGAACAGCAGGGTTGTCCTGGCGTGCCTCCTCCGCGACGATCGGCGATAATTCCCATTAAATGAATGTTGCCGGTGGTGGAGAAATCATATGCCGCAACAACACACCAGCACGGGCCGCATCATGATGATCCTCCTCCATGGCTCCTCTCCTCCGGTGAAGAAGATGCTATAATTCTTTAGCAACATCATGTCTCGCCTCCTTTTTGCTTGTAGCGCCTCCTCTGCTAGCCTCTTCTCTCTCTCTCTCTCTCTCGTTAGCAGCAGCTGCTCCTCTGCGTATTTCTCGCACACACACACACAACACACACATACACACACACTCCACACTAGCTCGCGTGCATTTACATTTTCCAACCCGGCTCCGTTGGTCGTGGGACGAAGCTAGAGGGCCCGGACGTGTTTCAACATGGCGAGGTTCTCACGGCAGATGGCCTAGGATGTGATGTGGTGTTTTTCTTTTTTCTTTTCTTTTTTCATGCCCACACTGTCATCATCATCATCATCATCATCATCATCATCCTGCTCCCGGATGGATCAAGTTGCTGCCGACGCCATGTTCGCGCGCGGACGCGGAGACGCGCGGCTGCTCTCAGTGCTCTGCTCTGTGTGTGTGTGTGTGTGTGTGTGTGTGTGTGTGTGTGTGTGTGTGTGTGTGTGCGCGTGCGTGGAGCTTGCTTGCGCCGCCGAGCGTCAGCTGTTGTTGCGCCGTGACAGCGACGGCACACACACACACACACACACACACACACACACACACACACACACACACACACACACACACCTGATCTCTATATGAAATGATCGGAAGCCGAGGAAAGTAAAATAAGCTTTAGAGATGATAGGCCAGCTAAACCTTTGCCTGTATTTTCAGTTCGCCCATCTCATCTGATAATTCAGATGTAATTAATTCTATTTCTAGCCTATATGTTATTAGGCTACTACTACTAGCCTATTATTATTATATATATATATATCTATTTTTTATTTTATTTTTTTTTTTCAAAAGAATCCTCAACAACTCATTTCATTTTTTTAAATCTTCTTGTTGTCGTTGATGCTGCAGGTTGAATTGAGTGACTCGATATGAGCTGTCCATTGTGCTGAAAGTAAAGTGTGTGTGTGTGTGTGTGTGTGTGTGTGTGTGTGCGCACGCACAAAAAAAGCTGTACATTTTAATCTATTAGCTCTTAGCTGTGACCAGGTCATAAAAGTAACTTTCTTATCAACTGGCACACAGTGTGTCTTGATAGATTCAAAAGGTCACCAGCAGCCAATTTAATTTGTAATGTGTTTTTATTATGGGGGACGGGGAGACGGAATTACGGTAAAGGTAAAACTTTATTTATAAAATATGCGACTTTCAAACCTGGAAAAGGAACAGCAATGACCGTGTGTCTGTGACTCTGTGTGTCTGTGTTCACCTATCTATGTGACGTTATGAGCACCAGTATAATGAGTACCTAGTAGGGGTGCTGTTTGCCAGAAACGGAGAGAGGGATAGTGCTGCACTGTTGCCTGCTAATGAGAGAGAGAGGGAGAGATAAAGAGAGGTGTGTGTGTGTGGGGGGGGGGGGGGGGAATTGCACCACTCAGTTCACGGGTGTGATTTTATATATTTGCATTGAAATTCCCATAGGGCGATTTTAGGTCGCTTCATATAAGAACTGTGTTAAAAATAAACCGATCATCGATCGATACATATGAAGCAATGTCGCTGCTAATATGCCCAGCTGTCAATACATTGTTCCTGAGATACCTCGTTGACGTAAGCTCAGCTGGTGTTGACACGACTCGTACTAACCACGACATTTTTTATATAAAAAAAATAATCTGTTGTGCAACGGGCAGCTGCAGCCACCCCGCCTACCCGGAAATGTAGTCTCTGGGTTGTTTGACTCGTTTCTAGCGCTTATTGTGTTACTCTTTGGGTATATTTGTACATTTCCACCTTCAGTCGATGCTTCATATCCATATGAGTGAAAAGGCTGGGTTGATCGGTTTATTTTTCAAACACAGTTCTTATATGAAAAGATCTAAAATCCCCCTATGGGGATTTCAATACAAATAAAAAGTACACAAACCTGTGGACTGGCGCCCTCTACTGACGGTAACGTCAGGACTTCATGCTCTATGGCCATTATTTACCAGAATGTTTGTGTTTTTGAGTGGTGCAACCACTTCTACAACCAGCAATGTCCGTGCGTACCTATGTGTATCTGAGCACCAGTATATGACTATTAGTACCAGTAGGGGCGCTGTGCCAGAAACAGAGAGAGATAGTGCTGCTCTGTTGCCTGCTAATGAGAGAGAGAGGGAGAGAGAGTGAAGTCGGTGGGGCAAACGGTTCTGGAGTTACGTGCATTGCAACCGTACACACACGCACGCACGCAGACACGCAGAGACGTGGTGCATTTATAGTAGGATGAATTAACCTCTTAAGCTTTATATCCATCCATCCGTCTTCAACTGCTTATCCGTAGTCGGGTCGTGGGGGCAACAGCTCCATCATAGAGCTCCAGACTTCCCTCTTCAGAGCAACATTAGTAACATCCTCCTGGGGGATCCCGTGGTGTTCCAAGGCCAGTGAGTCGATGTAATCCCTCCAACTGCCTTGGTCTCCTCCCAGTGGGACGTGCATCGAGGACCTCCCTAAGGAGATGCTCGAGAGGTATCCTAACCAGATGCCCGAACCACCTAAGCTCGCTCCTTTCCAGGCGAAGAAGCAGCGACTCTACTCTGAGTCTCTCCTGCGTGATTGAACTCTCATGCCAGCCACCCATCTGCGAAACACTCATTTAGGCCGATTGTATCTGTGACCTTATTCTTTTGCTCATGACCCACACTTGACCATAGGTGAGAGTAGGACCGAAAATGGCTTGGCAGAGAGCTTTGCCTTCTGGCTTAAGCCCTATATATATATATATATATATATATATATGATATATATACAGCTGCATTGGTATTAAAAAGAAAATTCACTTTGCAATTTGTACTTTTGAATACTTGCGTATTTCGAAATGCAAGTACTCACAGTAAATAAAAGTCTGAGGAACAACAACACGTCAACACCATGTCTAAAAATGTATTTTATATTGTGAAAATATCCACATACATTCTACTACTTAATACATTTAAACATTGTACATGTACTTAGTTACTTTTTACCCCACTGGCAGGCAGCCACTGTCTGTTTCCAAACTGTGTGTGTGTGTGTGTGTGTGTGTGTGTGTGTGTGTGTGTGTGTGTAGTGGTACAGTCCCTCCACTCACTGACCCAGACCAGTCTAATTAGGGCATTTATCCCATTAGGAAATGGCATTTGTGCAATGCTAGCTCTCAATGACTATTTGCAAAGCTGTCGTTCTGTCGTTGGATTCTTATGACTCATTATCTGCTCCTTCTAAGTGCTCGGCTGTGGATTCCTTTATCAGGGGGCGCGGTGACAACAAGACACACTGTGTGTCGTGTGCAGCCTGCCTGCCGCCACGCATACACAAGTCCGCTAGTTGGGTATGAACTCTTAACCCGCTATTTCTGACATAATTTAAAATCTTTGTATACAGTATATATATATGGTGGTGCTTACATGAAGGCGTTTGAGAATCACTGACATGGCAATGTAGGTTTTTCAGAAAACTGTTTTACTTTATTATAAGATTTGTCGAATCGGCCTCAGGTCTTAATGGGTTAAAAGCCTGATTTATACTTGTTTGGTCGTGTCCTGGTGTTGCGTGTATAGATCTGCTATTTTTTGGGAAGAAATATAGCTTGTCATTTAGCCCTAGAACACTAAACATACTGTACATTTAGTCACACCATCACTAAACCGTAAACACAGGTATATTTTACCCAATGAAAAATATTCCATAAAATATATTTCTCGTCAAAATATATTGAAGTAGCCTACAGCAATACATGGCAACGTGAGGTACCTTTTACATTTGTCTCTATCACACTATCACTAAACACGGGTAAAACCAAAACATTGACCATCAAGGGGAAGCTACATGTCAATTTGTTCCAATATTGAGTCGTTATCAACGGGTTCCTCATCGCTTTTTATTGAAATGTGTTATTGCACAATTA
Source organism: Protomyctophum bolini (assembly GCF_963924005.1). Taxonomy (NCBI): domain Eukaryota; kingdom Metazoa; phylum Chordata; class Actinopteri; order Myctophiformes; family Myctophidae; genus Protomyctophum; species Protomyctophum bolini. The sequence continues at coordinate 18,492,457 of NC_137885.1, read as the reverse complement.
TGCTCAACAGGTTTGCACAAACCACATGTTTGTGACCATGTGTTCCAAACACATCCTGAACTAGAGGCTACCCACACGTACCCTAAAGTAGTGCCTACCTGAATGTGCTGCAACTAGAGGCAATAATGCAGGTTAAGACAATGCTATACCCACATGCCCTAACTAAAGGTAATGGTAATGTAGATTAAGACAATGCATGCCAAAGCACAGTAGTGTTATTTCTTTAGAGACAGCTTCATGTGGCTATACCTGGTCGGCATGCTGGACAGCATTTCACACAACTATTGTGTAATCTTTTGAGAATATTATAAATTATAGGACCCGCTGTTGGACCACAGTAAATGTTAAATGCCACGATGTTATTTCATTTCAGAAATATTGATTCCCTTTTTACATCAGTGCAGAATAGTCAAAGATTCCAGAGCAAAGAAAAAACAAAACAACAAAAGGTAGAAAACATGTTTTCCGGTTATCTAAACAGATTATAACACTTGAGTACTTTGAGTCTAGAAGTGTTATTGAATTATGCAAAACGCAGACGAACTACATATTCTTGGCGTTTGTACTTCAACCAAATAATATGACATGCCTTGTCATTGTTTTGTAGTTTAATCCGCTTGTTTGCAGTCGCCCCATTTAATAAAAGTCAGATCTTTTTTCAAAAAATGCTGTGATATAATCATTAATTGCATGAACAATAAGCTTACCCCTAAAAGAACATATTATTTAATGGATAAATGAACCAGTCTTTGCTAGACCACATATGCAATAACCCACCCTAAACTGACGAAACATGTAGAGCAGAGGGAACAAAGGGCTGAGGGAACATAGGATTCCCTTACAGCTGTTTAAATCAATAGTGTGATTCATAGATTGGTTTGGAAAGAAATAAGTGCCCTGAAATTAAATTACAAAAACGCCACTCTCCCATAAGAAACAGAGGATTAGCCCACCTAATTTGATATTGTCATTGGGCTTCAACTGAAATTTGTCACAGAATGTGTTAAAAGGGACAGTTCCCTTTTTCAGATTTAGAAAGTACAGGTCAGGGTGTTTGTACAGCAAGTCTTTAAAATTCTTAGCACCTTATTAATCACACCTTGAACATATAGTTGCACAGAGGGGGTTTGGAGATTGCAAATAAATAACGACTGGATTATTATAGGAATTCAAGATATCTGGGTGATTATTATTTCTTGAGCCCACTTTTATCATTACTTACAAATCAGGAGTTATGGTTATAGGAGTTAAGTTCCTATTATACAGGTGGCAGAAAGGTTAATATTTATAATCTAACACTAAGACATTTATGACTTAGTAGATGACCAGTTGCTTTATGAATGATAAGACTCCAAACACTATACTACATTTGTGGTATGGTATGGTTTAAAACAAAACAAAACATGGAAAAATAGTTTGATAAATAGGATATTATACTGTAAAAGTATATTGATCCAATCTGGAACACAATCGGATTGATTGATCATTCAAATAAAAATGCTCACAGACCACGCATCTGACCTCTTAACATGGCAGCCTTTTTCGGCTTTTGTAATATTATCCTTTCTGTAATGTCCACGCCCACAATCAGGTGATGTCACCAATTAGTAATTCACAGCACCTGAGCTGTATTGTTTGGAAGTTGTTTAAGAGCAAGTTCTTTGTCTGTAAAAAACCATAGCACTGACGAAGGTCTGAGGACCGAAACGTTTGCTTTTTAATTGCACCAGAGCACAGCATCATAAAAGAAAAGAAAATATATTTTTCTAAGTCTCAGTCTAGAAGTTTTATTTCTTTTTTTATACGGTGAGCAAGTCTTTTCCTGTCAAAGCCAGCCTTTTTCGGCTGCCATGTTAAGTGGTCAAATGGGTGGGCCACAAACGCTTTTCAGTGGACACTGCCAGAAGAGTTGTTAATGTGATATAATCATGTTAATTCATGCTTATTGATGACAACATCCTGGTATTCTGTTCAAATACAGAATGAGACACTTCTTGGAAATAATTCCATGACCCCTAGCATCCCTATTGTGTGTGTATGTCATACGAGACAAGTAGACAAGCGTTTGGCAAGAATAGCTGATCTACAAGCCCTGTAGAATGTTTTTCATGTTGAAATATTTGGCAATAAACGGAAAGTAGAAATTCATATATTTTCGGAATGTCATTTTGAATTGCCCACAAACTGGAATACCTTGAATCTCTAAAATGCATTTTTGTAAACTGTCATGTTGAGGTAGAAGTGCCTGTCCGGTGTAGACTTAAGAATTTCAGATTTCACTAGTACGGTCTTCACACCAAGTAGTCAGTGTCATCGATCACATAACCCGCTTTGATGGATTCCGTCACCCACGACTCTCGCACGATCTTAAACTTTTTCTTAAAGAGCCGCCGGAGAGTCTTCAAATCCAGCACTCTCGTATCGTCTGCTATGATAACGTGCGAGACGCCTTCCTTGAGCCTCTCCACCAAGGACCCTCCGTAGTAGCGGAACTCCAGTGCCCTCGTGTCCAGACACGAGGCGGGAACGTCGGTTTTGGGGTACGCGGACATAGGGTCCCCTATGTCGGCATAGCGGTCCATGTAGGCCCTGAAGGGCCTGAACATGCTTGTGGGGAGGTCCTCCCAGCCGTAGCGGGCCTCCACACGGCCCGCGTCCAAGGCCGCCGAGGCCTCGACGCCGCTAATCCTGCCGAACACCTCCCGCAGCTGCTGCTCGTCCGTGTCCACGAAGTAGCTGTCGCCAAAGCTGTCATACTCTTTGGCGAAGTACTCGCGGGTGGACGGCGACATGTGGATCATGTGGCGCGGCTGCCACGGCACCACCGCCTTCCTGTCAAGGTTATTACAGTTAACGTAAACTAACAAAATTAACTGAACGAAATAAAAAATATAATAAAATAACAAACTAAAACTAAGCAAACCCGCTCTAAAAACGAATTCAAACTAACTGAATTAGAAAGAAAAAAGTCAAAACTAAACGAATGAAAAATCCAAAACCATTCTAACCTGTCCAGGCACTCCTGCAGCCAGGCGGCCCACACCACATCCTGCTCGTTGGAGGCGATCAGGTTCTTGACGCGCATGTTCTCCGTTCCCGCGATCACGCAGTACGTGTCTCTGCCGGGGTTCTGCACCACGATGCCCCCACACCTGAAATGGTGGTGGAAATGTGATTATTAATTTATGCCTGGGATATGTGACAGAATAAATCTTACAAAGTTAAGAGACCTTATTTTTTGGGGCATTTTATTATATGCAAAATGTTTCACAAAATCAAACTGGTAAAATAACCAAACAAGCTTGTAAATCGGCCAATTTTGCTTGAAATGGTTGAGGTGGCGTGCCGTGCACTTAATTTAATCTCTGCTGATTTGATTTATTTGAAAAGCAGTTGACACAAGAAAGTCGTGAGACTTTAGTTTATTTCCATTGAGGTCCTCTTTTAGACATGTTTTGGACATAAAAGATATTTAATCAAGTAATAAATTATAATGAGTAATTGAATTATACCTGGCCACGCCCTTTTCCAGCTCAGCCTTTGGGTGTTCGTCACTGCCGTTGAGGATGCAGAACTCCACGTCCTCAAACATGTCCGTCTCCTTGGTGACCCCGGACAGATCTTGGGATTTAAAATGGCCGATGACGCCTACCATCTTCTTGGGCTTGACCGGAACCTTACGTTTCTTCTTCTCCGGCTCGTCGCCGTCGATGAAGAGGTGCCGTGAAAAAAGCTTACCAGATGCCTTGCTACGGAACGCGTCCAACTCTGCCAGGGTCATGCACTGGTGCCACTCCTTGTCCTCTCGGATCCTCTCGATCCTGGGGAAGCGCAGGGTGCAGTTGGTTTTGTACATGTCGCTTCCCACTATTTCGGCCGCCTTCACCTGGATGATGACCGAGTTGCACGGCTCGATGTAGACCTCCGGTTTCTCTGCGCCGCACAGGATGGTCGCCGGAGGGTCGTTCTTGCGGTAGACCTTCCAGTGCTTGGCGAGCCTCAGGCCGAGGTCGTACAGTTCCTTCATGGTGTAACCCGAGCCGATGCGACAGAGGGTGTGGAAGACAAAAGGCTTCTCACCAGGCTTGGGGGCTTCGGCGACCGCGCACAAGAAGTGGGACAACAATCCGCCGCGACGCCCTTTTCCCCAGTATCCGCCGACGATCAGCAGGTCCAGCTCGTCCATCAGACCGTCCACATATTCCGGTTTTATCTTCAGCCAGCCCTCGCCCCGCTTGTCGGGTTTGTAGATGGACGACGGATCTTTCACCATGATCCCCTCCTCTCTGCCGTCGATGGCTTCGTTCAGAGCATCCACAACCTCCTGCATGGTTTTGCCGTCCTTCTTGGGCACCAGGTGGATCCTGCCCTTCACAGGAGTGAAGACTGTCTGCAGTGCGTCGTAGCGCGTCCTCAGCTGCTCCTTGCCGAACTTCTGGCCGTTGATCAGCAGCACGTCGAACACACAGAAGCACGTCTGTAGCTCCGAGTCCTCCATGAGCCTCTTGATGTCGAACTTGCTCCCTTTCTGCATGAAGGTCTCCGCGGTGGGGTTGTACGCCATCATCTCGCCGTCGAGTATACAGCTCACCACGTTGGGCTTGAAAACGTTGTGGATGTGCGGCGTGAGCGAGCCCTCCAGCGGCGACGCCCCGAACTGCTGCGTGTACTCAAAAGAGTTTCGGGTGAAATACTTGTACACGTCCCCGTCTTTGTGCAACTGGATACGCTCCCCGTCCAGTTTGGTCTGAATGAAGAACGGGCTGTGACCCATCTGTTTCTCCACCTGACGGATGTTGGCCACGGCGGCCAGCATGGGCTTGAAGGCAGAGAAGAGTCCGATGGAGACGTCGCTCAGGGACAGGGTGGGGTCGTGAAGCTGCCGGCACACCTTCTTCAGGTCCGTGTTGACGTTGTACAGCTCGGCAGCATCTGGGTGGAACACCTGGTCAAGAAATTATTCCGTTAAACTTAACAGTTAATAATCCAACATTCTGTGGTTCCATCATTGGGCAGTTTTCTGTAAATGTAATGCTGTCTGCGCACGTGGCCGAGGAATGCACATTTGGGCAGGTTAAAAAAAAGTCCCCCCCACCTTGGTAGCCACTAGCCACAGAAACGTCTCTGCTTTTGCATGTGATAGACAAGACAGGGCACTTTCCATTTCATTACTCATAAAAAGGTGCCATAGCCTGGCCCTGTATCTCAAATGGTCAAATAGATATTTGTTTAAGGAATATAATATGCCTTTTGTATTCTTTCTGTATATCAGCAAAATGTCGATTTTTATGTTAGACACCGAGGGAAAATAAGATTCTCAGATTCAAATAATAATAATAATGCTAATAATAATCAACTGGGTGGCTGTGGCTCAGGAGGTAGAGCAGGTCGTCCAATGATCCCTGGGTCGGCGGTTCGAATACTAGCTCCTCCTATCTACATGTCGAAGTGTCCTTGGGCAAGACACTGAACCCTACATTGCCTCCAATGAGTCGATCGGTGTGAGCTCGCCACCAATGGTGTGTGAATGTGGGAAGTGAGGACGCTGGCGTCGACTGTTCGCCGCTTCACCTCCCAATGCATGAATGAATGAAGTATGAACCATTGTAAAGCGCTTTGAGCACTTGGAAAAGCACTATAAAAATGCAATTCATTATAACTAACCGGTTGATCGATTAAAAGATAAAGAAAAACGTATCAATTATGAATTCATTAATTCATTGATAATTCCCATCCCTACCTGGAGGACTATTTCTTTGCTGATTCCGAGCTTCATGTCCTTCAGGATCATGCGGATGAGCCACTTCTGCTCCAGTGCAGAGCTCTGTGTGATGAGGTGCAGGAGGCTCTTCTTCACCTGCTCCTTCTGCTTGCCAGAGCTACTGGCCGCCACGGAGTCCAGGAAGTCGTTGACCTCCTTGATGCTCAGGTTTCCGTGCCCGGCGCACCGTTTCATCAGCACGAAATAAGCCATGCCGGCAAAGTCTCCGGCTTCGCCTTGCAGGGACGTCGTGGGAGCCCTGTAGTTCAGCAGCTTGCTGGCCTCCGGGCCGTTCTTCGGGAGGCCCAGCGCATCTATGTAGAGTTTAGCCAACATGCTCTCCTTGATGCCATAAGCCATCCGCTCCCGTTCGAAAGGGGGGACTATGAGGCGCATGGCCGGATAGAAAGAGTCCGTCGTCTGGGGACTGTCTTTGTGAAGGGCGGTGTGGAATTTCCTCCATGACTCGATGAAATCTCTGAGGCACTTTGATTTGTCCGGGCGTAGTTTTGACTTCTGGATCTTCTCTAGCATGTTGCACAGGTGAAGGAAGGGAACTTGCGCTGCGACAGAGGCCTGGTCAGCACTAGCAGTGTCACTCTTGGAAGTTCCCTCCATGGTGAAACCTGTAAAATATCAAACAAAAGAGTCACATTAGTTAAAACAATGTATCAAGTAGGCTACAGTATATTTTTGCTGGAGAAGGAATCAAATAAAATGTTGAATTAAATCCTACAGTATTAGACTAAATATAATAATATTTATACACAAGATTATACATGTACAATACTATTGCACATTGGGTTTTGAATACCTAAATATAACTTTGATCAGTGAAGATAACCCTGAGTGATTGTAGGTAGGTTGATCATAGCCCTGGTCCAGTGCTTACAGTGAGTCTCTCACTGACGCCCTGTGGGAGTCCGTTCCGCAGCTCTCTAGCAACTTTCTCACTCCCGTGCAAGGGTAAACAATTCCCAGCAAATAAACAAAACGACGTAACTAACTACTCACTGACACAAAGCCTGCTAGACCTTGGTAAAAGTCTATTCTCGAAGCTGGGAAGCGTCTCAGCTTCTCTCTAAAATGCACTATTTTAGTCATTAATTGAAATGAATCCAACCAGATTAATAATTAGTTACCAGGCTACACAATATCCCATGTCATGCAATTCATATAGAAAAGAAAATTGCACAATATAAAAACACCCTGTTCTCTACGTCGATGTAGATCTACAGTATTTATTTTTGCAGTTTTATTTTAGCAGTATAACCTACACTTTTATACCCGCTGCACATTATTAACTATACTATATGGTTATGGTCACCTATAATCATCATCACCTATGTTATCGATAATGGTATTCACGTATAATAATTAATAACATTAAATGCTTTTGTGGAATATTGAGTTTAATATTAACCTTTCCCCCCTGAAGTTAAAGCTGTATTACCTCATAAAACCACACAAACAACAATACGATATTAAAAAATACATACAATGAATACACCAATCCAATGACCCTTACTTGGCAGCCAAACACATGTAATAACAGAAGACAACATCATTCATAACAAACGTTGCACAGCAACTTGTGACTGACTGGCATCGGAAGCGGGATCCTCTTGTATGTATTTTAACCAAACCTCAATTAATTTATTACCTTGATCTGAGTCACTTAAAAAAAAGAAAGTAGAGACTTAAATGAGTCTTCAACGTCTCCATAGAATACTCTGTTTATTTGTACAAGAAGCGGAAACCTTCAACTGCAATCTTCCCGTGGAAACATGAGCTGCTCAACTATAGTTCCTCCTCGTCGTCGTTTTGTTTTGCAGAAATAATAATCTTGTTCGGTCTTCGACCAGGAGAGGGCGACATTCTATACTGAAATATTTTCAGAAAGAGAATGATTAACTAAAATCAGCTCGATAGTGTTACTGACACTGTTACATATCCATCAGAATACCTTAAAATGTGTTATTTTCACTGATGTATAGGGGGGGAAAGTTTTGTGACAAAAGAGGATAAATTCATACCCTATACACGAATAACAAATGTGAATGTGATGCCTCTTAAGTTGGACCCATACAAAACTGAAAATACACGTGTGTTGCCAATTTTATCAATAGGAGAGAGGACCCATTTATCAGCTTATATTTGATAGTTTTACTGGACTGGGCAGATGGGAGGCCTCTGTTACTGAACACACACACACACACACACACACACACACACACACACACACACACACACACACACTATATATATATATACTGTTAAAATACATATTTGTGGCCTACTGTAGCCAGGAAATATGCTTATAAAGAGATCATTAAGAGTTGTGATTTTCAACCGTGTGGCATTGATACCATCATTCACAAACGTGTTTTGGTATTTCCACTGCCAGATGGTAGCATGCCATGGCCCATGCACATGAGCCAAATGCATTGACTTACTTGCAAAGTAATGTGAAATCATTCCAGGGTGCGCTGGGACCGTGTTCCAGATCACCTGAGGGCTGCCTGCAGCAGCCTGGAAGCTGTCACATTCAGTTCACATTACTCACATGCTTGGATATATCAACAACATAGCACCTGCATCATGTCCCCATGTTACTGGTCCTTTTTTATTAGAGCAAAACATTCGGACGAGAGTGAGTGAGTGAGTCTGAAATGAGTCAAAGTTAATTTCCCTGTCAAGTGTGTGTGTGTGTGTGTGTGTGTGTGTGTGTGTGTGTGTGTGTGTGTGTGTGTAAAGTGTGCGAATAAAGGTCAAGTTTGTTGTGGATCACTGAAGTAACCAGACTGAGTATTCCTATTTCCTTTAGATCAGTGGTTCTCATGGGGTAAAACGAGGAAAAGGAAAACGTATACAGCTGCTATTAAAAAATAAAAGATCTTCGGGAGGAAAGAAATGTTTTTGTGAAACATTTTAACAAGACAAATCTTCCTTGTCATGTTGAATGTCAGCTTTAGCTTATTGAAATCACACGAGGGAAAAGGTTCTAGTCAAAAAGCACATTTTGTCGGAAAAAATACTAAACCGTACTCTACACAGAGTTCCAGTATCACACTCCCAGGGTTAAAGGGACACAAAAACAATATATGTTAAAGGAGAATTAACTTTATTTGTAGTTGTTATGTCCCCACCAAAGAGGTCCAGGTGTTATTTTGTGCAAAAGTGCATTATTGGCTATTTGACCTACCATAAGCCCTCAATGGGGGTTGGGTTTTTGTGCTAATTCGCTTATTTCCATCGAAATAAGTAGTAAAGTGTGCCGCTTGGGATATACTATTTACTTTACATTATGAAGAGAGGATATATACAATATTTTTTTGGAAATAAGCGAATTAGCACAACACCCCATAGCCCCATTAAATTCAATGCAATTCATTGAGGGCTTATTGTAGGGGAATTAGCCAATAATGCACTTTTGCACAAAATAACACCTGGACCTCTTTGGTGGGGACATAACAACTACAAATAACGGTAAAATAGCCTTCTAGTATGGAATTCTCCTTTTAATGACGTTTAGAAGATTTAGAACACTTTCCTGAGGTTATTTAAGTGTGTAATAGCCTATGTGGTTTTAGATATTTTAGATTTTAGCAGTGAGCCCAGTGTCTGGACTCTCACATACTTCCTCTGGGTTGCACATGGTTTGTTGTCGAACTCCCTCTGGTGTTGTTGGTGTGGACTTCATTGACATTATGTAAGTGTATAGACAGGTACATCTTGGTGGTGTATGTGTATCGAAACTTGTGGACCAGACAGACCCAGTGCAAGATGCTGTACTCTGTCGTCAACCCTCATTCCAGCCTGTCGAAGTGGGCAGGTGGGTTCGGTGAGTGAGGCCAAGTAGTAGCCTGACCAGTTTGTTTTGGGAAGTCTGGAGCCTTGTTTTAGGGGCCTTTGAGGTGCTGTGGTCAAAACTAGGTTGTGGACAAAATGTTCTCAGTTTTGGGTCTGAGACTCAAAATCTCATCAAATGATGGTCCGTGGATCAAAAGCCGAATAAATAATGGGCCTTGCCCTTTACATGAAAACGGTTGAAATACACTGCTGTAATCATTTGTTAACCGACAGTTGCACCCGTCCACCAACAGGGGGACACCTTGTTCTGCTGGAGGCTGACGCGGCGTTCTTGAGTCTTGACGTGTTGGAGGGAGAGGGCGCTGCGTGCTAGCTGCGTGCACAACACAGAGCAGGGAAGGCAGGGAGCCCTGAGTCACACGCCACAGCCACGGTTCGGTTGTTTACTTCTCTCTCTGTGCTGCAGTGGAGGAGCCTGCATGGGCTGGGTAGCTGGGGGGAGTGGTACGTGGTGGTGGTGGTGGTGAATGATGGGGTGAACGAACTCACTCACTGCTTTTCCACTGTCTGTAACCCAAGACACTGTATGCTGAATGCTGATACAGGAGGCTGTGCTGCCTGAATGGCACGCGCACGTACAATACTGTACAAGAATAGTACACCCACACTGGTCCGGGTCCCTCTGTACTGTATGATGTGATGTGTTGCTGCATGTGTGCGTGCAGTAGCCTACTGGCCTGGGACGTGATGGGGGTGTGTGGCTGTGTGCACGGAGCGGAGGAGGCGAGCTACAGTCTGCGTCAGGGAAGCCATTCATTTCAATTCAACTCAAAGGAGCTTTATTGGCATGAGAGAACATAGGCCTACGTTTACATTGCCAAAGCAAGTGTCAAAATATCGTAAAAACTGTTGAATATAGGGAAAGTATATACAGTTGGAGAGGGTTACAGCATTTTGTAAACAGAGCCACATGTCACATTGCATTGTTATATACATGTTATATACAGGGTATAAACAAAGCTTTTTTGAAACAAATAGCAGCATTTGTTTGCAGTCACTTTGGGACAACTTATATATTTTTTTCTCAAGATATCAGTCAGGATATTTAAATAGGCCTATATACAAAAGAAACTCACATTTAAGATGTGTTTAAGGTAGCAGCTCTGTTTACATATGCAATAGCATCAAAACAGTCCTCTGCTGCTCTGCAGCAGGGTCACGTAACCCCCCCCCCCCCACCTCATGCAGAGGCGGGCCAGGGAAGCCGAGCTTGCTCGCTAGCGGCGGGATCATAACAGCGGCTTGTTACATAAGCTCTGCTGTATGTGCCTGTGCAACTGCAATGAGCGGCGACCTAGAAGATGGTAAACAACTGACGTCACTGTGCTTCCGTGGCATGCATCAGCTCGCACAGAGAGAGAGAGAGAGAGAGAGGGGGTAGATGGGTGCATCATGTAGAATTGAGCCTAGTGATTCTGAAATGAAGGCAGAGCGATGAGCTGAATGAGTCAGGTAACCGTGTTGTGCTGTACTCCTCCTGTGAGATGATTAAGCAGCACTCAATGTACTTTCTGAGCCTCTGTCTGTTTACAAAGGAACGCATGACGTTGTCGATGTGTTTCTGTTAGCCTATACTGATATCACCCTGAAGCATTTGTTGTTTCTTGAGGTTATCTAACCAATTGGATAACGAGGGATCAACACTTTGAAGTTAACATGTAGATTAACATCACTGTCAACCAGGAACAGTGAATTAACTGTTATAGTCCCGTCTGGATTTCCTATCAGTGTGGGGAGGGAGATGGATAAGCGGGTGCTGCTGCATGCCCACCATCCTTAAGCAAGCAGCCATTCACGGCATGCAGTAAATATCCTATAACCTGCTACAGGCTCATGACTTTGTTTGGTAGTACTAGTGGGCCTACCTCTCTTCAGAACCTCGATTATATCCAAGGTTCTAAAACGCAGACAAGATCACGCCATGCTGCAAATGAAGGCCCGGGGACACAAGCTGGCGCTACACAGTGTGTTTGTTTGAGCGTCTGTGTACCCTCATGTACTGTTCTTGTATTCTTAATAAGTTGTTTGATAAACATACATATTGAAAACCGCTCACCAACTTTCCGTAGCGGGGTTTGATTCAGCAGTGACTGCACCTGAGGATCTTTAGACGGGCTCAGGACACACGAGGACAGGGAGATCCTGTTCACGTAATAACAACACGCGCTCACATAACAAACATACAAAGTGTCCGTGTCTTTTTCAACTCTCAGGGAGCGCCAGACGGCGGCCAGTGACCTTCTGCTAAAATTAGACTGGCGTTCACACATCACTGCCATTCCATGCTGTGCTCTGTCCTTTATTTGTTACTTGTTTATAATTGCTCTCTCTCTCCCTCCCTCCCTACCTTCCCCTCTCTCTCCATCTCAATCTCCTCTCTCCCTCTCTCTGTGTCATAACAACACGCAGTCCTGCTGTGGTGTACCATCTCTCTTGCTTTCTGTCTTGGCTTCGATCTTGTGTGAGCTCTTTTTGTGACTTTTGTTTTCTCCTTTCTCACAGACACTCTGTCCTCTTCCCGTTTTTTTAAGCGTGACATGCATTTCCTCCAAACTGGCTAGCCGCCGTCATCACCTGGTGGCCAAAGTCCAGTCGAGCTCCTGTCAGCAGACCTACAGTACTAGTAGTATGCAGGTCAAGAGGTCAGTATCATAGTGCCCCTGCACTGGAGTGACCCTGACCCTGGCCCAGGGGCTGGTTTAGTGCTGAGGAGACTCACCTTTTCTCTGGGCAGGAGACACAATCTGATGGGTATTTGACTGAATGTGTCGCAACGTGACATACAAACGTTTGTTTGTATGTTTTGTAATAATTGTCGAAATCTACAAAGTAACTAGTAAAGTTTTAAAATAATTGTAGTGGAGTAAAAGTACAATGTACTAATGACATACCGGTAAATACAAATGACAGTATTTGCCTCTGAGATGTAGTGGAGTAGAATTATATAATTGTAATTAAGTACAGTATCCTGAGTAAGTGTACTTGGTTAATTTCCACCACTCCAAAACAACTTCTTGCATAATCCCAAATAATGACTTTGCTGTTTTCGAATGGAGTTTAGCGTGATTGGCTAGGTATCAAAGTCTGGACTGGATCCAGGAAGTGGTGCCAACATTGTACTACGCAAACAACTTTGGATGACACGATGCCGTCTAACCATTCTGTTTATTACCTGTTTTCATTTGTTCTGTAAACCTCTGTGGCAGTTTACTTTAGAGAAAGACATTAATTGTCACCATGGGCTAAAGTGATCAGTCCCCACAACTGATTTCAGTATTTTTTTATAGGATTCATTAGAGTAATAGAATATGCCAAACTACCAGTAAACTACATAAGCATCTTCCATAAAGCCCTAATGTTCTCTGGTTTTTCAAAAGAGCAAAAGTTAAATCCTCAATCTGCGGCTTCTTCAACCAGTTGGCTAGATGTAGAACAACAGGAACATAGGTTTACGATTTACGAATGCCAATACCTAAACAATTGTACACAGTGTGCTAATTGTTTGTCCCAATAAGAAATCACAGACTCGGATGGACTAACTAAAAATGTCATCATGAGATTTATTTATTTTTGATTTAATCACACATCTGGCTAGTCCTTATAACCCTGTCACAATGCGGTCCCTGTTTCACCCCAGGGTGATCGTTTTGGTTGTTTGTTTGTTTGGTTGATTGATAGTCTTTTGCTTTGGAAGATTGAGTATTGGAATTACAAAGCATTCAGTCGGTGATGTATATCTCTCTTGCTTCCTACTGCTTGGATCAAAGCATTTTTGTCTTGGAAAGCAGACGTGGGGTCCGGGGCCCCCCCAGAAAAAAATTGTTACTGTAACATAGCATACAAAGAATATAACTTGAACCACTTTATCTGCTACTTGAAAACAGCCGAGGTACAAGACAACATTTTTTTGAAACACAGACAAATATAATTTGGGGGTCAAGTTTGAGAACTACTGATTTGTTGAACAGTGTCAGAGTTGGCCATTACCATTAGCCAGACTCATCGTTTGGCCCTCATCTCACACACACACACACACACACACACACACACACACACACACACACACACACACACACACACACACACACACTCTATCTTACTTGAAGGAGTGCCTTTGTTTGAAAGTTGACCCCTAAAGCTGTGCTCAGAACAGATGCCAACACCTCATGTTGAATTGTGCAAGCTATGGAAGGTCACACCCTTGAAATGCTGAGCTGTAAACAGCCTATTAAACCACAACCATTGAGATGATGTCACGTTTAAAGCATTCTGTTCTGCCTTTCATGTGTTGATGAATTGTGGCCAGGACTCACCCCATCTCAACCGCAGAAATCCTAGTGTCCCTATTTTGGGACGAACATTCACATAAAATAGAAGATCAATTTGACCATAGATTAGGCTATTATTCGCAAAGAGATTTGATGTAAAAGTAAGTAAGCACTGGGCACTCCAGTCATTGAAGTATATTGGGTTTAGCAGAGGGAGAAAAAAAACCTTCCCTCTTTTCAAGGGAGCAGTGGTTGATTTATTTATGTGTATCTGTTCAGTTTAGCCCGATATTAGGGATGTTTTAATTGGGCAAGTTCAATTGCAACCCTTTTGTCTTCTTACCGGGCTCTATTGCAGTGGTTCCCAACCTTTTCAGGCTGTTACCCTCCAAAATATAATTTTAACTAGGGACCCCACCCTGACAAGCACATGGAACGTAAAAGTTGAGGCATTCAATTTAATTTGACTCTGTTCCACAGATAAATATTTTCATTTCTTATATTATTTGACAATTTGGCCAATGTTGACCAGTTTTTATAGTATGGTTTGCTCATCACTTTTGATGCAGTAATGCAGTCTTTTCCTTTTCTTTCTTTGGAGCTATTAAAAAGGTCTTATAATATAAGTAAGCCATGGCGAGCTATAAGGCCCATAGGGGCAGGAGCCTATCTCCTGTTTCTGTAGCGTGAACATTATACCCCCTGGACATGACGCTAGTATGTCGCCAGGGACTTACCCCAATCCAAGCCTTGATGCTGAGTGCCAAGCAGGGAGGCACTGGGTCCCATTTTTAGAGTCTTTGGTATGACCTGGCCAGGGATCGAACCCCGACCTACCAGTCTCAGGGCGGACACTCTAACCACAAGGCAACTGAGCTGGTCTCTCTAAAAAAGGTCTTAAAAGCCCTTAAATCGTCACTTCGCTGTCATTTGGGGACCCCTCAAAATCATGTGGGTCCCGACCATAGGTCCCGAGTCCCGACCTACAGGTTGAGACCCACAGCTCCATTGCATAGGTATGTTCAGGTCGGTGTACTGTACATCCATTTCCCTGGATTTGTATGTCGAGTTTTTCCAGGTATACTGTGTGGCACAGTGTGTGCAGCCGGCAGCCGCCGTGCGATAATCCCTTCTGGAGGGTTCGACTGCTGACTTTACTTGGAGACTGACTGCACAGATATACAAACACACCCCTGGAAAGTGGAAACAACTCACTTTGGGGTTGGGGAGGGCGTGCAGACTGAAGCAGATTGTGGCATTAGGAATGGATCTAGCGCATTTCCCCCAGAAAACATACGTGCGTGTTTGCGTGTTCCCGCCCTTCATATTGGGACAGTGACTTTCATGCTTTACAAAGCAGGCATAGTTCTTTTTTTATTTTATTTTTTTGATATTATTTTGGCTTTTTCTGCCTTTATTGATAGGTTGAAAGTAGTCTGACAGGAAATGGGGAGAGAGATGGGGGGGAAGACACGCGTCAAAGGCCGTCGGGATCGGGAGTCGAACCCGCGGCTCAGCAGCCTAGCAGTGCCCAGATGGTTGAGCTATAGTTCTGTTAACGACAGAGTCCAATGACCCTCAGGGGTCCTTCAGGGGGTTCCAAATGGACACTGGTTCCTTGAAAATAGAATGTTTGAGAACCACCGAGCTAGACGATTGGTTGTCGGAAATCTCAGAATGTGTGCTATCACGAGACTAGTAATTCTGTATCCAGACCAACAAATCCAGACTAGAAGGATATGCTGCAAGTTTACCCAGTGTGATTTGATTTATCCCTGGCAATTACATTAAGATGACTGGTGTTGTTCATCTGAGACTCGTTGGTTCACCCACAAAGCTGGAATGGCTGCAAGGCTCAACATCTCTTCATGCCTTGTGGTTAACATTTTATCTCCCAAATCACTGTCATCCCGTGGCTATTCTCTCTTTCAAGGCCCAGACAATTCTGATGGACGCTGTTGTTGGAAACGGTTTAAAGCCGTGATTCTATTAAAACATGATCATCAGGTAGGCCTACTATGATTATACTAGGAAGATTGTTTAAAAAAAACTGCATAGAAAGTGTTAAAATTATGTTTTATGTGGCCACACAAACCAGTTCATTAAGTACACCATAGCACCACCCACCTGAACTTAAGCTGCGCCCACAGCTGTTTGTTGTATGATAATGGGGGAGGGGTTAGGGTTATGATGATAAGAAAATGGTGTATGTTCGATTGGGCCTTTTGACTCAAAGGCTTTCAGCTTACAGGAAAACACCAACAATCACACATATATGAATACCGCTTTCGAATATTAGAGTAATGTTAACTCAAATGCAAAACTGAAAAAGTACAAAAATCACGACACTCCATCCTTACGCCATTCGCTTCAACCAGAAAGGAAAGTGTTTTTGATACTTTGATAGCTTTGAATTGAACACTGAGTGTACTGGCTGTGAAAGCACACACGGTGCACGCCCAGCAGTGGGCGTGTGCACATGGCAGTGGAGAAAACAGGAATCCGCCGTGGAAAAAACTATTGACCTCAACGGAGCATCAATATCACTGATAATATAAAGCGCAAACACGTCATGCACTTTTAGGCAAACAAGGGAGGAAGTTTCCATAGAGCGTATGGGGCATGGTATGTAATTTCAACCTAAGCCTTTATGGGAACATACACACACACACACACACACACACACACAGGATGGTAAACATCCCCTGAGGTGGCTGCGCTGTGTGTTTTTCGCTGTGTGTTCAGCATGCGTAAGCTGAATGGACCTTTATCTTTGGTGTGTGACTGTAAAGGCCCTGTTATTGCTCATAAAAGCGCATGCTTTTTGGACACTCTGACCTCGTCTGGTGTGTAAAACACACACATGTAAGAGGGTGCGTGCGTGCGTGCGCGCGTGCGTGTTCTTGCGTGCGTGCGTGTGTTCTATAAATTAGCTCAGTGATGTATATGGCATGATTTGCAATACATGTTGGTGTGCGTCTGTGCCCTATAGTCCAGGTAACAGAAGAACGTGTACTTTCTGATAGATAAAGGCTTACATAAGCTCACATTCCTCGTAGCAGGTAAACATTCAGCTGCAGTACTAAGGTCAAACACAACACACCAAGCCGCACATTATATGCTGTGCAGCTATTTTTCCATTGACCCAATTTAGTTCAGTTCCAATGCAGCGAAATGTTCAAATGTCGTAATCAAAATCAGTTTAACCACTCTGATACGGCTAGTTGAGAAAAGCCGATCTAAAAGCCTTTTAAAATGACTTTTATTTATTAATTTATGATTTAATATTATTAAAATCATAGTGTTTCGTCAATTATTTGAAATAGATGGAGTGAAGTGGTTAATCTATCCAAATATACCTTTCCCCTTCCTAGAAATGTAGTGGAGTCAAAACTACAATACTCGTCTTTGAAATGTAGAGTGAAAGTCACTAAGTATCCAAAAATACAAATGCTCAAGTTAAGTACAGAGCAGACACTCAAATGTGTCCGCTCTGCTCTGTGCAAGTAAATAGTGACTGTCCGTCCTGCCCACCACTGATTACATTAATGCCTAGTTTAGGCTTTGTCCTGCACCGAGCATAACAGATCTACAAGCTGCATTGTGATGTTGTAGTTAGTAATTTAAGGAATCTATAGCCTACAGTGTGTGTGTGGAGCACTTCTTATCCTTTCTTTGATCTTTCAATTCAATTCAAATTTATTAAAGTGTCAAATCACAACAAGTTGTCTCAAGACACTTTATAACCAACAAAGATCTACCCAGAGTAAGCAATGTTGCGACAATGGTAACGAAAAACTCCCCTTTAGGAAGAAACGTCAGGCAGCAGAACCCGACTCTAGGGTTCTGCCTCTTTGTTCCCTTTGGGTTCATCACCTGCCTTTAAAGGGTGTGTGGATGTGTGTGACTTTGTTATGAGCCTCGTACGACGATAAAGTATGCATCAGGCTAAAGAATTCTCCACGCAAACACGAGAGAGCTCTGTATGGAAATGTATGTGAGTCGGAGTGGTTTATTGTCTGTATTGGTGTCTGTGCCCTTTACAATGCATGAGCTAGACCCCTGGGAGATGGATTGCTGAGGGAGAGTGCAACACTCACCATCGTCTCCCAGTAATTCCGCATTACATGTATACTTAAAGCCGTGCTACTCACATGCTGAGTTGACGGTGCCTGGGAATCGAACCCAGGACCTTCAGAATCAACTTTATTGTCACACCAGAGGTGTACAGGGTTTACACAGTGTGGGGAATTTGTTTTTGTGTAAGCTCCATTGCTTTTCTTATTTCCATAAAAAGTGAAAAGAGGGAAAGAGACAGTACAGGGGAGAAGAAGAGTGGGGACAGGGTGAGCAAGGGGAAGTGAGAGAAAGATAAATGAAAAAAATCTATCTACATATTTACACACGATATACTGTATCTATTCAGTGTGGTAAGTACCTGTAGTTAGACATAAGGTGTGTGATGTTGGTTAAGGTGCAAGAATAATAAATATTAGCGCGTTGTACTTGGGATTAAGGTGCAGAGTGTCAGTGCACGTCAGGTTCAACCGCATAGTCCACATAAGGTAATTTCATTGTCATTTCAAAAGTCCAGCCTGACAACAGGCAGTGATCATGTCTTGTTCAGCAGTCTGATGGTAGCAGGGTAGAAACTGTTCATGAACCTGGTGGTGTTGCCCTTAATTGATACTGCGGTATAGGCCTCCTTGCCTGGCCACGATTGTTACAGCTTGTAGCTGTGGCGATGCCTAGCTGTCCTTGGTGATGCGCTGAGCTCTGACTACACACCTCTTCTTGTACAGTTCCTGAACCAGAATTTGACAAAACCTAAAATGCATTTCCATAACATATTAGTTTTGATGAAAATAGAAAGTACCGCATTCAACAAGCTAAGCATTACATATACATATAGTATGCTACAGTATAGTAAGAATAATGTCGCGGATACAAGCGGCCGAAAAGATCTTTCTCCGACGGTTGGCTGGCATCTCCCTTAGAGATTCAGTCACGTGAGAGAGACTCTTGAGTAGAGTTACTGCTTCTTTGCCTGGAAAGGGAGCCAGCTTAGTTGGTTCGGCATCTGGTTAGGATGTCTCTCGAGCCCGTGGGGCAGACCAAGGATCAGATGGAGGGATCTGGCCTGGGAACGCCTCGGGATCCCCCAGGGGGAAGTTACTAATGTTGCTCTGGAAAGGGAAATCTGGAGCTCTCTGGTGGAGCTGTTGCCCCAGCGACCCAATTAAATACGGAAAAGCAGTTGAAGATGGATGGATGCTACACTATATCTTTATTGTCATTCTCAGCAGCACACTGCAAAACTATTTAGCTACACGGTACAGTAGGTAGGTGCTTCAGATTTGTAGTAGCCTGCTCAACAGAAGCAGAGAAAACTACTACAACTACTTCTATTCCTCCTGACAACCAACTGTCTTATTCACAACTCGGTGTTATGGTTTTACAATGATGTGCCATATAATCCATCTCATGTGGGATCTGTCACGGTTCTTGCGTGGCATAAGATGAAAAAAGCAATAAGCCATTCATGCATTAACTGAGTCATTCACACATTCTGTGCAGTACACTTCCGTGGGTACAAAGCTAAAACAGAAGGGACTCACTCCAGGATCTTTGAGAGTAAACTGTAGCTCAGTATACCAGAATCATATGCAGCATGTCACCATTGGGCTACATTTCCTCTAGTTGAAAAGCAACATAATCAGGTTGATTTGGCGCCTACACAGTAGCTGTAATAGCAGTTTCTGAGCCCATATTCTGTGGGCACAAGGGCCAATACCCTCGCTATAGAAGGGTTTTAAAACTGTGAGATTAAAAGGTACACTTTTCCATTGTCTGTGGGCATGCCCAAGAGTGAACGAATTCTGAGAAGAAGTAAGGAGGGAGATTCAGAAGATATTGTTGATAAATATTGAGCTTGACCCCGAAACTGTTTCTATTAGGTCTTTAGATTTATGTTTACTACAAGCCAAAAGGGATATAGCTTTATCGTGGAAAAAGATAGGCAAACCCAGTATTGCTCAGTGGTTTAGGGAGCTATCATTGTGCCTTCCTCTGGAAAGGATCACTTATACTCTGAAGAATAAACAATCTAAATGCAATACATACATTGTTACCAAAAACACTGTGAGATTAGACTCCTATAGGATGTGAAAACCAGATTTGGACAGGTGCCAAAACCCTGAGGATGTTTCCTTCTATACATTCCTCCCTCCCTCCCACCAAGGCTGAGCTAGATTAGATTTCTGACTTATACCATGATTCCTGTGTGCATGTGATGTGTATCCAGGTGAGTGGACATGTGTGCGTGTGTGCAGTGCAGTCCAGGCGAGTGGAAAATCGTTGTGTGCGTGGCTCTTGTAGGTCAACAGCAGTGTAGTATGAGTAATATCCAACCTACAGTTTGGGCATTGAGTCGATGAATTAAAAGTCTGAAGTCTCTTCATTTAGTCACTTTTTGGGTCCAGCACCGTATTCAGAAACTGGGATGTGCATATCGTTTTCCTTCTTTACAAGGATATGATTTAGTCTTTATCGTTTTCCTATTGCAGGAATGTTGGCGCAGGTGTGCATTTTGTGGCATCGTTGGTCCCGGGGGGGAGGGGTGGGTGGGATTGTTTGTTGTTTGTGTGTATGTGTATTACTTGTCTTGTTAGAATATAGGAAAAATGTGTCTGCATGCGTGCGTAGTGCGTAGTGCGTACCCGATGTACTCGGGTGGCGTGCTTATACTGTAGTAGTCTGTAGGTAGAAACAGATTGACGAACAAGCGTGCATAGTGTGCACAGCCTGCCACCCCAACCCATAATCCCCCTTGCATGCTATTGTTGACAGACTGTGTGCATGACCCACAAGTCCCACATGGCATGGTTTTTGGATTCGTGATATGGGAGAGATGTACACACTATACAGTGTTTAAAACTCTGATGTCATACAGTCTTTCCTGTTGTGTGGATTACATGTTGGAGAGGAAGCGTGAGCTGCGTAATGGATCGTTTGTGTTGCTTTTGTGCAAATCCAAAGAGCTTTGTAGTGCAGACAGGAAGTATAGAAAGTAGGGAAAAATGTCTCCCCCTTCATGTCCTTGTAAATAATGGATTCATGTGAATTAAAATGTGAATTGGTACGTTACAGCACTTAGTTTTTGTATTGCTGGCTCTGCGTTCACCAACAAATCATGTCCAAACATGAGGGCGAGAAGTGTCCATGCAATTCTGTATATGGGAACTCACAAGACAAGACAAACAACAATCAATTGAGGCACACGAAGCGTTTAGAGGATTGAGTGATTATTATTATTGAGGTACCACAATGGTGAACACAACTTACATTCAATGTATGCACATATGACATGTAATGGAAAACCCACAGTAGTGTGTCACACCCCACATGTGAAGACGCACTCCTCATATAGCGAAACAAGCCCCACCCCTAGATCCCCTCGTGGGAGCGTCTTGAGGCAACAGAGATTTACAACAGGTAATCAAGCTATTAACAGAGAGAGACAACAGTAAAACCACAGCTGTCTTCTTACAACTGCCTAAGGTCTTTTTAAAGATTTCACCTAGGAAATTCCTTGACAATACCCCCATTTTGAAACTTTAACAGACCTCTTAAACACTCATCCTCGTCGTAAAGGTAGGCGAAAAACCCCATATCATGACATTATCTTGTAACGTTCTGGGAAAATTCCTACACCGGCCCATCCCATAAGAGAAACGACCACCACATGGCTTACGACATAATAAAAGCATAAAATCAACAACATAGTTTACATAATAAAACACATCAGAACACACAGGTATTCAGGCAAACACATCCCACATCCCACAAACCCCAAATAAAACACACAGAATCAACCAATATCACTTTCCCAGAAAGGAGGAACCCAACCACGGACGGGGCGCTCTAACTGAAGCATCACAATGGAAGCGGGACCCCCCACAACCCTTGACATCACTGCTTTAATACACGCCGAGATACAGCAAACCACCAGTAAAAATACGAACACTGTCATGACAATTAGAATCAATATACGTGTCCACGTATTTCCGATATTCCCGAACCACCCTTCGAAGAAACCCCAGAACGCACCACCATGAATTTTGTGCAATTCCTGTACACCAGCCAGAGTATCATTATGAAGTCTGGCAATAGCCTGCGAGGGATCTGAAACATACGTGCAGCATTCAGTTTTAATTACATGACACGCCCCTCCTTTGCTGGCGAGAATTATGTCTAAACACATCCGATTCTGCAAGGTTATGGTTTTTATTTCATCTACTTCAATCGCCAAAGCTGACACAGCATCATCCGATACATTCATGTGCCTCTCCAGGACAGTGGATAGAGCTGCAAGCTCCGCCTGTGTATTATACACTCCATAACTAGGAATCACTACCCCTAGGACCCTCTGCCACCAGGAAAGTGACCGCTTCTTACGAGTAATAGCTTTCCTCATGTGATGGGAATATAAGGATTGCATTTCTGTCATATTTACTCTCCTAATCATCGGAATAACATGAGCTAAATAACACAGACCTTGGCTATTAGCCGGGAGATGTGTGTAAGCCTTCGCCCCACACACTGCATAAATTTTCTCTGGTAAGTAGGAAGGTTGACTAAGGTCTATTACCATTATGGTTTCACTTTCACAAGAACTTTTACCTACAGGCACATTACCTCTGTTGGGCTGCCCTGTGAAACAATACTTTACATTTTCAGCCTGTAAGATGGGCATAGTCTTACATGCAGTTGAAGATCGGAAAGTGACATTATTCTTTACACGCTGAAATGTGTCTCCTTTAGCACTTTTTCCCACCTTAGGCATCTTTCCTACAGGGTCAAATTCCCATAAAACATTGTTATCATCTAAATCTTGCCAATTATAAAACAGCCATTCATCTCGCGTAAGCGGGATAGATACCCACAAAGGCGCATTCACACTTGTCGGCAAATGTTGACAGATCCAGCAGTTACTATAATTCATTTCTACTGCGAAACTCAACGTCATTGACATTGCCACATTAGGATGATGAATGTCACGCTGCTGCCTCGCAGTGCTAGAGCCACCATCACCTTCATGGACCTGCAGCAACCACATCATCACCACCACCACTACGGTCAGCAGTAGTGCTGACTGCACAGCTCCCCGTGCCCACATCATCCTGTGGAGTCGGTGCTTTCTTGCAATGCGACGCGTGAACCCACGTTACTCTCTCCTTCACTTTTACTGCAGTATGAGTGGTCAACAGCACTTCAAATGGCCCCCTCCACCTGGGAGAATTCCAGTGACGTCTCCTGAAATCTTTGACGAATATCCAATCACCCGGCCAGAACGGATGCGTTCTCTCACCTTTCGCTAAAGGCGTCGGAAGCGCCGCTTTCACCTGAGCAGAAAGAGAATTTACAATGAGATTCAATTGCTTACAATAGGCTACAATAGCCTCATCAACAGCTACGATATCTGTAGGCCCACCAGTATATAAATTCTGACCTATAGACATAACTCTACCTGTCAACACTTCATGCGGCGAGAGCTTTATGGTAGAGTGCTCCCTACCTCTCATATACATCAACGCTAAAGGAAGCAGAGATACCCAGTCTAATTCCGTCTCTTCCATCATTTTCTCAAGCTTGTTTTTAAGCACAGCGTTAGCTCGTTCTACAGAACCTGCACTCTGAGGGTGCCAAGCACAATGTTGCCTTAAATCAATTCCAGTTTTCTCTGCCATATATGATATTGTTTTATTAACAAAGTGGCTTCCGTTATCCGAAGACAACTTTAAAGGAATCCCATGACGTGAGATAACATCTTGTAACAGATGTTTAGCTGTAGTCTTTGCATCAGCATGTCTACATGGAAATGCCTCAATCCACTTGGAAAAAAGATCAACTACCACAAGGCAATACTTATATCCTCTGGCAGGGGTGAGCTCAATATAATCCATCATGACATGTTCAAATGGACAGCTAGGTGTTGGAAAAGCAGATTGTATAGTTTTTTGCGACTTACCCACGTTATGTTGAGCGCACACTAGGCATCTCCTACAGTAGTTCTCCGCAGTGGTGGTGAATCCGACGCTGTCCCAGGTTTGAGCTATAAGAGTAATCATACCTTGCTTTGAGACATGGTCCCATCCATGCGCCAGTTTCGCCATGCAGGAGAAGAGACGTTTAGGCAAGTACGGTTTATGATGTGGCCCCCTCCAGACCCCATCTGGGTCACACCCACCATGTTTTCTCCAAGCCGACTTCTCACCGGACAGAGCCAAAGATTGAATCTCCGTCAAAGACATCCGTGGGTTAAAAGACACATCCGGCTGTGATGCCGCCGCTTTCCCAGAATCAAGAACCATCTGCAGCGTGCCTGCCTTAGACTCAGCTGCCTTCTTTGCCATAGAGTCTGCAAAATAATTTCCCTCTGATACTGCATCCACAACTCTACCATGTGCTGGACACCTACAGACAGACACCTGAGATGGAAGCAAAACAGCTTCCAAGAGATTGTTAACAAGGAGATGATGTTGAATTTTCGCCCCCTGGGAAGTGAGAAATCCTCTATTTCTCCACAAGGTTCCATAATCATGAACTACCCCAAAAGCATACCGGGAATCTGTATAGATATTGACCGACTTCCCTTTTGCTAAAATACAAGCTCTTGTGAGAGCGAACAGTTCTGCTGCTTGTGCAGACAGATGTGACGGTAGTCTTGCAGATTCAACCAAATCATAATCACTGACTACAGCGTAACCAACCGCTCCCACTCCGTTCACCCTCTTAGCTGAGCCATCCACATAATAGATTATCTCCGGGTTCAGGAGTGGCGTGGTTGACAAGTCAGGTCTGGGGGTCACTGCCTCAGAGATTACTGCTAGACAGTCATGCGGCTCCCCATCGTCCTCCGTAGGAAGAAAAGTAGCAGGATTCAATACATTACACCTTTTCAGAATAACATTCGGTAGGTTTAGAATGTTATAATAATGCAAAGTAGAAGCTGGAGTTAAATGAGCAGTTTTAGCTTGCAAGAGAATAGCAGCTACTGCATGTGGAACCAATACAGTTAGTTGTCTATAGGCCACCACAGATGAGGATGCCTGAACGGCTGTCGCCGTCGCTGCTACAGCCCTCGCACACAAGGGCAGTCCCCGTACTACAGCTGAAAGTTGCTTCGAGTAATATGCAACTGGCTTTAATCTGTCACCATGTTGTTGCAACAATACAGCACTATAGAATCCATCTTTCACATCAACTGCTAAAGTGAATTCTCTCGTCAAGTCAGGTATGCCTAGCGCAGGAGCTGAGGCTAAAGCCTCTTTCAATTTCCTAAAGGAATCCATAGCCTCAGGGGTCCAAGTCAAAAAGTCATTTGCAGCCAGGCCAGTCCCATGTACTATGTCAGATAACGGCTGAGCTAATCTCGCATACTCACAGATCCATTGTCTACAAAATCCAGCACATCCCAAAAAGCCAAGAAGCTGCCTTTTAGTCACGGGCTTAGGTATTGATAATACTGCTCGTATTCTATCATTACTTATAGCCCGACTATTTTCAGAAATCGTATGACCCAAATAACGCACTTCTTGTTGTACGAGTTGAGCTTTTTCCAATGATGCCTTATGCCCCTGTGATGCAAGATATTTCAACAGGGCATTTGTATCCAAAATGCAGACCTCCTCGGATGGAGAGCAAATCAGGATATCATCAACAAAAGAAATTAACATACTGCCGCCAGGAAACACAAACTCTGCTAGACTTTCCTGCAGCGCAGCAGAAAACACGGAGGGGCTTTCTGTAAAACCCTGTGGCAACCTTGTCCACTTATACTTCTTTCCCTTAAAAGTAAATGTGAACCAAAATTGAGATGCTGGTTCAACAGGCACGCTGAAAAATGCGTTGCTCAAATCCACCACACTAAACCAACATGAATCACTAGGAATAGTATTCAAAATAATTACTGGATTTGGTACTAAAGGTGCACGGGCAAAAACAGCTTCATTTACCGCACGCAAATCATGTACAGGCCTCCATGTACGGCCATCGGCCTTTTTCACCGGTAAGAGAGGACTATTCACTGGAGAAGTTGGGGCTGGTACTATGATTTCATCTTTTAGGAGCTGCGCAATAATGGGTGTCATCCCAATCTCAGCATCAGGTCGGAGAGGATACTGTTTCTTATTGGGTCTGTAATCTGATTTAGGAATAACCACTAATGGAGTGGCGTCTTTGATTAGACCCACATCATATTTATGAGCGGCCCACAATTCCTTTGGAACCCCTATTAGAGCAGGGTGTTTCTCCTTATCCCCACACACATAAGTGTGTGTAACAACAGCAGCAAAAGGGTCTGATTCCAATCTCACCACTTTATGGACAGTCAACAAGCAATGAAATGGATAGATGGCTGCCTCCCCCACACCCCCTGGCTCTTGTAACAACATGTCAATCTCCTGCTGAGAGAATGTAGGTGATTTTGCCAATA
This sequence comes from Protomyctophum bolini, assembly GCF_963924005.1. Classification (NCBI taxonomy): domain Eukaryota; kingdom Metazoa; phylum Chordata; class Actinopteri; order Myctophiformes; family Myctophidae; genus Protomyctophum; species Protomyctophum bolini. The sequence goes on along the minus strand of NC_137885.1, from coordinate 18,466,059 downwards.
CTATGTGAGGGACACCTGCCCTTCCATACACTTCGTTCTGCTTTTCAGTCAACTCCACCAATAAAACAATAAAATCCTCTGCAACCATGACACTTTTACCATATAATTGCTCACTTTCAAGCTGTTCATTCCACACATTCTCAAACTGGTCACCCATAACATCCTGTGTCTCATGGGCCACGCACTGGTAAGTGGGTGGGTCATGTTTCACAAGGTTTCCAGTACTGTGACTCTTTACAAAATCATGTAATTTCTGAGAAACTGGAGATTCATCAACTTCCCAACAATATGAATAAAGCGTTGCTGTCGGAGAATGGGAGAGCATACTGATCGATAAACTATCAATCAAATCCGATTTTTTCAAGACCAATCCTTTTTCAGTACAGACAATGGTTAAGCCTAGTGCACACAACAAATCTCTGCCTGCTAAATTCACCGGACACTCTGGGACGATGACAAATGAATGCTGCAAATCTGAAATCCCAAAATCTTCACATGTCACAGGACATGGCTGAGTCATTTTACATGTAAGCGGTGTACCAGTTACCCCTACACATGTCTTTTCCCTTTCTGACAATTGAAAAACATCAGACATTGTCCTTAGTGATGAATCCGTGGCTCCTGTGTCCGCTAACATGTCATACACAACACCATGGACAGTTATTTTGAATAATGGCAGATCAGTAGATTTGTATTTCAAATAGCGGGGTGAAAGATAAAAAATATCACCTCTGTCAGGACAGCTTGTGCCATCGTGCACATGCTCACTCTGGCCCTGTACGCCATTGTCATTTTGAGGGCTTAGTCAATCTTGCTGTGGCTTTGTCACAGACACATGCGAAGCTGGAGGGCGTGACTGGTTTCTTGTCTGTTCATATTCGTCTTCATAGGCCTCAAAAGTACAATCCTTTGCCTGGTGACCTGGCTTTTGGCAAGTCCAACACAAGCCGTCATTGTACCTATTCCCAGAATAACCACCTCTGCCCCTACCCCTCGCTCTGCCGCGTCCGCGACCAGTGAACCTAGCCCTGTTGGCTGACCTGCCTCTGGTTTCTGGCGCATAATAGTCCAACTGTGCCATTTGGAGCCGTTCAGAGGTGGCTTTGGACTTCTTTACTTGCAGGCTTTTCTCCTCCTGCACAACTGCATCAGCATGGACACAATATTTCTTCACCTCATCCAATCTGGCACTCTGCCAGGCAACACAATGTCTCACAAAAATTGTCTTTACTTCAGGCAGCAATCCGTCAACCAAGGTCTGGACGAACTGTCTCTCCCAGGGAGAATCAGCTGTCATATCAGTGGGCTGTTCGTTGCCACTGTGTGAATTGAAAACAGGCAACTTCCTAACAAAATAACAATCGAATGCTTCCCCTGCTTTCTGTACACATGAGTTAACCATTGTCATGTTTATAACTGGCTTAAACTTAGCCCCAAATGCAGCTATCAGAGCATTCAGCTGTGTTTGATACACAGACGTTGGGGTGACAGACCATTGCACGGCTGAGTCCCAATTTGCTGGCTTAACCTCAGCCCACAGCAATCCCATTTTAGTAATGCATACATGTTCTAGTTCAGCTGCAGTAGGGCTGCACTGTAACACCATTTTCCTTAGGGCGTTCGCAAAAGTCTTCCCATTATTTTTAGGGTCTGGCAACGAGCCTACTATAGCTTGTAACTCAGTTACCTTCCATGGCCGATAGACCCTTTGGATGCCCCCAGCGCCATCTGGACACTCGATCATGGGTGCAGAGAAGCTGCTTTCCATATCACCCAAAGGTGGCACGGTAGGCTGATATGCGAGGCCAGATCTGGTCATACCAAAAGGACTAAGCCCCCCAGGGGAATAAAATGGTCTTGAAAAACTCGGAGCACCCATACGTGGAGTGCTAATCGGGGATGAATATTTATCCTCCTGGTCCCGAACAAGCTGGGACATTATCTCACCATATTGAGGTGGGGATCCTTTCTGACCCCCCCCTGAAGCCTGAAGTGGAGACATACTCCCAGCTGGGGAGTCCACCAGTGACCTTACAGGAATGTTAACTGCCAGCCCTGGGCCTGGGAGCACAGCAGGGAGTGCCACAGGTAGTGGATTTGGTGGCTGTGGAGCTAACAGACCAAGCTGTGGCCTTGGGGGACAATCTAGCAGGTCATCCACCGTGTGGACGGAAACCATAGTTACTTTTGGACGGGATTTAATAATCCCAGTCGTATGATTAACTTTCCGACCAATGACGTCCCAAACTCCGACGCACTCTTGCATATATGAGTAGTCCCAATTAGATGGACCTGATGATTGGGGTGGATTAATCAATTCTCTTAACAACACAATATGAGCTTTGTCAAACGACCCATTTTGCGGAAATGTTGGATCGAAATCCGTCACATAATCACAAAATGGAGTTGTATAGTGATCAGTTCCCGTTATTTCGTCGACAAGGGCTTTCGGCCACACATTTTGAATGCTGATGAGTGCCTCATCAGCGCTCAAAGATACAAAAGCTTTCACATTCGTAGTCATTATTTCAACACGTTTCCTTGAAATAGCCTCATTTTCCCACTGCTTAAGAATGGTCAGTTGCTTGGACCACCTGGCATTCAGGTCAGCAGAAGCAGACATTTTCCCTTTTTCAATTTTCACTTCATACTTTTGTGCCATGTTCTTTCTCAGGGAACGAAGTAATGCATGACTGAAACTCCCATTTTGAGGAAATCCTAAATCCTTGTGCCACTTTGGCAGATATTCTATCGATCTAACCCCAAACTTCTCACACATAATTTTAGCAGGACCTGTCTGAGCCTTTTTCTGCAAGTTTGCAGAACCCATCCCAGAACCCATTCTCACACGAGAAACAAACAAAAGACAGATAAAAGTAAAATAAACCTAGTCCAGACACTCAACTGATCATATGAAGTTATTCGTAGTTGCTATTTCATCAAGATTACTTCAGCCCCACATATATAAAAAATATATAATGTAGTTAATAGACTGAACTATACGTAGCTGCTATTTTATCAAGATTACTTCAACTCCACATATGACACAGAACAATATCTATAATAGAATATCTTATAATTTCAACACACCAAAACCAAGTTGAAAAATGAACTCATACCACTCTTCACACTCACTTTCTCTTTTCTCTCTGTTCTATTTTTTTTTCATTCACTCTGTCTGCCCTTCATACATGCACACACACAGGCAGACCACACAATATCAGCACTCAGAAATCAATCAGTTGTACAAACCATTCATTCACGTACGTTTCTCAAAATAAAATAGCGCTTCACAATTGTTTTTTGCTTCTTCGCAAAGGACCCATAGGCGAGGCTTAACCCCCCTTTTTCTGTTAGTAGCTACGAAGGCAAGACTCTCATCTCCCTTTAGACCATCCACTCAAGGTCTAGAAAAACCATTAAAACAGTTTCCCCAACCTATTTTTGACCAGCAGCAGGTAAAAACCCCTCTGTCACTATAAGAAGCAATACACAGTATTCTCCCCTTCTTTTTGTGGATGTCTTTAACAACACAATACAACACAACACAAATTATAATTATCACCAAACCTCCAAAACACTAATGAACCCAACAATTGCCTCACAAAATTCCCATTCCAGACTGCACTTCTACAAGACAATATACCGCAGAAGTTTTGGCTAAACAGAGAAGGCTGTCAGGTACCCCACAAGGAGCTGCTCAATGCTCACCTCAATTTCCTAAAAACTGCCTGGCCAAGGAACACCCTTCTCAGCGTAGCCAAACACCTTCCTCAGCAGCAAAGTCAGCCAGTCATCAATCCGGAATCATCTCGTTGGAACCTTCCAAATTGTCCATGCAATTCTGTATATGGGAACTCACAAGACAAGACAAACAACAATCAATTGAGGCACACGAAGCGTTTAGAGGATTGAGTGATTATTATTATTGAGGTACCACAATGGTGAACACAACTTACATTCAATGTATGCACATATGACATGTAATGGAAAACCCACAGTAGTGTGTCACACCCCACATGTGAAGACGCACTCCTCATATAGCGAAACAAGCCCCACCCCTAGATCCCCTCGTGGGAGCGTCTTGAGGCAACAGAGATTTACAACAGGTAATCAAGCTATTAACAGAGAGAGACAACAGTAAAACCACAGCTGTCTTCTTACAACTGCCTAAGGTCTTTTTAAAGATTTCACCTAGGAAATTCCTTGACAGAAGCGACCTCGCCCTGAAACAACAGGTCTGGGAATGCCCATACATGGACCCTTTTTAAAATGTACGTTTTCAGGCCGGGTAGGGCGTAAAATGTGTGCTAATTATTAATGGCCTCGATCGGGCCATTAGGGCCCAGTTAGGGCCCATGTAGGGCCGGGCCTTAATTTTCGGGCCTGTTGAGAACTCTAGTTTTCTTTGTAGATTTGTGTTATTATTACAAAACTTACATTAAATACTCTAGATACATTTCGGCCATTTGAAAATAGCCGATCTACAAGCTCAATATTTTGTATACATTTTTAAAACTTGAAATGGGACATTCTGCAGAATTAGTTACTTTTGGTAGCCTATTTTAAGTAGCCTACATTTTTATGCCAATACTTTTGTACTTTTACTCAAGTACATTTAGAATGATTTGACTTGTAATAGAGTACTGCATGCAGTATTGATACAGATATTGAGTACTGTTTCCACCACTGCGTGGCCTTGGAGTCACAGTGCGGCTACAGCTATGACATCATTCGTACTGTAACAACACTCGTGTTTACACACACACTGAGGCCAAGTTGCAAGCATACATGTGGCTCAACATGTGTGCCGTATGTCGCCACTATAACATGGTATTGGTACGGTATGTTGTTATGCAAGGAACATACACAGCCTCTATACAATGACTGTATGTTTTGTCTTCACAGTTTGACATTTCACAGAAGTGGTATTTCTCTCGAATAGACCTGAGCCAGTTGTCCTTCTTGAACATTAGTGTAGCAGGACAAGGAAGGTGTAGAGAGATATGTTCCGTCCGTGCTGACACCACGGACGGAATACCTGCCTTGCAGCATTGAGATCAACCAGGGGTGTAGTGTGTGTGTGTGTGTGGGGGGGTACTATTAATGTTTAATAGTAACAACACTGCCCACTACCCGCCAGGATTAATTAATGAATTCACCTCATACTGCCAGGATTTCCCCCGCTCAACCCTTATTTTGAAGAGACGAAAATCCGTGACCGGATGTTATATTGTTTGCGACTGAAGGTCGCAGTTAACAATGGAATCGCGCATTTCCCGTCAGTGTGTGTGTGTTGGTTGGTTGGTTGTTTGGTCGCTCTGGGTGAGAGATTACGTGACATCACATAACATCATCAGGGATGGAGCACGTGACATCATCAGGGATGGAGCATGTGACATCAGGGATGGAGCACGTGACATCATGTGACAACATCATGTCACATGATGGATGGAGATCCTTGATGTCATCAATATTAAGCCCATATATGGAGATCCCTGATGTCATCAATATTGGCCAGCAACTCTACATCTGACCTCAAACCCTTAGATCTCCATATCTGGAGCTGACCTGTTCTGAAATTCCATATGTTGATCCTTCCCCATCCATCCTTCCCCTTCGATGTCTCCCTTTTGACTGATACCTGTCCATTCAAACTCTATACGGGCCTGCCCCAAAGTTATTAGTGCAGCCACACCCTGCAGCCGGCAAAAACTAGAGTTCTTTTTTTTTTATATATATTTTTATCCCACGATTTTGTAACCCATTTTTCACCCCTGTGCCAATCATCTACTGTGATCCTGGGCTCTACACACCCTCCGCCAACCTGGGGAGAGCAACGGACTTAACTCATGCTCCCTTCATGCATGCCTGAGTGTCCAAGTTGCTCCTTTACACCTGACAGGGGGGGGGTTTCCCTGGTTGGACGTAGCGCGTGGAAGGAACACGTTATTCCAACCAGTTCCTTTCCCCTCCATCAGGCGCCCCGGCTGGCCAGGGGGAGGCAGTTTAGAGACCAGGAAAAACTAGAGTTCTAAAACTAAGCGCCAGTGCTCACTGCTCACCCAGCAGTCTGCTCTCACCCAGGTGGATGCGTGCATGCGACCTCAGGTGTCTTACTGGTCTAATACAGTGTGTGTTGTCGCATATCACTTCCGGTGGTGCGATGAGGGCACTGACAGCATCATCGCGACCATCACAGTGTCTGCTATGGGCTGTGTAAATGCCATCTGAGAGAAGGAATTGGAGATAAATGTGATAGGAAGAAACGGATAGAGTGGGCGCGGGTGCGCGCAGCGAGTGCCGACCATCCATATTTTGATTTATTGAAGATATCCCGCCTTTAACCATGTACAAAAAGCATGCAGCGGAAAGCGTGTGAACCTTTTGAATGGCATGCAGGCCTGCGGCTCCGCATGCGGCACGCAGGTGATGGGGCCGATGAATGATAATGGCATCACAGTCACACGACCAGGATTTGCATATAAGCTTGTTTTCTCTCAGAGCCCCAGTTACCTGTTCAAGCAGTGAGAAATAGCCTACACATGTCCTCACCCTAGGGCACACACACACACACACACACACACACACACACACACACACACACCTGACAAGGCAAAAATACACACATTGTTTTGGGAGATTTGTCACTGTCACTGCAGTGACAAATTGCATAGCCTGTGTCTATATTGATAATGGTGCAAATGTTACGTGGCATGGGAAAGGAGCTATAGGTAGACAAACATCCATTCAAGTATAGTCTCTTAATAGTCCGGCTGCCGACAGGCTTCCTTTGTTTAAAGTGGGAAATTTGGTATATAGTTTTTTTTATTGGCCTAAAATATTGTCTATATACATACATTCTGAATCCACTTGCTGACCAGCTGTCGCTGTTGGGCAATTTTTTATAGGGGTTTCTTGTGACCCTCCCATTAACATCTTATGGCAGGCAAAAATCCTTATTCTTTAAGTAGCATGTGACAAATTAGGGGGGTTTCATGATTCTGAATTAGTTTTGCACAAAATACACCCATTGGGCTAAAAACAGCCAAACCCCCTAGTTTGACATGTCACGTGACATGCTACTTAAAACCTCTTAAACCCCAGGGGGGTCCAAGAGGGAAAATCTAAAATATCGTTGGAACCTGAGTCCTTGACCAGCCCCATTTACCCGCTGTTCATGAGGTGGACAGCCGCCTGCCCCCGCCGGCTTAAGAGTTAAAGCAAAAGGAAAGTTTGTCATTTTTGACATTTTTGGAAGGAGGGCAGAATCCAGAATCCAAAAGCCTATTTAAATGCAACTGAACTTGAATTTAGTTCTATGGTTGTTGTTGTTGTTGTTGTTTTTAGCTAAAATGTGTGAATCCTAATTAAAAAGAGCCTAAACGTAGCGTGACAGGAATTAGAACCAATTGACCAATGACTATCATGCAGTGTTGTTGTGCTCCTGTCCCTTTGAAAAGCATGTGTTGAGCTCGTGGCAGCAGCAGCAGCCAGCCAGTTTTGTGTGTGTGTGTGTGTGTGTAAGCAGGCATGTGTGGATTCTGCGGAAGTGATGTGGCATGCGGGAAACTGGCCATGTGTGTGTGTGTGTGTGTGTGTGTGTGTGTGTGTGTGTGTGTGTGTGTGGTAGGCTGGTAGCAAAAACAGTAGGGAGGGTGACATATTGTGCAAGAGGGGGCGGGTCCTTCGTTCTGCATGCTCTGCAAGCACGTGGAGTTGTTTACAGTCAAGGCACACGAGAGAGAATGAGACACGTGGAGAGAGGGAGGGGGAGGGGGACGGGGGGATTGCCAAGGTAACCCTGAAAGAAAACAGAAGAAAACAGGGGCTTGAGTTAGAGACTTGAACAACAACCAGACAGACAGACAGACAGACAGACAGACAGACAGACTTGTAAGAGTTCAGAGAGTTGTCTTTGGGTTTTTTTGTTCAAATGTGTTATGAAGCTCTATAGTCTATAAGGTACCAACTGTAAAGACTAGATTGAGTCTCCCTGTCTCTGTCTCCTGCATGTCTTTTTTATATAAAACAAATACAATTCTGGTCAGGATAGCGGATACCGAAAACTCATACTGGATATACTGTATGTATAGGATAAATAAGTAAAATTGGAAGTGATCAAATTAACAAAAAGACCACATCGAATTGAAGCTGATAAATGGGGTTCTCTCGCTCCTGATTGGATGAAATTGGTGACCCGCCTGAAAAAGTATTTTCTGTTTATTACTGTTGCTCTAGGCAGGGCTATAGCAAAGTAGAGCAGCAATGATTGATTATCGGCTTCTTTGTTAGAGTGGGTGACAATATTATCACACGTAAAGATGAAATCCATCCTGGGGGCAAATCTTTCACCTGATAAAATGGGCACCAACGTAATCAAAAAAGTCAATCAAAGAACAAGATTCCTATACAGGATCTCCTTACTGGTCAACATAAACACCCTGAAGACCTTAACAGGAGCCCTCGTACAAGGTTTCTCCTCACTGGTCAACATAAACACCCTGAAGACCATAAAAGGAGCCCTCGTACAAGGTTTCTCCTTACTGGTCAACATAAACACCCTGAAGACCTTAACAGGAGCCCTCGTACAATGTTTCTCCTCACTGGTCAACATAAACACCCTGAAGACCATAAAAGGAGCCCTCGTACAAGGTTTCTCCTCACTGGTCAACATAAACACCCTGAAGACCTTAACAGGAGCCCTCGTACAAGGTTTCTCCTCACTGGTCAACATAAACACCCTGAAGACCATAACAGGAGCCCTCGTACAAGGTTTCTTCAACTATGCATGCACCTCTTGGTACCACAGTACCTAAAAGGCCCTTAGCTTAAAACAAGACTCCAGACCTCCCAAAACAAACTGGTCAGGCTACTACTTGGCCTCACTCCCCGAACCCACCTCACCCCTGCCCACTTTGATAGGCTGGAATGGCTTAGGGTTGACGACAGAGTAGGCTACAGCATCTTGCAATGGGTCTGGTCCACAAGATTCAATACACCACCAAGATGAAGATACCCATGTACCTGTCTAAATACTTCCTTAATGTCAACGAAGTCCACACCCATAACAGCAGAGGGAGTTCAACAAACCATGTGCAACCCAGATTCGGCACAAACTACTTGGGGACTAAATTAATTTCGCTCCTATGCCACCAAAATGTGGAACGCATCAATTGTGTCAAATACCTAAACTGTAACTGTAAAGTGTACAATTATGTGTTGTAAGAATACATATATTATTTTAAATTATTATTATTCTTTTAGGCCTCACCAGTGAGAACACGAGGCTGTGAGTAATAGTGATTCCAATCAGTTCAAACTGGCGCTTTGATCCAGCTGGGTGTACTAGCCAGTGGGAGTATCTATAGAAACCACATTTTAGTTGAACAAAATAATCTTCTACAGTACAGTAAATATGTACATATACAGTATGATATAATACACAGTATAATTCTACGTGTATATTTGCATATATTTGTATCCGTTTACCGACCGCAATATCCTGTTTTATTTTTATCATGATACTTGTATTTCAAATCTATGAGCACTGCTCCATCCATGCCTCCTAGCGTTATTGTAGAAATCAGGCGTAAGCTGGCTGGTTGTTAAGTGGGTCAGTCCAGCCTTCACTTCGTGCGTGCTGGAGCTCATTGAGTAGCTGGCTGCGTAGTAGTAGACCCGTGCAGCTCCAACCCTCACAATCAGTGGCGTAATCATGCAACTATAAGTACATTTACTCAAGTATAAGTAGGCTACTGTACTTTTTTTTTTTTTTAACTTTCTTCGGTATTTCACTTTTTTATACTTTTACTTCCGCTCCACTACATCTCAAATATTGTACTTTTTACTCCACGAGTGAAATTACTTGACGGGTTTAGTTTTGCAGATTTAGATTATCACAAGACAAAACACTTTGGGCCCTATATATATTTCAGCCGCTCTACAAGCTGTCAATGCGTCGCATTGCGACATTGTGAGCTTGTAGATCTGCTATTTTCAAAAGATTCTTTATACATTTTGAACTTGTGAAATGGGCAATTCTGCACAATGAGTACAACATTTGGTACTTTCAGTATATTTTGATGGCAATTGCTTTTGTACTTTTCCATTTCTTTGAATGCTGTCTGTAATTTTACATTGTAACAAGAGTATAATTTCCGTAGTATTGCTACTTTTACTTAAGTACTAAAAACATCAGGCCAATCCCGTCTGAGCCATGCAGTCAGTCGTAGCAGAGCAGAAGCACAGTTGACCTGAACGTGGTTTTATTTCTAATCTAAAATGCGTTGTAAACACGCGCATTATTGGGCCAAACATACACCGGTGGTCGCACTGGGACTCCGCCCGGGGGCTTGCAATATTAATGGAAAATGCCTTTTAAACGGACTCCTCGTGGCCATTTGCACATCTGTTAGTGGATGATTTTTTTTTTCTTTTTCCACGCGGCTTAGCAGTATCACGCCACGCTGTACACAGCTGAGTTGTAGCCTACTTTGTGTGGTGCGTGTGACTACTTTGAATGAATCGATGTGCATGTCTCAATTTGGTAGAAGGCTTATTTTTAACAGCTGGCAGAACCTGTAAACCTGTCTTTTGTGTCATCATAAATTCACACAAAGGTCACAGGTCTCATCTGTAGCAATTATTTTGGACCCACGTACGGGGTGGTAGAGTCACGCCACTATAGTCTTGGAGGTGCATGCAAGCAACGCGGGTATCAGCATTGAGTTAGTTTGTGAGACGGAGCGTATATAAAGTGAGATATTTTTTTTGTCCTAGCGCAGAACTATGGCAACGTATTGTAGCGCAGGCTTGAAAAAGGAAGGAAGGAAGCCACGAAGCTAAATCCACACAAGAAGTACCTTTGTTTCCTTCCCCTTTGCATATACTATGGTGAGAATGAATCAGTGGTTCACAAAGTGGGGTTGAGGGACCTTCAGTGTTCCTCAGTGGGGTTCAAATTCCAAATCCCTTACATGTCTTACTGTACACTCTTACACTCTTGAGGGTTAATGAAAAGGTTTGAGAACCACTCGAATAGATCATTGAACGTCTACTGATAGGGCCTAGAACTGACATGGCATGTCCTTGACCCCTGAAATAGATTAATCACACATTCCTAAGCTTAACGGCAGTGGCATGTACAGTATTTCGGTTCCACTCTCTTCTCATGACTGTCTTATGACAATAATGTATTATGTAATGGAAAAAATAAATCAGAGTTATGTCAGCAAAAATGAAATGCAACGTGTGTGTGTGTGTGTGTGTGTGTGTGTGTGTGTGTGTGTGTGTGTGTGTGTGTGTGTGTGTGTGTGTGTGTGTGTGTGTGTGTGTGTGTGTGTGTGTGTGTGTGTGTGTGTGTGTGTGTGTGTGTGTGTGTGTGTGTGTGTGTGTGCACGTTGGGGAGTTTACTGCTATCTTTGTGGAAAAACTTAAATGTCCTCACAATTGGATGGAAAGATGAGGAAAGTGATGGTCTTAACTTTTCAAGAGGCTGTTTTTAGCGTTAACCCGTACGTGTCCATTTGGTTTCATTTTACAGAGTTACATTATTGTTAAACCTCTGCATTACTTCATTTAGGTAGAAGATAGAAGAATTGTTGTTTTGATCAACGTTTGCCAACAGCCTGTCAACGATAGCAAAAATATTCTTTAGTCTTGGGGCAGAGAGGCTAAATGTCATCAAATGGTGGTCTGTGGCTTAAATGCAGAATTAATAATGGGCCTTGATATGAAAACCACTGCAATAGACAATTACCCACTCCATGAAGCCTTGAATTCATGGCTTCATTCACGGGGTGTGTAATCTATAGAAAACAAGTAATCTTTTGGGTGAACTATACTGCTGTAAGGTCATAGCTTTAATAATCAATGGAAATCGGCCTCCCAAGTAAATGCCGTTGATCTGCTGTGACACCGGAGGGCTTGTCTGGTTGACACCAAAGCATAGACATAAAGTTGAATGTTGGAGAGGAAAAAAATGAAAGAAAAATCGTAGTGGTCTGGAATTACCCGTTGGATTCCTGAGGCTTTTGTCTTTGTAATAAAACATAACAGAAAGTTCCCCCTCAAAGCCTCCTGTTTCTGTGCGGACGGAGTGAGGGGGAAGGAACACAGTGTCCCTTATGCAAGGATTCATACTTCCTCCTCGCGCGGCTGTGTTGCGGCTTCATGTGTCGGCAGGGGGGCTTGCTTGCAGTGTTGGAAAGTAACTAAGTGCATTTACTTATGTACTGTACGCTATGTTGAGGTATTTGCACTTTACTCGAGTTCGAGTATTTCCAATATCCAATTACTTTTACTTTACTACTCCATATACATCTCAGATCCAAGGTACTAGTTACATGGATTATTATTACAACGCATATATTAACCACTTCAGCCCCATGTACATTTTGACCATTTGAAAATTAACAAGCTCACAATGCGCCGCATCGTGACGCATTGTGAGCTTGTAGATCTGCTATTTTCTAAAGGTTTTTATACATTTGAAAACTTGAAATGAGACATTCTGCATAAAGAGTACTTTCTACTTTTGGTACTTTAAGTACATTTTTATACCAATACTTTTGTACTTTTACCGAAGTTCATTTTGAATTCCAGACTTACTTGTAACAAAGATTTTCTATATTACAGTATTGATACTTTCACACACTTTTACTCAAGTACAAAATGGGAATACTTTTTCCACCACTGGTGGCTTCATGGCTCTTATGTAAGTCGAGGTTTCTGCCTGGCAGCAGAGATGAGGTGTGTGTGTGTGTGTGTGTGTGTGTGTGTGTGTGTGTGCCCCCACGATGCCAACTGTGCACATAGCTAAAATGAATAAATATGAGCGCCATACAGACTGAGTACATACATCGTCCCATGACTGCTGGTGGACCAGAGTGAGCGTGTGAGGGGTATGTTTGTGTGTGTGTGTGGAACTCCCTCAGGGACTGCCGATACACCTTTTGGTTGAGCATGATAGAAGAGTCGTGTGTGTGTGTGTGTGTGTGAGTTTGCATGCATTTCAGCGTTGCCCTGTGAAAGTCATGCTACTTCTTCTACGCTTGATTGAGTGGTCCTGCGTGATGGGTTAAGTATAGGCCTGCCACAGGCCTTTCTGTAAGCCATTGTGGTGTGCATGGACACTTGTCCTAAAATCATATACAACATCCACAACAGTAGAATACAGCCAGCCAGGCCCGGCACCACGCGGGGGGGCCAAAGGTGTCATTGACTTCCTAAACTGACCACATTGACCCCCTAGTCAAGACTTGTTTTCAAAGGGCGCACGCCACTTACACAATAGCACAGAATGCACAGCAGCGCACAGAGCTGACGGATGGCGAGCATACCCATAGGTATGCAAATGTACTTTGTACTTTATTATTTGACAACTTTATACAAGTTACTTTGTAGATTTAGGTTATTACAAAACAATATTAATACAACTATTTTATACATCATCTAGTCAAAAATTGTCGCTATGCTATGCTTGTGAGCTTGTAGACAAATTGGAGTACTTTCACTTTCTATGCCAATACATCTGTAAAGTTTACTCGAGTAAAGTTTTGAATTCAGAACTTTTACTTAACAGAGTAGTTTTACATTGTGATATTTGTACTTTTACCCACTTCAGGGCTATATACATTTCGGCCTTTTGAAAATAGCAGATCTACATGCGCATCCATCTGCTATTTCACAAGATTTTTTAATACATTATACATTTATACAGTGAGACATTCTGTATAATGAGTTTTGTACTTTTACTCAAGTATAGGCCTACATTTAGAATTCCCGACTTTGTAAGTTTGTAAGTTATAATGGAGTATTTTCTATTTATTGCAGCATTGATACTTTTACTTAAAGTAAATCATTTGAGTCGTTTTTCCACCACTGGTAGCCTACTTGTTGAACCTCGCTGAACCTCCTGACCGGCTGACCGCCTGTGGCAGCCGAAACCACACTGACTGACTGACTGGCAGACTGACTGACTGACTGACTGACTGACTGACTGACTGACTGACTCACTGACTCACTGACTGACTGACTGACTGACTGACTGACTGTCTGGCCACCGCGTGGCTTGGCAGGAAAATCATTGGCTCGCTGTGAGCTTCCTGTCGCAGAGAGGGGAGGGGAGGGTAGGGGGAGGTAGCAAAGAGTACTCACATTTTTTACTTAAGTAAAAGTATCAAATGCTGCAATGTAGAATTACTCCATTACAAGTAAAAGTTCAGAATTCTAAATTTACTTGACTAAAAGTACAAATGTATTGGTATCAAATTGTACTAAAAGTACCAAAAGTAAGTACTCATTGTGCAGATGTCCCATTTCAAGTTTTCGAATGTTTAAACATCTTTTGAAAACAGCCGATCTACAATGGCATTGCATTGTGAGCTTGTAGATCGGCAATATTTTCAAATGGCCGTAATGTATATAGTGCTGAAGTGGGTAATCTATGTTTTGTAATAATAATCCAAATCTACAAAGTAACTAGAGACAAGAGTTTTCAAATAATTGTAATGGAGTTAAAGTACAATATTTGCCTCTGTAGTGGAGTAGAAGAAGTATTGGAAATTGGAAATACTAAAGGTACTTAGTTACTTTAGACACCACTGGTATAAAGAGAAAGCGTGGCATATCCTGTCCTCCCCCTCGTAGCGTGCCCTCAGGGGAATGAACGGTGTACAGGACATCCTTCTCTTTCATCTAGGAAGTAATCAGGAAGTTATTTGTCACAGTGCCAACGTGGGCTATAATCCCTCACGGGAGGGGAGGATGAGTGATGGGATAATATGGATGACGGGAAGAGCATGATGGGATATGGAGTTCTTCTGATGTGGCCATGAAATGTGGAAGTTATTAAAGGGACATTTCACTGCTGGAAGAAACTCCAGTCACTCAATGTTAATTGTATTTGTAGTAGATAACAGTAGCACAATTTGAAATTTGCACCCCATGGCCAGAAAAAATAATGTAGTCTGTGTGTTTTACTAGGGTTTGACTTGATTGCTTTATTACTACAATGACCATAATGCTTTGGTGCACTCACCCCACCTTGTGGAGAGGGGGAGGGCTGTCTTAAGGTGCTGCCACACTATCAAAAGAGCATGTTCTCGGCTGCGCACAGCTTCAAAACCGGGTTTTTAGACAGCTGGTGGATGGAAAAGAAGCTCCACTTCCGCGGACGACTTACGCGACGGCCAGATTCCCGGAAGCGCTCTCCTCCGCGTCAATCGTCCGCGGAGGTGGAGCTTAATTCCCATCCACCAGCTGTCTAAAAACCAGCTGCGCACACGCCATACAGCTTCTTCTGTCCGTGGCGCAAAACCATTTTGCGCTTAGGTGTGGAAAGGGCTTTACTGAGACAACATGTAGTCCAAGAAGGAAGTGAGACCAGTGTCCGGACTCCGTGTCATCACAGACACTTTGAAATACTAAAATATCTAAAAACACGCATTGCCCACATTTAAAAAAAAAAGAACAGGAAAGTGTTTCTTCTCTCCCAAACATGATTAAAATAAGAGCTGGTTGCAAAAGGGGTGAAGTGGCCTTTTAACCATACTTGATTGATCGGAGTGCCTCAGGGCTCTATACTAGTAGTTTTCTGTTTTGGGTCTTCATTAAATCATTACTGAAAATAGACAACCTACAAACTTAGCCTACAACGAGTTGATCGGCTATTTTCAAAAGACATTTCCTCCAGACTATTCTGGGGTTTAAATTGTTAACATATTGCTTGCTATTAATGTTACTTACACATTTTTAAACTCCCCTTCTATGAGTATGATGTTTATATAAGTCTGCCCAATTATGATTTATGGTCATTGGCAAATACTATTTATACATGACAAAAACTGTTCAGACAAAATTACTCTTCTTTAAATAAATTCTTTTATTTTGCAGGTTGCTATCCATAATCAATACAGACAATAGCAATACTTTACTATCATACATTTTTAAATCATCATCATCTCTGGTGAGCATCACAATAGAACAGTATATTGAACTATGTACAATGGAAGACGAAGACACATTCAAACCCAGTTCCCAGACCACATCGTCTGGTAAATAAACCTGTATACAGAACAACGTGGGGCCTCCAGTGTGTCGAGACCCCCCAGTTTCCAGCAACAAAGCAGAAGTTGGCAGAAAGTACAAATGTACAAAGAGCAAAGAAGTATACGAACGACGACGACAACCAAAAAAACAAACAAAGAAAATATACAAAGAAAGTCATCAATGCAATGTTACATTTGGTTCCACAGTTGTAAACTAGCTTCATGTTACTATTGCATATGCCATCATCAGGTGACGCGTCAGCAAGGCAAAGAGATTTCTATAATAAAATAGACTGAAAGTATGTTTTCTGTACAGTCACGTCAACTGTGAAGGACAATAAGCATACAATATACTATTAACCCCACCCCACCGCAAAACCCACCCGTTTAAAAAAATCTGTAGCCAAAGTCTATAGACAGGAATAACATCGCGACATAGGTCAAATCTAGATACTTTTCTATGCATCTTCAATAAACGCATTCGTTTTTTGTTTGATTTTCAGTTAAACTCTTTGTATGTACACATATACATTCAGGAATTTGAGGACAAATAGATAGCCTTAATGTGTGGTACAGTGAGGTTTATTATTACTGTCCAAAGACCACTTCCCACACACGTGAAGCTGCAGTTGTAAGTTAGCGTATGCACTCAGTACAGTACATTCACACAGTGTTTTACAATCTGTGTTAAGCAGGTTGTGTTGAGCCACTCGCCTGAGCTGTGAGTTAGGGTGGGTTGGGGACAGTAACGGCAGGGGGGGATATCAGAGGACCTCTGGATTTTCGAAACATTTTCACTGGCCATTCAACTGCTTTTACCGCATTGGTTCTCAACAGTTTTCTTTATTTATTTAAAACAGAATCCCATAACTCAAAGAGTGTGTGAAATGGATCCCCAAATCCATACGGATCCGTTCGGTTCCATTCCGTGAACACTCTCAAGAGCTACAGACCTGTAAAGGGTCCATTTGGGTACTCACCCCCTCGAGGGTCCCGCCTGGACGGGAGGGTCTGAGTTACATTTAAATCTACATTTTGTCATATGACCATGCTGCTTTTCGGTGAGCGACAAGGTCATTTTGCTAAAGCAGTGGTTTTCAACCCTTAATATCAATTCATTGCGTCAGCATTTATTCGGCTTTTGAGCCACGGACGACCATTTGATGAGATTTAGCCTCTTGGACCCAAAACTGAGAATATTTTGTCGTTGGGATTAGATTTTGTCCACAATTCCATGCTGTAATGATGTTGGCACCATAGGAGAGACAACAGGGAAACGTTGATCAAAATAACAATTCGTCTACATTCTCTAATTGTGTAGACTTAAATTAACTAATGCAACTCTTGGGAGCATCAAATGTCATTTTACACTCTCAAGAGTTAAACATCTATAAAGGTCCATTTGGTTACCAACTTTCCATTATTTAGCTGGGGACCACCTGGAACCCCCTCAGGGACCACTGGTTGAAAACCACTGGACTAAAGTTTGGTTTAAGCTCTGTGCCGTTTCACAGCATCTCTGTGGTCCAATCAGCCCCGCCCCCCCACCTACCCCTTTCTTTTTTTTGTCTACCATCACTACCAACACCGACGGCCCCCGTTCCATTTCAGCAGAACCGAGTGAGTTGTGTAGACTCCACTGGAGTGGAACGAGGCCCGTCGTCAGTGAACCTCCTCGCCCTCAACACCAACGGCGCTAACCCTTTTATCGGCCTATTCAAGAAAACCGCCGTACCGACCGATAAAGCCCCGGTTCATACTTCAGTCACATATGTTGCATCTGTCCGCGTTGCAGAATGAAAATAACTTATTTTAGCTGAAAACCTGTGTCAGTGATGTACGAGTTAAGGCTTTTACGATTTACACAGCTGCTGGGTTGCAGGTAGGAGTGTCTGAGGTTTTTCTAGGCTTGACTGAGGAATTGTGGGAGATGCAGACAGTGCGTTCAGATGCCTTGGTGTTGTGGGTGGGTAGGTGGGGGATTCTGGGCTAAAGGTAATAAACGCATGCGTTACTCTTTAAACCACGTATGCCCTAATATTCAACAACTTTGAAACTTTGTGAACATCTGTGAAGATTTTCGGTTATAAATGACAAGCCCAAAAATAGGGACGTCAGGGTGTAAAGTGGTTAAAGACATTTAGGAAATATTTCTTTCCAGTCCAGCATGACTTGTACCGAACTAACTAAACCACCCGAAACAAAACCTTGATTAGAATAAATAAGAAATTTATATTTAAGAAAATACTTTTTAATGTCAATATAATATAAATCAGCTCTCAGGCAACCCCCACTGTACAGTCCCCAAAACAATATCAATATATCTTTTCACTAGCTTCTGTTTTTCCTTTTTAAATAGATTTCCCATGAAAGAATAACAATATACTGATTATGATAGATGTGGTAAAGGTCCAAAAAACAGACGTAATACAATAATCTTTTTCTCATATTTGATAGAAAACATAAGGACATTATTAGACATTAAGGCATCGGGTTGGTCTATATAATATAATATCCAAACATTCATGTTCCAAAAATAAATAAAATATCTATTCTACCTGTCGTCGGTGTGTGATCAGTGTACCTCTCGGCAGTGGTGGAAAGTAACTAAGTACTTTCACTTAAGTACAATTGAGGTATTTGTACTTTACTTGAGTATTTACAATTCAATACTTTTACTCCACTACATCTGAGATCCAAATATTGTACTCCACTACATTTATTTGACAGATTTAGTTACTAGTTACTTTGTAATTGGATTATTACTTTTACTTGTAACGGAGTATTCCTACATTGCAGTATTGATACTTTTACTTAAGCAAAAGATTTTAGTAATTTTTCCACCACTGGGCTTGACTGAGAACGAGGTCGGACGTACAGTAACGTTACGTCGCCTCACGGTGTCAGAACGCCCGCGTGTTGCGAGCACACACTCTCACGCATGCGTGCGTAGTACCCCTCCGTTCTTGAGTGAATAAATAGTTTGTGCGGGTACCGTTTTTTGAGTTAGATTGCTTTGTACCGAGCGAGCGTCGCTGTGTTCTCGAAAATGTGGGTCACAGGTTATATGACCACTTAATGCACAGGGAACTGCCAGATGTACACACATATGCATACACACACGTACAGTATGACTTGCACAGAATGGTAGACCTGCTTGTTTATATTTACCAAGACTGTGCCCCTTTTTCCACCAAAAGAACTTTGGTTCTAAAACTGGTTCCGTTCTAGATTCTTGGAACCTTGGTCCTTTCACGGAACCGGTGTCCATTGTTTTGGTTCCAGTTCCAAACCACCAACTTGTAGGAAACACTCTGAACTGGTTCAATGTTAGGCGAGAAAAAAAGATCTGAACCGGTTCAACCCTGGTGGAAAAGGGGCCTAAGTGTGTGTGGGTGTGTGTGGGGTTGCGCGTGTGTGTGTGTGTTTATTCTGTTATGGGTTTCAGACAGTCCACAGGGCTGAGATGTCCTCTCCACTGAGCTGGAGTTTGGAGAGGCGGAGATGGGTGGTGGGGTGGGGGATGTCGAGCAGCAGTCTTCTCTGCCTTGCACCATGTCACACACACGACACGGAGGGCCGGAGAGAGCCTGGAACCTCCCCCTCGGTCGGACCATCAGTCTGGAAGAGACAAGAGACCACAGAGAGGATAAGCAGGCGCATTCATTGAGATTGTTAATGTGATTGTGAGGAATCGGCATCACACATCAGTATCGTTGCTGTTTCTATGTCAGTGGTTCTCAAATTTCTTCATGTCAAGGAGCCATACAATTATATATATTTGGCCACCGACAACCAGCTCAAAATATTTTGTTCCAGGGAGTGCAGGGACCCCCCCAATAAGCAAAGATTCGAGTTAAAAATGTTTGCTGGGAAAGAATATATAATCAAAGATTTGCACGATTTTTCAAAAATCTACAAGCTAATTTATGCAGTAAAAAAAACCAACCAGCACATCAGGAGCAATTAGGGGTTCAGTGTCTTGCTCAAGGAACGCCCTACTTGGTCATACTACAGTCACACAAAAGTAACAGTGAAAATGGTTTGTCTGTGGGCTTAAAAAAATAATAATAATAATGAAAAAAAGTGTGACTAAATTATAAAAAAAAAATATTTTTGGTTTGACAGTTCCTTAAAAAAGGTAATTTATTTGGACATACAAGGTTTCCAACAGACAGTGACGACACGTCCGTGTATATGGAATTACTAGCACCATTTGGTATGAGATGATGGTGGCTGTACTTTTAAACTGGGGCATGACAGTGAGTCTAGTCCTCAAGGCTTGGATGTTGGTGGAATCCAAAATGATGAATGATGACAGATTTATTAAGCAGGTTTTGTACTGTAAAAGTCCCCAATGTCTTTTCACAAACTGTTTGTTTGTTCGTTCGTTAAGTAAATAGTACATAGGAATGAACCTCGCTGACAGTTCAGACATCAGACGTATTAACCCATTGAGACCTGAGACCAGATTCTACAAATGTCTTCAAATTCAAAAACACGAAGTTTTCTGAAAAACGTATGTTTCTATATCTCATGTCAAGGACCCCAAAAATAATATGTATTTGGCCACCGACCCCCTTCTGAAAATATGTTGTTTCAGATAAAAAACATTCGCTTTGAAAGAATATATATTCAAAGATTTGCACACGTTTTAACGATTTAGTGAAGCTATGAGCTTGTAGGTCTAAAAAGTATAAAATAATAGTTAATGTGGTTAAACGCTAAAGTGACACAGTTGCCTTCCAAGCCTCAAGTGCTTTGAATGACTAAAAGCCTTATTGTGCAGGCCACATTCGTTCCATGCCTCCCGAATGAGATTAGTCCGTTTATTAGTGGCACAATAACAACTCCTCCACACTGGAGCAAAGACAAACAACCACTTTCAACCTGCTGGGATCTGTCCTTTTGATGCGTGTTGTAATCGGCAGAACATTTCAAGTCTTCCAAAAGATCCATAGATTTGTAGATGGGATATATATATATATATATATATATATATATATTAACTCTTTGCCTAAGATTACATGCCCAAATTAGGGATTGAATATTAATCCACCATCATATTAAAAGGTAGGGTAAGTGATTTTGTTTTGTTAAAATAAGTGCTCCATGTCTCCATGTCTTTCCAGATTTTTATTAAACAGAAAATGCATTTTTATCCAATCAGGATAGAGAACTCGGTCAGGATACTTAACCCATTCTGACCCGAGATCAGATTCTAAAAAAATCTTCTACATCCTGACAGTTTTCTGAAAAAGCTATGTTTCTGTCAGTTGTTCTTCGATTTTTCAATTGTAGATCTGCTATTTTTCAATAGCTAAAGCATAACATAATGCTAACACCGAAAGGGGTTCCTGCCCAAAATGGTTTAACAAATGGGATTGTAAGTGATGACACAAAGAAATGAGCAGACAAAATTGGAACTGGAACACTATAAAAAATAAGACGATGAATGTCTACTTTCTCCTGATTAGCTGAAAATCTTGTCACCTACTGTACCTGAAAGTGTATTTTCTGTTTATTAAAGAGCTGGAGAGATTCCTGTTACTGAACAACAAACGTTTTGTTTTAACCAAAAACATATCACTTACCCTACCTTTAAATTATCGATGACTTTTTATATTGGATGAGTTTGATTAACTGTTGCAGCCCTACTCTCCCATCTATCTGTCTCTCACATGCATGTCCGCTGTCTCTCCTCCCAAACACTCCCAGAAGGAGCTGCTGCATCCTCTGAGAACGCCCACACACACATATGCATGCACGCAAACACACACACATGCACGTTGTGTACATGTTGACCACCGCTGCCCTTCCAGCGGTGCGACTGGCGGCCTCTCTCTCTCTCAGTCACTATAATCCCCCGAGACTAATCCCATTGCCGTAACATTCTGCCAGTGTGTGTGTGTGTGTGTGTGTGATAGACACAGGAGGATTCACATTCAGACATATGCACTCCCAGCCTAAAGTGAGCACCAGGGGTGATTCCATACCCCCCCAGCAGCAGAAATGTCCTAATCTGGATGGGCGGTAGTGGGGGAGGTGCGTGCGTGCGTGTGTGTGTGAGAGAGAGAGAGAGAGAGAGAGAGAGGGTCTTCCAAGGATGCATTGCAGGGACAGTGGAGGCTGGGTTGGGGGTGTGTGTGTAATGCAGAGTTGCAAGTGTCGCCATGACCGCGTGCCGCGCTAAGCACTGCGGCAGAGATGGCAAGCACACACCATGAGCAGTTGTACTGTAATCACACACACACAGTGTGAGAGAGAGAGATGAAAAGAGGGGTGGTGTGAGATAGCAATATGCTGGAAAAGGCAACATGGAACCCCCAGTCCTCGAATCGACACACGTGACACGTTTTCCCGACACGTGGAAGGCATTACGTTGTTTCCGCAGTCGGACGTGCATGCGACACTGCTCTGAGGAGTGATTTCCTCGGAACTATAGGCAAAGGAAGAGGGGGTGGGTGTGAGGGAGAGGGGTACAGAGGGGGGGGGGGGGGGGTGTGAGGGCATACAGGGGTCTTCAGAGGGGACCCCCAGTCCTTCCAGGAATTGGTAGTGAGTGAGGCGACCAGCAGTGAAGGACTTAATGCAGAGGCCAGGCGGCAGGGTGTCCTTACTCTATTATCCACGGAGCAAGACATGATGACTTGACTTGATGATCATAGTTTACTATTTTTATTGCAGCTTTTATTGCGCCAAACACAAACAGTACGTAATAACTTTTAGATGCATAAACAAATGCATTTCCGGTGCCTGTGTCATTTCATCGGTGTCAGACGCACCAACAAAATGTCAGGAGCAGACACTGTTGAGCGAAGTTGCCAAAAGAAAAACCACATTTATGTGTAATGGTTATTGTGGAAAAATGTACCAGTGAAAGTTATCAAAAATAACTTTTGTTTAATCGAAAAAACCTTCACAGTTCACAGTATAACTGAATATGCTGTAACGTCATACTGCAGCATACAGTAGCTTAGCCAGCAACAGTGTGTTAGAGTTTACACATTCTGAGGAGAGAAGAGCGGCTGTTATTGTCTTATTATAAGACTCATTTATACTCATGCATGCCAGTGTCGCCCGCTGAAAGTAGCAGATCTACAACTTCACGGAGTGAGCGAGTAGACCGGCACACAACTAAGTATAACTCGGGCTATGCTCTTCTCCAGTGGTGTAAAGTAACTAAGTCCATTTACTTAAGTACTGTACTTAAGTACAATTGAGTTATTTGTACTTTACTTAGTATTTCCAATTGTGGATTAGAGTACCTCACTACATCTTAGCTCCAAATGTTGTACTTTTACTCCACTACATTTATTTGAAAACTTTAGAGAACTAGTAACTTGAGTTATTAGTTCCTTTGTAGATTTGTATTATTATTATAAAGCAACCACTTCAGCATAGACATTTCAGCCATCTGAAAATAGCAGATCTACAAGCTCACAATGCGTTGCGAGCTTGTAGATCTGCTATTTTCAAAAGATTTGTATATGTTTTAAAACTAGTGAAACGGGACATTCTGCGTTATGAGTATATACTTCTACTTTTGGTACTTCACGTACATTTTGATTGATCCAAATACTTTTGTACTTTTACTCAAGTACATTTTGAATTCCTTTTACTTGTAACTGAGTATTTCTACATTGCAGTATGGATACTTCCACTTAAGTAAAAATAGGTTGTGAGTACTTTTCCCACTCTCAGAACGGAACAGAACATTGGGTCAGCCGGTGCAGAGACAGATATTTCCGGATCTTTTTTATGTGTCTGAGAGAGAGCGAGAGAGAGTGAGATTTAAAACCTCACACACACACACACACACACACACACACACACACACACACTTTGAGGCTGGGGGGGCGGTGTCTGTGCACTACGAGTAGTGGCAGGAGAGTGGCCGTTGGTCCTGTCAGTCAAGTGGCTCTCAGTAAAGCGAGTGGGCCAATAGACAGCCAGGCAACCAGCCCAGCCCAGTGCTGTTAACCCCCCCCCCCCCACACACACACACACACACACACACACACACACACACACACACACACACACTGGGCTGTAATCTCATCTGGAGCCGTGTGGTTGGTGGACTAAATGTGGGGAATGCTTGTCCACGCAGTTATCTAGCTATCACTCCTGTCTGGAACATCCCGGCCCACTTTAGCCTGCGTGTCAACACACACACACTCGTTTCAGATTTCCTTGGCAAAGGTGTGTGTGTGTGTGTGTGTCATGGTATATTTCTTGTCTGTTTGTATTGTGCTGTATGTATATGTATTAATGTGTGCAAAATATGTCCGCTTTGCTAAGGTTTCTCTGTCCCTGTCCTGATTGATGAGCACGTGAGCCTATATACAATATACTCTATGTACCCTGTGTGTGTGTGTGTGTGTGTGTGTGTGTGTGTGTGTGTGTGTGTGTGTGTGTGTGTGTGTGTGTGTGTGTGTGTGTGTGTGGAAAAACACACAAGCAGGAAGAGTGGGGCGGGGGGTGAGAGAGGAGAGGATGAGTGGAAGGAGAGTGCAGGGAGGTCGAGAGCGAGCGAGGGCTCTCTGAGAGCCAGACACGTCTCTGATTCCCTCTCATCTGTGTCAACAAACGCCGCGCTGCGACAGGTGCGCGCACTGAGCATGCTCACACGCTCGACAAACTAGTTAGAGATGCATGGCCTTGCAACTGGATCCCCCTAACCCCTCTCTTTCTCCTTCTCTCTCCCTGACCGATATATTGTTTTTGCCTTTATTTGACTTTTCCTCAGTATATCCGGCAATAATAATCCACATACAAGCATCTAGAATCTAGATGCAATATGACGCGTTGCAACTCAGCTATTTTCACTAGTGTTTGGTTAAATGTTCTCCAAAGTTTACCAAATCAATTTCAACACGATTTTGCCCCCTTTTCTTTTGCAAATCATCAGTGATAATTGGTGGTCTACGCACACACACGTGCGTGCCCTGTGGGTGCAGCAGATGGTAGCTTGTCATTAGCAGCGAGAGAGAGGAGGTGAGAGGAGGTACAGTGCTGCGTCCGCCGGGACTGCCGCTTGACCACTCGAGGAGTGGTTGTTGCGCACGCGCACGCACACACACACACACGCACAAACACTTCCCCATCTGTCACCAGCCCTCAGGAGGAACCTCTGGGTGTCGGAGAGCCTCTCCTATAGGCCTCCTTGAGGACCCCCCCCCCCCTCCTCCCCCCACCCCCCCCAACCAAACAAGCTGTCACACTGTCTCTCCTTTTCTTACGTTTCCATTTCAAACACGTCACATGGCCTAGCTGGTGGATGGAACAACAGGTAAACAAACACCTGAAGCCGATAACTTCTGTTAATACAACAGCTTTCTTTCTTTAAATCCTAGGATTCTATGTCGGTGGTGCTCAAACCTTTTCATGTCATGGACCCCTGAAAAATTAGAGGCATTGATTGATTTCGCAGAGAGAGAGAGATGCTAAATTCCTCGCAGGTCGGTCGGTCGACGGGTTTGCTGGTATACTTTGATCCCAGCGTCCGTCCATGCATCTTCCCTCCGAGTGTGCCCTCGGAGTCCTCCTGATAAACATTGTATCAGGGGCCAGGAGGGCCTCAACCAACCCCGCTCTCTATTGGGACAGAAAGTTCAGTAAACAAGCAGCCTCGCTCGCTATAGCCCGGCCCGGGCAACCCACCACCAGCTCCCAGAATTCACCTTGGCTAAAGAGGGGGCCTCATGCCCCAACGGCTTGTTTGTTGCTTTAAAAAGCACCAAGGGCTCTAGTACAGACAGAGCCTGCCCTGCTCTAAGCCCCGCCCCTTCGCTCTCTTCTGCTTTCTCCTGTGAGCTTATGAGACTACGAGCCATCTCTCTGTTCCTCTCTGCTTGTCTTACTTCTGCTAAGTGAACAGCCTAATGAGGCAGAAAGGCAGTGAGGCACATGAGGTTTTAGCTATTAAGTGCAAATTTGCTTGCTCTCCGACAAACAGCCACTGTTGGAAAAACAAAATAGGATTCTGCTTCTTTCTCTCCCGGTGACTGCTACGTGTTTGTGGCTGTGTGTGTGTGTGTGTGTGTGTGTGTATGTGTATGTGTACATGCCAGAGTCCACATGTGCTTGAATTTTTTTTTTAATTTCCTTTCTTTCTCTCTACATCTCTATTAAAGAAGCTTTGTTGCCGCAATTACATCATTCTTACATGTCCATGTGCAAAATGTATAACCAACTAGTACTTGTTTGCAATTTACATATGGATGTCCGTAATGTCCCCCCCCACCCCCGCTCACACACACACTATTCGTTCTGTCCTAAAGCCGAGACAAAAGCAGCGTTACAGGCACCTTTTTCTTTTCTTTTTTTAGAAACAACGCACTGTCAGGAATGTGCACTGTGACATTGAGTTACCTGCTGGCGGCGAAACAACAGACAACCCCCCCCTCCCCAACCCATGGGGTTGCTGCCAGCCGTGCTCACAAGGACAAACGCACATGGGTCAGGAGGGCCTCACATGTCACCGCGGCGCGGGCCCCCCCACTCGGCTCACAAAGACACGTGGGGGTAATCGTGACCGATAAACAGCGTGGGGACAGAGAGGGTCACGCCCTAACTTTAAGTGTCAACAAACGCTCCCCTCTCAGTGGCCCTGCGTTCACGCCACGTTCAACCCCCCCCCCCCAAAACCCAACAACAGCCCCCCTGGTGTGGGGTATTCTGGGACAAAATATTGATCAGGCGAGTGAGTGGGAGAGCAAAAGGGTTTGAGGGGGGTGGGCAGGGTCACAGTGACGCACGGCACATCCTGATGCCTAGTACCCAACCATGCGATAAGGGCCGGAAATGCCTGGGGTGCACTGTGACATTACTGTTGTTGACAAGGCACGGGAACCCACATGACTTTCATGACAACCATCATTCCATTGCCATTCGCTATGGTCTTATCATGTGTGTGCATCATCGCGGTGGCCGCTGCAGCTTCGGAAAAATACATACCTAAAAAGCTAGACTAATTCTGAAACATAAAATGCCCCTAATCCTGGCGGAATGCATGGTAATAGGCAAGGGCTTTCGTTTTAAAGCGCTTCGTTCTAGTCAAAACAAGACCTCCCGCTCGCTTAATAAAAGCAATTCTCTCGGGTAATTTAATAATGGAAAAAAGAAATCCCTCATTTATTCTGGTCATGTTCATGAACCATCTATAATAAGCATTTCTGTCAATTACACTGCTTACTTTACCATAACTTATACTCTATTTCTTTATTTAAAGAAATAATCTACATAATAAATTAGAGTAGACCATGCATAGATAGGTTCCCACACAAAACATACAACAAAACAACAACTACACAACATTATCCTGCGTCGTCACAGTGGCTGCTGCCTACGCACAAGGCTTGTTTACTTCAGTGCTTCTCTCTGGCCCAACATGCGTCAGCCTGGTCACGTTTCACTGGAGCTCAGCCACCGTCCCGCTCTCTTCCAAATAAACAACTTCAAAATTCAAAAAAGTGTCACTTGATTCGGGCTCAGAGCTCGCATTCACTTCAAATCGAGGGGCGGCAAACAATTTATTTATTCATTTATTCACACTGCGGCTCCCCTCAAGCACACAGGCACTCCATTTAGACTGCGTGCACGCCACAGCCACACTTCTTTATCCTGTTCATACAGTAAAACCAGCCTTTTTCTGTTTCCCTCGGAACGTTTTTCACGGCACGTTATAGCAGCAAATTAGGTCACATAGCAACACTTTAGATATGCTGCCAGAAGACATATACTAGTCCATTCATCACAGTTATCATCACATTATACTGTATTAAGTTTTCCAAATTGAGAGGAAAATATATTTTCATACCACACGTTGCACAGAAACGGGCGTGCACATGTCATTGATGATGCACACACTTCTCACTGGCTTTGGTGTGTGTGCATGCATCCATCCATCCATCCAAGCCATGGTCACAGACATCCATGCGACATGAGCGTGGCACTCACCTTTGGCAGTAGTCGCAGCCTCCTTGAATCCCAAACAGACATAGGGCGCCGCGTGTAATCCGTGGATTCCTCGTTTGCAGCTGCTGGCAGGCTTAAAGCCATGGACCAGGCGGTCGTCACACTTGTCCATGACGTCCCTGTCGACGTCCAGCAGGTTGAGAGCGATGTAGTTCAGCCCGTGCTGGTAGCCGGCCGATGTACGCCGACTCATGGGGCTGCCACACTCCTCATCCGAGCCCTCGCTGCTCCGTGACGAGATGTTCTCCACCGAGCTGTGCCGCTTGGCCGTGGCGTCACCACCGCGGGCAAACGAGGGGAAGACGGGTGTGACGGTGGCCGTGGACGAGAAGGTCTCGGAGCTGTGGCGCCGCCGCCCCTGCGGGTGGGCCCGGATCACCTTGGTGACCGAGCGGTCAGGGTCCACCACCGCGGAGGACGAGGAGGAGGAGGCCCCGAGCAGGAACACCCCGATAGTACCTCCACTCACGACACCCTGGTCCTCCAAAGACAGCCTCTTCTCCCTCATGGCCTCATGGCTGCTGCATTGGAGGAGAAAGTCACATGTTTTTACAAGACATCATAGTGATCTTACTATATCACAATGAACAAATTAATGAAAACACCGGCTGCGATTTTCATTTTGTGTTTGCTATGTGCATTTTTAGGCATGATGCTGCTACTTTCATTGCGTAATACTCATACTACAAAAAACACCTACCATGCTGTGATCTGAGGCGAGCTGGCCATTCCAAAGGTCATTTCGGTGTAGTCGCTTTTCACCAAGTCCTCGGGGCAGCCCTGGGAGCTACCGTTGTTGTCCAGGTGGTACTCCTCCGAACACGGGCACATGGAGAGGTCCGGCAACGTGTCGTCCGAGCATTCGGCAGGGGTGTCAGCCTCCTTGGGCGAGCGCGAGCCCAGCTCCAGGTTCATGTAGTCTGACAGGAGGGACCTCCTCCCGCCTCCGCCGCTGGAGCCCATCGACGAAGGCTGGCTCTCGCCGGAAACTGTGGAGGTGGGCGGCGAACATTTGCCGCCGCTGCTGAAGTCTATGTTGATATATTCACCAGGGCTCCTGGGCTCACCGGGCAGGGGATGTTCAGTCATGCTGGGAAGCATGCGGAGGGTGTCCAAGGACAGCCTATTGGGTCTGTTCAGCCTCCCTTTGTAGGCGAGGCCACCCTGGCTGTGTCTAACTGGGGAGGGTGCCGAGCTTTGGGCCGCACCGCTGGGCTGCATCACCGAGTAGTAGTCGGACTCTCCCCCTCTGGGCCTCTGGCTCTGAGGGCTCATGAGAACATACTGGTTGTCGCCCTCTTCGTTCTTCGGGGCCTGCTGCAGCTTGGCTGGCCGTGGCAGGGTGCCGCCCGCCTGTGCTGGCCTGAAGGATGTAGGCTCACTGGCCAGCGGGCCGAGATAGTAGTCCGGTGGGGTCTGGAGGGGAGCCGGGTTGCCCGGCGACATGGTCATGTACTCCCCATTACCCAGGCGGCTGTCCGGGCTCTCCATGGATGACTTGGAGCCACACCACATCCTCATGTAGCCGTTGTCCTCCAGAGAGCCACCACCGCTGCCTGGAGAGCTGGTCTTGCAGCCCCCGCTGACTCCCCCCGGCGACTGGGCGTGGCCCCGGGGGTTCACGATCTGCTTGGGGGCTGAGACGCACATGGGGCTCATGGGGACGTAGTTGTCG
Source organism: Protomyctophum bolini (assembly GCF_963924005.1). NCBI lineage: Eukaryota > Metazoa > Chordata > Actinopteri > Myctophiformes > Myctophidae > Protomyctophum > Protomyctophum bolini. The sequence continues at coordinate 18,436,350 of NC_137885.1, read as the reverse complement.
ACCTTGGCGGACTGCGCCACGCCCGGCGTCATCGGCATGTAGCCGCCGTCTCCTCCCAGGTTACTGCCGGAGCTCCTGGCCGAGGAGCCGATCTCGATGTCCCCGTAGTCCTCCGGGTAGCACACCTTAGGGGAGGCGGAGTTGAGGCGGCTGTTTGCCGCCCTCATTAGCGTGTACTCGTCCAGGGAGGCAGAGGAGAGCGGCGCAGCCACGCGCTGTTGCCGCGGTGTGGTGAGCGAGTAGGTGCGCTTCCTGTAGGCTTTGTCCGCGCCACTGCCACCATGCCTGGCGCCGTCCATCATCATGTAGCCACATGGGTCGCTGCAGGTGTCGCCGCGAGACGGAGGCGTGCTGGAGAGGGAGTCGGGGGTGTCGCTCCGGGTCAGAGGGAGGAATCTGGCATCGCCGCCGGGGCTCGAACCGTACTCGTCGGACAGCATGAAGCCCGTGTCGCTGAGGGAGCCGGAGATGGAGGCGCTGCAGCTGAAGGGCCGCCCCGCTCCCCGGGCCTTGTCCGGGGTGTAGATGTTGGTGGCGCCCCCTTTGGGAGACAGACTGATGGGGCTGAAGGCGGTCGGAGGGGAGTTATTATTCGACATGGTCATGGACCTGCTGTGCTGCAGGTTGGAGGAGGTCTCCAGCATTCGGCAGGTACGGCCGCTGCTGAGTGTCTGGGACCGGATGAGGTGGGTTCCAGAGCCCGGGCTGCTGCTCACAGATATGGACATGGATACCGGCCGTGCCGCGGTGGGGCACCCATCTCCCTCGCTGGCCGTTCGGACCCGACAGGACGTGAACTTCCGCCCAGGGGACGTGGCCGCCATGCTGTCCGTCCTGGACCTTCTGACCAGCCCTGTTTGACTCGGGGGAAGGTTGTTCAGATTGCGTCTCGTGGGCACCGAAATGGGGTTGGTGCTCGCTGACTGGCTTTTGCTCCGCGGCCGGAATTCCGAGAGCTCTTTCATGGCCTTCATGGCCTCCAGGATGGTCTCGTGGATGTTCTGCGCCACCACGGAGTCCTCCGCCTGCATCCAGAACTCGCCGGGGCCCGTCACCGCCGAGCGGCCCACCTCTATGAAGAAGAAGCTGTCGGAGTGGCCACATCTCCGAATGTTCATGAGCTGTAGGCTGACCGCGGCCACCTCGGAGTTGAGCTTCACGAAGCTGATAGTCCGGCTGGACAGACACAGCCTGTACACGCCAGTAAGGTTCTTGACCTGACCCAGTCCTTTGGATTTCAAGTTGACCTGCCACACCTCCTTATATGCGGCCGCCGCGGGCGTCATCATAACGCCGTAGCTTGAACTCGAGCTCGACGACGACTCCTCGAAGCCCACCAGCGAGGAGGTGGACGCCGGCGGGGTCTCGTACGCCTTCCCCTCCGCGATCAGGTCGCCGAGCACGGCGAACCAGCTCTCCTGCTCCTGCTCGCTGTCGGCGGCCACGGCGAAGTACTCGTCCTTGGTGTAGAGGGCGATCAGGTGCTTGTGCTTGGCGTCGGCGCGCTTGTTGACGCACAGGCACTGGTCCAGGGCGATGACCCGCTTCGCCGCCGACTTGTTCCTCCATTTCTTCTCGCTCTCGTAGTACTCGAGGCGCGCCGCGGAGCAACCGCCGCTGTGCGCCTCGCGGAGCACGAAGAAGCGCCGGTGGCCGTGCTTCTGCTTCCTGAGGTATCCGCACTTCTTCACGTCGTTGTTGTTGTTGTTTAAACTACTACTACTGGATAATAACAGGTGTCCTCCTCCTCCCGTTGCCGGAGGACTCGCCATTATCCTCGCGATTTATTATAAACTTCTACAAGTAAAAGTAAGTTCTATTTCAATCCGCTTCTTGGAACGCGCGATTTTGTTTTTTCTTTATTTTTTCTAAGGGAAAAAAAACAAACAAACTTTAAATTAAATTAAAAACAGACCCGTTTCATTGGAATCCATTGCAGGAGGAGCGCCGAGCATCGTAATAACATGTCCGCTGTCCGCAGTGGTTAAAGCAGCAATAATACTGACTGACTGAGTGAGTGAGTGGGGGGGCTGGAATGGAAGAGAGAAAAACAACATGTGACGTACCTCTCGTTGGCAGAAGGCGTGCAGTGTTGCCATATTGTGTGAGAGAAACAAGCAACCAGGTCCATGAAAACAAGCCCAAAAGAAGCCTGACTAGTAACTACTATATATAGGCTGAAAATAGCAGGTCTGAGGTCATGATCTACAAGGTCACAATTGCATTGCAGATCTGCTATTTTCAAAACAATCATGGGGAGGGGGGGATGTGACAAAATGTGGAATATTCTTTGAAACATTTTAACAACACAAATCTTGTATGGGGGTTCACTTCCTAGAAGAACTATATATATATATATATATATATATATATATATATATATATATATATATATATATATATATATAATTATAATTATAATTATAATTATAATTATTTTTTTTTATATGTAGGGTCCTTAGTTCGACAATTAAATACATAATTTTGGAGGTCCTTGTCCTTGAGCATTAGGAAACAAGCCCAAATAAGCTTAAGTCGCTTATAATAAGCGGACATGGCAACATCAGAAGGCGGCGCAGGCCTGCCTGGAACTGGGCCGTGCCTGTCAATCACGCGCCTTTCGCGTCGCTCATTGGCCGAGAGAGGGAGCAAGATAAACGGGTAGGTAGGTTAGGGACCTGCGGTGCCGCCCCCTACCCCCCCCCCCCCCCCCCCCCCCCCATTCTGAAATGGCACATTGTGAAACCAAACCACTTGTATAATGAGGAGTGTATGTTTTCAATGGGGCAAAAAATAACCCCAGGCGTTCTTCTTTGAATAGATCAGTGAAATGACCCGTGGAAAAATATTTATCTAGGCGTTTTGTGAGCTGCATTCAGGCCAGGAACATAATCAATATCCACGAGAAAAACAACAACAACAACAACAATTTTAAGTGCAAATTGTTCAATAGTCTCAGTCTCTCTTTCCAAAACAGAGCGTTATGTACAAGGCCAGTTATGATTAGGCTACAATGCACCTATTTTGTTTGATACAGCAGTTTTCAGCAACCAATTAAGGAGGGACATTTAATGTAATCTGTCACTTACATAATCTGTTGTTTTGATTGTAGTATTCCTGTCCAACTGTACGCTACTTATACTGTAGGCCTATATGAATACTTGATCATTTTGTAGGTCGTGGTATAGGCTGCATATAGCTAGATAACACTATTATGTCAACATATAGCTGACATTGATTAGGCTATAATGTTTGTTTTTACTTATCTATTAAAAATGCACTACAAATGCTAAATACAAAGTCCTAAAAGTGCATGTGTTTGGGGACAGGCGCCTATTAATATATACACCCGCATACTTTGCTAGGTTGTGCGTATCATTTTACATAATATCCTGAATGGAGAATAAAAACAACAACCATCTAATAATAAATGATGAGGGCAGATGCGTCAGACTCTGTTCCCAAACAATAGAAATACTGCCATCGTCTGGCCGTGCTGCCTCAAGGCAACATATTTTACTTATAGTTTGTGTGTCTTTTTGTTATTTATTCTTCACAGAGACACAAACATGGGAAGTAACTAACAAATTGAAAGTACAAGGCAGCAACTATTAACTATAGGCAATGAAAACAGAAATTGAAAGTACAAATATTTGGAGCAACGTTATCATTGGGCTATAGCCTGAGAAGGCGGTCTGTTGGATGATGAGGGACAATGGGACATATGTTCAACAGATCATCTTGGTAATTAGGCTATGTCCCGTGGTGGTAAAGCTCCCCCTGATCTCGCTTATGATAAGTCACTGTCACCCCTAAACCAGCCCCCCCCCCCCCCCCCCCCCCCCACTTGGATTGGTTTTCATAATCTCTCAAAAAGAAAGAAGATTAGGCCTACACACACATCAAGGTGACAATAGGAAACAGCCTGTGTGTGTGTGTGTGTGTGTGTGTGTGTGTGTGTGTGTGTGTGTGTGTGTGTTCGCGCACGCCTTCCTAGGTTATATATTGTTCATTGTTTTTTTGTTTTTGTCTTTTTTAATCACATGCACACACAGACACTGCAGATTAAGAGAATAATCCATTCTGATATCTAACAAGTACATTGTTCTCTGTGTTGTTGGTGACAGCTAGTGTGAATTATTGGGGTTAATCTTAGCCCATAGCATGTGTTCTCAGCATTAACATCAACAGCCTCTAATCTGACTCCATTCATAAAAACAAACGCCTCTGCCTGGATTTACACGAAGGCCTGCATTTTAACCATTATTATTATTATTATAAACCGTCTGAGACAAACACCACTGAAATACATAGATTTGTAGATAGACAAGCAAAACGAGTGTTATTGTTGCTTTGATTCAGTGTGAATTAATAGATAATGGCTTTATTAAATGTAGTGTTCTATCATTATTCCCATAGCCCATTTGCAGATTTGAGTTCTATAGTTTATTTTTATTTGTATTATTTTATTTAACCTTTATTTAACCAGTAAAAGCACATTGAGAGACAGTTTCTTTTGAACTGGGCCAATTAGAGGCAGAATAAAATTACACATCTTTACAAACATACACCTCGAAAAAAAGCAATAGGACATCCATGATGGTGATACACAGAAAATACCTAAATATCTCCAAAGGGATACAATTTAAGCAAGTTCTCCCCCAGACAGACAACATGTAAACAAGTTCTCCCCAGACAGACAACATGTAAACAAGTCAGAAGATGAATGCTGCTGAACTACTATCTGATGGTGATGCACCCAAAAGAGAGATTAGATGTTTGCCCAGGAATCAGGATCCAAACTAAGATGTAGTGAAAATTGATCTACAAGCTCACGGTTGTAGATCTGCTATTTTCATTACACCTTAAACATTAGTTTTCTAATTTATGGAATTTCTTAGATTCTTATTTTATTTCTTCCTGAAATTACTGGAAAAAAAATCATTGAGTTTTGTGCTTTTTGTGTGTAGGTAACAAACAAATCAAAGGGACCCATACAAATGTGCCCACGACCTACAAATGTGTTTGGGAAACCGTGGTCGAAGTCATACCAGTAAGCAGCAACAACAACAGCAGCAGCAGCACAGGTGAATAACACCATCGTGTTTTCACTATAGAAGACCTTTGACTCTCACAAACCCTGTTATCTAAGGCAAACAGCACAGTCAGCTTGATCACGATAATCCCCTGGATGCTTCACACAATACATTTTGCCCCAAATGTAAAGGCGTAAAAAAGTGCATCATTAAAGCCACTCTTAAAGGGTTAGTTCAGATTTTTGGACATAAAGCTGTATATGAAATACCATTAATATAGGGTTGGAAAGGTATTAATTGATTGCCTCACAGTCACAACACATTGCATTCGCGGCACGTTGTGTGCTTGTAGATCTGCCATTTCCAACATGTGAAACCGTTATACGATTGTAAGACTATAAATCAGGTATTATGTAGGTCTGTGAAATGTTTGATTGGTGTGAATGGAGTGCTGCCACTCCTTTGCTTCCCAAGTTTTCCAAGTCAGTTTGCATTTCTTGGCAGAGCACCCAGCCAGAAGGCTGTACAATATGCACACCTGTGCAGGATGAAGGAATATTGTCTAATATTCCCACATTCCTGCTTAGAGAGAGAGGAGAGAGAGAGAGAGAGAGAGAGAGAGAGAGAGAGAGAGAGAGAGAGAGAGAGAGAGAGAGAGAGAGAGAGAGAGAGAGAGAGAGAGAGAGAGAGAGAGAGAGAGAGAGAGAGAGAGAGAGAGAGAGAGGGGGGGGGGAGAGGGGGAGAGAGAGTGAGTGTGTGTGTGTGTGTGTGTGTGTGTGTGTAAACTAAAGTACGAAAGGAGGGAGGTACAATGCTTGTCTGTAAATTGTAACATTCCTGGTTCAATCTCCATGCACCCTGGCATTAAGTGTCCTTGAACCCCTAATTTACCACCTGCATGGCTACCTCCACCGCCGGGGTATTACCATGTTGTAATGCGCTTTGGAAAAAGATGCTACAGTATATAAATGCACACCATTTACTTTTGTCACCTGTGCTTGGCCAGTGAATTGGGGCAAATGATCTAGATTCTAGAAAGTCACTTCCTTCTGAGGTTTGCTAGTACATTTGTAGTAGGGATCAGAGGTTGTTGATGAGTGAAGTCCTGAAAGCTTGAGTACCGCAGGGTTGCCAGATCCTTGTGCCACAAAGCTGCTTTCTGATGTTGTAAACAAAAACAGATCAGCAGCACAAGGTCACATGATGGTCGAGCTGGCGACCAGGAGTTTCCACTTTAGGTGTAATAATTACACACTGGAAGCCCATTCGGACAAACAACGTGCAGCTGGGTGAGACCACTCGAGGACAAGATACCGTGCTGTAAACGGCAGGGTTTTTATTTGTTGTTATACAGCTGTACTCGAGTAAAAATATTGGCTTCAAAATGCACATTCTTTTGAAAATAGCCGATCTACAAGCTCACATTGTGCAACGTTGTGAGCTTATAAATCGGCTATTTTCAAATGAAATGTATCTGATTGGCTGAAGTGGTTAATGTATGTTTTGTAATATAATCCAAATCTACAAATTAACTATGTAGATGTAGTGGAGTAGAAGTAAAAAAAGAAAAAGGATTGGAAGAAGCGTGCAGTCAGGTCTCCCTGTGGAGGCAGCTCAGGCAGGTAAAAAAGAACAACAATATCAACATCCTGGCGCATGGATGTTCTTTGTATTGTTTGGAAGGATACATAGTACATACGTACAATAAGGGAAAACAACATTTATGACTATGATAATATGGTCTTTATATAGCTAAATTATGGGTGTGGAGGTGATAGAATAGGCATAAAAGGCAGCTGATCATCAAAGTACGTAATTCAAGTCAAATGATGCACTGTAATTGTAATTGTATCTCCTGATGAAGGAAGGAAGAAAGATAGAAATAATTAAAGAAAGGTAACTGAACTGAAACGATAGTAACACATGCATTATTCAACTTTGACTTTACACCTCTGTGAGTGGTCCATGGCCACATTAACCTGCTTAAACAAGTATAATAACGACCCTGCGCCGCCCTCACATTCTAAAGTAAGCCAGATCTGGATCAAAAGTTGAAAGGTTAACCCCTCCATCTAGGAACACACACACGCACGCACGCACACGCATACACACACACACACACACGCACACACACACACACACACACACACACACACACACACACACACACACACACACACACAGATTGCAGAGGGCCTGCTCAACTCTTGAGACCATTATCTCTGGGATATCCTTGGATTAATCAAATCATCGTCAAGCTACTGCAGGATTACAATAGACATATGCTGTTTGTCAAGTCCAGTGAAATGCGCAGTGGTGTTACACCCGATAAACACAGAAACCAGATGGCAGCACTGGGACTGGGTACTTAATCTAACATATACATATTTGATACCTACAGTATCAAATACTACAGATCCTTTTCTCTTTTTTTGTTGCTTTTATCATTTTATGCTTTTATTGTGATCAAATCAGTGATCAAACAGGACACGCAGCAAAGGTTGTTGGGATTTGGTTTCGAACCCGCAGCGAGAGCCTATATGTGGTATTCAGGCCATAGACCCCTAACTGAGAGATTAATTAAGCAGACCCCCCCCCACTACGTATTGTATAAAATTGTGTTGCAGATACAACTTTTCCATAGAATTTCGTAAGATAGCTTCATAGACTTGTTTGACAGGCTTTGTGTTGGATTCATGTTAATGTGTTAACAACTTAAACCGTCAACTTGTACTCTGTCTGCTCTTTCGTCCCCTTGCCTACACCAAGCCAGACTTTGCCGAAAATAGCAGATCCACACGCTCTCAACGCCTTGCGGCACGAGGCGTTGTGTTACATTTTGTTTTTTATTATTATTATTTAAAAACATAAATTAGAAAACAGATGCTTAAGAAGTAGAGAAAATAGCCGATCTACAAGCTCACAGCGTGGTGCAGCGTAGTTTGGGTCCCAGGCAAATGATTGATTTCTGTTTTGGGACTTGAGCTAAAACGTTTGGGAACCACTGTTCTAGCGTATGTCCTGTTTACAGTTAGGGTTAGCTGGTAACCTGAAAAAAGACCCCGTTTTAGACAAGTGCAATAATTCCTTTATTTATTCAAGTGTTCAGTGGTATATACGGCATTATGCTACTACCACGTGAGCTGTGAATACCTTTACCATGTGCAATAATCAATATATTGCTATAGTGTACACTGTATATTGTACACTTTATAAGGCTACGGTAACCTAAAATTATATACATTTGTTCAGTCATATTGATTACAAATGTTATGCACTTAACACATCTTAAACGTAGCTCATATCTACTATACAAGTGAAAAGGTGTACCCATACTCATTCTTTCTGCTCTATCTCCGACCGAACCACACTTTCACCACACATCTCTATATGCAAAATAAATTCGGAACGCTCCCCGAACTGACATAGGCTATTTTTTAGCCGTTCAAGTGTCTTATTTACTCTATTAAATATTACTTTTATGAAACATTCCTACACGGAACACGGAATCACTGCTGCCCCAACACGGTCAGAAACAAGCCCAACCAGCCCACAAACAAGCCCTTTAAACCACGCTACTTACATACACTACAACTCGCTTACAATTCGCAAACCTGGCAACACCCTGCCTCTTACGTCACCAGCTCTGTTGCCAACTACGTTCACTTAATGGGGCCAGTCTTTCACAGTGACACACATGTTACATGAACCACGCGCCCGGGATGGTTTCTACCCCTCAATGTCGTATTTGCTGCGCCCTTCTAATGCTGCGCCACGCCTACTCTACACTCACTGCTTGCAGCAGCAGCACTCGCTGGGAGCTGGGTCTGCAGGCGACCCTCGCGCAGGACATTGATGAGAGACAGAAGGAACAGGAGAGATTATACGATCGCTATTTCGCTTATTCCATCTAAATCTCTTTATTTACAAAAAAAATGACTCGACGATTCCCTTAGTTACATCAACATTGTTCTTTGACATTAATCGGATTGTGCCAACATATCACCCTTACACCGATCACTTTGCCTATTTTCGCCACACAGCCAATTTACTTCCGCGAGCGGCCGGGCCATTCCGCCCATGCGAATGCATGGAGAAAAAAAAGAGACGAAAATCCAGCTGTATCGGAGCAGTGCCACACACACACACAGTCAGTCACACACACACACACACACACACACACACACAGAGAGGAGTTGACAAGTGAGAGAACGAGACGGCTGTTGCGTTTCACCATGGCCAGTGCTGTTGTAGACAGCGACGACGATGATACACGGAAATAAGTGTGGAAAAGAAAACGAGCAGACATCACAAAGAAATCGATCTGTCCAACGACGATGGTACAAAGACAACAACACAGCCAACTATATTCTTATAGAGAAAAGCTCTCAGCTAATTCGCCCCGTGCAAAACAATTAACGCACGGAGTTGCGGTCTGCATAGCTGCAGACATGCGACCACTATCAGTGGTGGAAAACGCTGGCTTTCAATATTTAATGAGAGTTGCAGAACAGCAGAACCACGTTACAAAATGCCATGCAGGTCACACATGTTTTCACTCCTAAAATGTATCAAACTAATAATACATGTGAAACGTTGCCCGTTAAAATCGTTTTGTCTAAAAGATCGTCAAATATATGGCCGTTAGTACTGTTAATTCAACATCCGGTGAGGGGAGGATACGGATTGTGTATGGAAATCAGCGCATACAGTGGGTGGGCTTTAGACCGGATGTAAGCCACATCCACTAAATGTACACTAAATAGAAATAGTATAAAATTCTGCATAAAATGGTGTAGCCTACTGCAGCTATTTATAACCAGGTAGTGTATAAGTGAAATTGAACACTTAAATTAGTATTTAATACTTGAACTAACAACAGATGGGTCTATATACTATTTGACTTTTTTTTTTCTTCTTTCTTTTACTTACTTAGAGCTTAACAAGAATGTTACAAGTCATCTCATCTTAAAGAAACATTTAAAAAATGTTAGGGCATAAAACCCAAAGTTGTTAAACCTTTTATTATTCTCATTCTGATTTGTTATTTATAGAAAATAAATGTGACTTATTGGGAAACAAGTGTTTTTCTTTACAAACCAAGATATTGGCCTAAATTATAATGAATATAGCCCTCAATGCTGAAAAAGAAGGTTTTAAAAAAATAGATTGAAAAAATTTAATCGAACATCGAAGCAAATCGTGAGCTTCAAATCGAAAATTGAATTGAATCGTGGACTAGGCGAATCGTGATAGCGAATCGAACATCGAATCGAATCGTGAGCTGCAAATCGAAAATTGAATTGAATCGTGGACTAGGCGAATCATGACAGCCCTAATGTATACATACGCCTGCACGCGCACACACACGCACATGCACGCCTGTAAGGCCCCCCCCACACACACACACACACACACCAACATGCGATTCATTAAATAACTATTTCTCCGCACGCGCGCACACAACATTATTCACGTGAAGCCTACAGGGAATTACCGACGGAATGTATATACACACACACACACACACACACACACACACACACACTCCCGGCTTACACGCTTAGAATTTATAGATGCGCGATTACATAACAGCTGGGCGTCATTATAGCGAGCCTTAACATGTTGACTACACTACACTACACATAATAACTAATAACCCGTTTTCAGCTTAAAGCAATTATATTTCATTGAAGCAACTCCTTAGCATTGTTTTCATACCATGGATGTGATAAGAAAATGTATCAAACATAAGGGAAATATTAAATAGTATCGGGTGTACCAGTTTGGGCTTTTCTTTTTTTTCAATGGGGCAATACATTGATTAAACAAACGTTTGATTGATTGAGTTGTACAATGTTATACAACCCTAAACTACTTTTAGAATACACTACACAATACAATACAATTTTAGAACATATAATATTGGCCAATATGTCAAATATGTAAATATTACATATAATGGCATTGAATGGAAGCGGACCATTTGTAACACATGTTACAAATGACCCGCTTTTGCAAGTTTTCTTTGCAGTTGCTTACAGACCAGAATGAATGTGAATTCCGTCTAAACACGATGCAAACTAATGAAGAACATAAGCATGAACACATCCATGTGGATTTTTATTCACCAACACCAAAGACAAAAATTGTAGCACACATATACTCCAGGTGTAAAATTATACGCATTTTGAAGGTAAACACTTCAAACTTCCTTGCTGTACACATACTGACGCGATGGCGTCATGGTGGCGTTGACCAATCAAGAGATAACGTCCATGTTACAACCGTGAAGCGTTACAACCTTGGCGGCTCTCCCCTACATTTGTTACTAACATTAGGTTGTGGCGAAGTAGAAACGTGGCGAGCAGATAGTGTGTTTTGGACAAACAGGCTAGGTATTGGTGTTGATTTGGGTCAACTGGACAAACAGCGTGGTGTTGTTTTGTGTCTGTGTTTGTGTTGGAGCACCTCAGTGTGGCCGTACAGGTCATGTGCAACCTCTTCCACAGAGAGATGGAGACACTAAATCTCAGCTGGACAAACATGTTGGCACGCATGCATCGCTGCCTTGCATGCTGTGTGCTACTGTTGAGTCTGTCACTTACTTTGACTGATTTATGGCATTGTCTTTCTGTTAAAATCCAACTATGTTAATTTAAGAAATCTGGCCATATAGGTCATTGTTTATTCTCTGTGCACACGTGTAGCCTATTGTATGTCAGACTGTATGTCTGTCCCAGTCACAATCCTTTAGTAATTAGGCTGTGGAAATATTCAGGACAAAACAATGGTACATTTCCAATAACCCATCCGTTACTACATGTGGAGTCAACTCCCGCCATTTATTTCTTCCCATAGTGCGTGGCGAAGTAGCTCTGGGATGAGTGCGCGCGAAGCGCGCACGAAATTCTAGTTGATTACAAATGCTATGCACTTAACACATCTTAAACGTAGCTCATATTGATTACAAATGTTATGCACTTAACACATCTTAAACGTAGCACAAACATAGAAGAGATGCAATACACTAGCTCTTTAGTACCCGTCTCCACAAACAGTTAATGCAGGGGAAGTGCACTAGATAGTAAACACATTGATCCTTGTTGCTGTGTTCCAGTCATTTCCTTCAACATTATATTAAATCAGGATGGAATTACTCACATGAACCCTGGCGTCCCTATTCTGGGCATGTCATAATAGGCAAACATTCTGCAAAAAATAGCTCACAACGCATGATACGCATCACAACGTGATGGGTTGTGAACTTGTAGAGAGGGCCTATTATCGAAGTGATTTGGTGTAGAGGAGGAATAAAAAGAGGCAACCAAGTATAGAGCTCTGTACTAACTGAAGTACATAGGGTTTCACGTGGTTAAAGATTATGAAATAATCTGCATTGCCAATAATGGTCACTTTTGAAGGCACATTCAACACCTCCCTCCATTCACCCCTAAAATTCTTTCTCCATGAACAACTGTTCCCAATGGTCACTGTGCCTTGTCACCCCCGTGTGGCCCTCGCAGAAACCCTGCAGCGTCTCCCACAGTGACATGGCCATGTAAACATGAACCAGCACTGTCCCCTTCAGCTCCCCCTTCCCAGACACCCTCTCGAGGAGGCCCACCAGTGCGCGCTGAGCCAGGACGTGGTCTGTCCCAAACATGTCAATGTTCAGCCGCATCGACCCTCCGTTATACGGGATAGGGTACGGAGGCGTGTAGAAACTGAGAAAAACAGGAGCATCCTTGCTGTCAGCCAACCATGTGAGTTTTCGCCTGGCCAGGATCTCCAGGTTGCCTTCGACCGGTCGCAGCGGCTGCCAGTCTTGAATGATGGCCCCGCCGGGTAGCTGGACCCTGGAGTGGAGTTCGGGGTCGAGGAGAACATCTCTCAACTGCTCTTTTTCCAGGGGAACCATTTCGGGGACGGACACAGTTAAGGCACTTGCTGCCCCTGCAGAACATAACTTGTTCTTCAAGTGGGAGAGGAAGCTGTTGTAATATTCTGCTTCGCCAACTAAAGAAAGGACAGCCTGTATAAGACAGAACGAGAGATGAGAATGAGCGGAAAAGATGGGGGGAAAAGCAAAGTATTTATCATAACTAAACATGGTACACAGACTATATACAGTATATATGCTATATGTATGTATGTATTTATGTTTGTTTGTATCTATGTGCATGCACTTTATGTGTATGCACGCAAGCATGCATGCACAGATGCACTGACCCGTCGTGCCAGCAAGCTGTACTTGGCCAGTTCGTCATCTGCCCTGGTCAATCTCTTCATCTTTATGGTCGGATAGAGCTGTCGGACATAACTGTCAGCAAACCTACAGGTTAAGTACAAGGTTCAAGGTGTTCATTCTTGTACTTCAAGCTTCAGTGTGGATAACAATTAAATGATAAAATAGACAATTATTACACGTCACACTGTGTGAGTCACACAGATGTGTGACTCACACGTGGCATGAGACCTTCAATAACATAACGTTGGTTATAGTACTATCCATGTACTAGTAACTAGATTCTAGTTCCTATTTAGCAAAAAACTAAAAGAAAACCATGTCCTTTAAATGTAGTCACTGACTAAAAGGTTAGTGTAGCCTATACAGGTAGTGCAAATAGCCAATCTACAGGCTCACAACATAGCTTGTAGATCTGCTATTTTCACTGTTTCTGAACATTTTGGACAACAATGACATGCCCAAAATAGGGACGCCAAGTTAAAAGTGGCTTTGAACAGACACTGTCTTAGATGTTGCAGGCTGCTATTGGTTTTCCTAATGAAAGACCATGTGTACTGACCTCTGTATGATGCCAGCCACCCCGCGACCCCTGGCGGAGACGCACACTCTCAGGCCCTCCACCACCACTGAGGTCCCCTCATCAACCACCAGGCTTGACTCTAGTGCCACCTAGTGGAGGAAGGGGAAACATGATGTGTGACAGACAGAAAATAAAGTTGATCCAAACATGAAGGCTTCAAGCCTGGCTTGACAGTTTACCCGTAGAGAGTCCAGTTCAGATCAGAATTGACAGCTACTTTTCTAGTCTATCTACAAGTGTGAAGTGTGAACTATTGTTTTCCCCGGCTTTTCATGTGGTAACAGGTAACAGGTAATGGGTACATCTCGCCCCCGCGAAAAGTGAAGAAAGTGAAGATTAGGAGACACACACTCTCTCTCCGCTCTAATTCCGCTGAGTACGTTGGACTCTGTCAAGCACTTTAACCGTTCCACAGTTGCTGAGGAGGGCAACTAAAGTGCATGTCCCAGTGACCAGTAATACATGGGAACACTTTTTCCCAACCCCTAGTCAGAAATCTCAGAATGTGTCCTCACCAGTTTCCCCTGGCTGCTGCGTGCCAGTAGAACTGTCCTCCCTGGCTCTCCCAGCCACTCATGGTAGCGGTGTGGCAGGTAATCGTTGCCTCCATAGATGCCTTCAGACATGGACATGAGCTCCGGGTAGTCCTCAGCCTGGGCCAACCAGAACGTTAGACCCTCACAGTCGCCGACGGACTTCCTCTCCATGCCGAGCCTGGATGTGGATATAGGCAAATGGACTGAAACCCAGTGGTGTAAAGTAACTATAAGTACTGTACTTAAGTACAATTGAGGTATTTGTACTTTACTTGAGTATTTCCAATTTCCAATACTTTGACTTCTACTCCACTATAAATATAGTACTTTTACTCCACTACATTTATTTGACAGCTTTAATTACTACAGTAGTTACTTGAAAATAGCCGATCTACAAGTTCACAATGTAAATTTGTGGTATCTGGAAACACAATTCACATTAATAATAGCGTAAATAACTGTTTTAAGCTGTCTCTATAGGGAGAGAAAGCAGTCTTCTCTCTTTATAGTTCATATACTTCAGTATCACATTGTGAGCTTGTAGATCTGCTATTTTAAAATATTTGTATACATTTGAAAACTTGAAATGAGACATTCTACACAATGAGAACTTTTGGTATACTTTAAGTATAGCCTACATTTTGATTCCAGTACTTTTGTACATCTTGAATTGACTTTTACTTGTAAATGTAGTATTTTCTACATTGCAGTATTGATACTTTTAATTAAGTAAAACATTTGAGTAGGCCTACTTTTTCCAACACTGCTGAAAACATACCTCATACTGTGCTGAATCTGCTGATTATAACTGATAAGTTGCCTCAATTTTATACCATTGAATTATTGTGGTGTCATGTTTTCACTGCACTACAATTCCAAGTGAAAAAGGATGTAAACATTACAATTTACAAGGAAGAAATACAAAACCATATAAAGACCCCCTCTCTCTCATTGGTCCACTCACTCTCAATCTCAAACGAAGTCTACTGTGCGGAAATCCAAAGTCTATACTGTGCGGCAGTTCAAAGCAGAAGAAATGTGCCACTAATTAACGAGTTGCCCTGTCATTATTCAAAAACAGACAGTTTAAAAAACGAGTGGTTGTCTCACGTATCCTTTCAATCACCGCACTGCATGACACATAATAAAAAAGACAAACATAATAACACAGACAATTAAGTTGAGACAACATAACAATGTGTGTTGTAGCCCCATGGTCACCACTTGCTGAATATAAATAGACAGCAGTCCATAGCCTAGGCTACTACATTACACTGGCAGACCCTTAAAAGAAAAGAAAAAGGTCAAATCAAAAGCAATATTAGGCTACATATTGACACAGCTGCCAGGTCTACAGTGCCAGCAAAGTGTAGCAGAGGAAAGCAGGCTATACTTACAAGCTTGTTGGATTAGTGATTGTTGATTTAGTGCCACTGTCGATCACCACTGCACTGCTACTTCCAGTGTAAAAGCTAGGCTATAGTTATAGCCTACTATAACAATAAACATTAACTTTTCCGTGATTTTGCAGCATTGCAGTCATGTGAAGACATGCGTCATCGCAGTTGACTCAGTCAGTTCCGAGTCGGAACTTGGATCATTGACTCAGACTGTACTGTATAGTAAATTAGTCATCATGAATCCTCAGTGAATGAACAAGTAGGTCAACACACCTGCAGGGGGTCCTGCAGGGGGTCCTCAGTCAGTGTTGGCAGACATGGCCCTTTCGGCTCCAAGTGATGAATGGTGGTGCTGGTGCAGCTATGCGTGCGCGCGTCATGTCTGTCTATTTTCAGAATATTTTGAAGGGATTTGGGCAAAATATCATGAAGGCATGGCTAATACATTATGAATGAAGTTGAGACCGAGAGACTTTAATTTGTAGGTAGATAGACTAGATGCTGTACACATGATAACCACCACTAGATGGAGCCATTGGTCTACTGCTCACAGAAGGGAATGGCCACATGAAAACGATTTGTTCACAACAAAGCTTTAGTTTAAAACAAAGCAAATTTTATTGAGGTTAATTGAACATGAATACAAATGAAAATAAAACGTTTCTACTATCTGTCTGCGGCGAGATCAAAGCGTGTCACCACTCTCTTACATTACTCTGTGTAACACACATGCCAGTGCACTTGGTGGCGGTAAGGCACTCTAACCTGGTTTACATTCCAAACAAAGTGTAAAGAACGACGATACCGGATACCACCACCATATCCGTTCCTACTTCCTTCTAGTGTGTTCTAGGTTTTTTTGGAAGTCGCATCTGTTTGGTTTTACAAACCACATTGTTGTTATCGTATCGTGTGCGTGTCCAGATCGTGACATTAGCAGCCAGACACTGCAGACAGCATCCATCACCATGGCAGATCCCAGGATACGGCAGATCAAGATAAAAACGGGCGTCGTCAAGCGGCTGGCCAAGGAGGAGCTGAGCTACATCAAGGAGGCCAAGCAGCAGGAGGACAAGATCGAGCGTATGGTAGCAGAAGGAGGAGACGAGGAGCAGATGTACGTGATCAAGAAGCAGAAGGAGGTGCTGCAGGAGTGTCGCATGATGGTGCCGGACTGTCGCCGGCGCTTGGCCGCGGCCCACGCGGACCTACTGCAGCTGCTGGAGACCGAGCAGGACCTGGCAGAGTGCGGGGAGTTCGTAGAGGCTAGGAGCATGCTGGACTCTGTGAAGATGGATGAATGAATGGATGGATCGATGTTCATGGCATGCGCTACTTAATTGATGTCCCATTCCGTTAGTTCACGGCACGCCCTGATTGGACAACATGGAGATGAAAATCAACGTGAATCTTCATGTATTTGTTTCTACTTAGGCTGGACACACATGGGCCTAAATATAAACAAACTATTCAAAGTGAATATATCATATATGCATTTCCAATTTGAGGCCTTCTACACGTGGATATGGCCAAAAGAATAGGCCATAAATGTTCAAAGTAAATCTGAATATATGCATTTATTTCCAGATTTGGGCCTTGCACAATGGATGGACACATGGATATTATTCCTTATTTGTCATTCAATTAATGTGCACCTGGCTTTAACATTCTTCTGATCTTCTCCTATGAGTCCTGTATGTTTACAATAGTCACAATAAACTATCCTCAAACTTTGTTTCAGTTCAATATTAAACAGCTTAAGTGCAATGTACTGCGTAGCAACCAAACCACTCATAGACTGGGCGGACACGGATGTTGTGATTGATTGGATCGTTTGTTAGCAAACAAACGAAACGTTTGTTACTCAAACTGCAGCAGCTGGTTTAAAATTAAATGTTTGCACGCAAAACGTGTATACTGTCTGTAAACTAAAGATGGGTTTGAATGAACCATATAATATAGCTATTAGCCTCGATACCCAGACTTTCATTTCGTCTGCGCGAAAGCCTCGATACCCTATTACCCAGGCTTTCATTTCGTCTGCGCGAAAGCCTCGATACCCAGGTTTTAATGTCGTCTGAGCGCAGTGCGCGGAAAATGAAATGGGCTGCACTCACTGGCCTAAACTAAAAGTGGGAGTCAACCCTTCCGCGTAGGCGTCGCTCCAAATTATGTGACGTCAGTGCTTTGAGCGGTGTGCACCCCTCAAAATAACACCGTAAGGAAATCATTACCAGTGGAACTTCAAACGAGGCTATGCGAGGCAAATGAGAATGGCTGAAGAACCCACCACAGTCTAAAAAAAAAACCAACGTGTGCCGACCATAGAGTAAGGTGCCGACCTATGGTGCCGACTGTGGAAATCACTCCACTCCGTGATATAAAGCGTTAGAATGGTATACTCCAGCCAGAGTAATCTAATATTACTCTGACTCCAGCAACCAGTGGTTTCCGCTACTGGGGGGGGGCGGGAGGGAGGCACCGGGGCTGACGGACAGATCGGTGAACCAATCAGGGTGTGCGTTAGATGAGCGGAAATAAGCTACATCGTTTCCCGGAAACGCCATTCTGCGTTCAAAATAAAAGGCATGTTAAAAACGATGCTATAATTATGTCGGCTGTTGGATGGTTGCAACTTGCAAGTCTAAAACACAAAAAGTATGTAAGAGTAACCTTGGATTTAAGACTCGTATGTATATTATCGGTTTGTTTGTCAAAATCGATAAAATACATCTGAGTGACTGAGTCTTTACTACAGAAAGACCTGTGTTGGGTTTAGATATTATAGTGTGAGTGTGTATTCGACCTTCACATTCCTTTTCGCAAGATCTACAATATTTACATTACAATATTTGTTATTCGTAAATCAAAAATAGATACCGTAATAGCATATAAATACAGATCTAATTTTGAAGTACGGCTACCAGGAAGTACGGGTTTTCTTGACACGACGCGACACGACACGACTACAAATTAAGCATTTAAATGCTTAATTTGTAGTTTTAATGTGCAAATGAAACTTTTTTTTCATACTCTAGAGGATACTCTTATTTTGAAGAGATCGTCCACCGGAAGTCTTAAATCTGTTCATTAGATCTGTTCACTAGACGCTGCCACACGACGCGGCTGTGCTGTCCCTTAGGTCTGTCCCCCGTCCGGCCGTCTCTCTGTCTGTCCACACACACACACACACTACACACACACACACACACACACACAATGACAACAGTCCACTGAGATGAGGAAGCTGGCGCGTGAACTGCTCAAACAACCGTTTACTGTAGAGTAGAGATCGTCTGTGCTTCACTGCTTTTACCATATCCGTCTTGTGGATTTTACTGTAGCTGCCTGCGGTTGTTCGCTGTATAGCTGTGCGTCCGTGTGTGTGCGTCCGTGTGTGTGTGTGTAACTGTGTATATGTATGTATGGTTTTAAATGTCTTGTCAAGCTAGACAACAAGCCACAATGTTGTCCAACGCGGTGCTGTTGCTGCTGGTGGGCATGGGCTGTGTGTGGGACCCCGCAGTGTCTGCACAGAGAACGTTATCTTACGTGACAGTGGTGAGTAAAAGGCTCGCTCTTTCTTAGAAAGAATGTAGAACTGTGTCTAATTTGTCAAAGCATGTCTGTTATTATTTCGTCTTAAGTAATTTTCCCTAAACATTTTGATCTAAATTCATGTAAAATATAAAGGCTTATTAAAAGTGGTCAGATAGATCCATCCAGGCCTTCACGTGCTAAGCAGTAAACAACAAGTAAATGGAGGATACTTGTAATAATGAGAGGGATGTGGTAAGGCAGCGTGCATAGCTTTCTGGGCATAATCAACAGTCAGGTGACTGACTGTCACTGTCTTATGTGCTGACAGTGTAATAATAAAGCCATATGTTTTCGGACGATCTTTTCTAAGGAATCTTAAAATCAGCGACTGGATATGTGCAAATAGGACACTTGTAGGTGGCTTGAGTTGACGTTATTGGAGTCTGCAGAACTTTTCAACCCATGTATGTGTTTTTATTTATGGCCTGTTTTCACCATCATTGAACAACACAACTGGAAGCGGTTGCTGTTCACACAAGTGTCTGCTCAAAATAGGGATGCTAGGGCTCAAGTGGTTAAAAATCTATATTCTGATAGTAATCATTGGTAACAGCTATAGGGGTCTCCCTGTCTCTCCAGCTTTTTAGTATACAGAAAATACATTTTTAGTTGGGTACCAAACTACCAACCTAATCCAAATAGGAGATGAATGGAACTCAGTTCAACTCACTCATCAAAAAAAAAAAAATACTGTTCAAATTCCAACTGTGTCTGCTCATTTTCTTGTTTCATCACTTCCAATTTCATTAGTTTATCCTGTATCATGTGGATGACACTCATTGGATGACATTGGCATTCCAACCTGAAAATGAATTTTCGGTTTACACAAGAGCCGGAGAGGGGAGAAGACCCCTGTTACTGAAGAAACACTTCAGTCTATATAGCAATACTAACAAAATAATATGACCTATATACATCCTAAGTCTCAAATGCAGACATAAGCTTTGAGCCAGGAGGGTAAGAACAGTCTAAACAAGGAATCAAGGTCACATCAGGCAACACATGTTAAGTGCAGTTGTGTTCAGATACAAGACTGAACATAAAATGAGGACAGCAAATATCAAGTAATAAAGATATTCAGGAATTCTGGCAGTAATGCACACACTGTAGAGGCAAGTGAGGCCACTGTCACCTAAGTGCGGACCTTGCCTCCCTTTAGAAAAACACTATAGGGACTGGCAGCCCCACCACCGCGCCCATTCAGCAGAGAGACCCTCGTCCTGCCATAGGATGCACATTTTGGCCTTTGTCTTTATGGGGTGGGGGTCTGGGCCATCACCTTTAGTCACCTGGCAAGGTTTTCGTGTGGACCCACCTTGCAATCAAAGAATGCAAGGGAGCAAAATTTGAGAGAGATTTAACTAACGGTCTGAACTACGATTCAGTTATAAGTTAACTAGCCTCAGAAACACAGACATTTTTATTTCCAGGGGGAAAAATAATAATATATATATTAAAAATCACACCCGTGTGAACCGAGTGGTGCAACTCTCCTCTCTCCCCCCCCTCTCTCTCATTAGCAGGCAACAGTGCAGCACTGTCTCTCTCTCTCTGTTTCTGGCACAACAGCGCCCCTACTGTTACTCATACTGGTGCATTAACCAACACATAGGCGGACACAGACATTGCTGTTCCTTGGAGTGGTTGCGCCACTCAAAAATAAAATAATAATAATCCCCAGCAAAATGTACTCACTGCATTGTTTGTTTAACTACTTTAACCTTATTTTATACTTTGGCTATTCGGAAATAGAAGTTTGACTGGCAGCTGAAGTTGTGAGCTTGGTGATCTGGCATTTTTGAAATATCAGTGGAAATATAGAATAGAGAAAAGTGGACACAGTTATTTTGTTAAGCCTTTTTGAATGACAGCTGATTATCACCAGGGCACTAATGATGTGATATTGATCACATACCGGTATATGGTGTTCTGAGGTCACCCACTTGAACACTGTTTAGTGTGTTGGTTATAGAATGCACACTATCCAGGAGTGAAAGAGGGAACTATTTGCTGACGTTAGATGAAAACCTTGGATTGTCAGTCACTTTTTTCAGCTGCATTTTTTCATCACATACTTTATATATAAAAAAATGTGTTGACATTTGAGGGGCATTTATTGTACATTATACAACAGAGAAACAGGGAAGGGAGTTAACATGATCCGAGGCAAATTCCGAGTTGTTCTCAAACGGTGTGCCACCCATGAGCCAAGTCCAGGACAGGTGTTCCTTGGGATGATTATATTTTTCCTTTGAGATTATATAATGTGCATCGAAAAACGAGATCAGAAAACAAAGCAAACAGCAACGAACATGTATTTTATTTACCTGGAAAGATGTTTTGTTCATACGTTTGTCCATCCATCTGTGATTAACTTCAATGCATTCCATCGAACGTCTGGCTCCAGTTTGCCCCTCAGATGGCGCAGCCGCATGCCAGGCATACAACGCTTCTGTCCTTTACACGGCCTCGGTTTTACCAACTTCGTGTTTTGTTTATGAGTAGCGTTGATTTGATCTAGTGGCTGGTGGAGAATGCTTTGCAACTAGGTGTGAGATTCATCTCATGGTCTCCTGTGACCCGAGAAGGCATGGGGACATTAGGTGATTAACAACCTTTAGCAAGGTGAATCAGCGATAGCAATGTGGGGGACAGTGTAGAATTGATTGTGTGTGTGTGTGTGTGTATATATATAATATATATATATATATATATATATAGGGTACTACTTTGTATATATATACCCATATATATAGACCCTCACCAATGGTGACTATACTTGGTCCCCTCACCATTTCCTTCTTCTACACCACATTCCTCCATTTATTTGTTGAAAATAGCTGACCTACACAAGCCCACGCGTCATGAGCTTGTAGATTATTGCAGCCATTATTGCTGAACGTTCCCCTATTTTTGCTGAATGTTTTGCCCGTTATGATGTGCACAGAATAGTGATAGTCGTAGGGTTCAAGTGGTTAACTGGCTTTCATATAGATATATGAGATGTAGTGGAGTAGAAGTAAATTTACTGTAAAGTAAAATCTCAAAATTACAGTACTTAAGTAAATGTACTCAGTTACTTTCCACCACTGGACCTACACTGTACTGTGTGTACTAAGATCTCTGTAGGCTATCTGTCCTCGCTGTCTTATCAGGCTCTATAAATGGAACATTGTGCAATGTAAGGCGAGCTGCTTTAAATGGATAATAACATTTGCATGTTATTTCAGATCATTTAACGTCTGCACTCTGCGCAGAACGGAACACAGAATACTCGTCATGTCGTGTCTGATACTCAAACTCAGGCCTGCGGGTCAATTCCGGTCCGCAGTGGCTCAGGCGTAGAGTGGCCGGATGGGAACGTGAGGCTTCCAGTTCGATCCAGGGCTCCCCCAGAGTTAGTGTCAAAGTGTCCTTGAGCAAGACCCTGAACCCTCATTGCTCCCAATGTTGCATGGTTCCCTCCGCCATCAGTGTATGAATGTGTGTGTGAATGGGTGAACACTATGTAAAGCGCTTTGGATAAAAGTGCTATATGCACCATTTGATTTAATACTCAAACTTTTGACTGGCCCATCAATTAATCAATCAAAGCAGGGGTTTTCAACAAGTGGTTGAAACTGGTGGTCCGTGGACCATTGGTGGTCCGTGAAGGTATTGCATGTGGTCCCTGACCATGCATTTAATATCTCTATGGCCTTCGTCAGGTATATTCTATATACCTGACGATGGCCAGGCTTTTAGAGACACATTGCTCTTCCTGGAGTTTCAAGCGATGTGTCTCCATGCGATCAACTGGCCCCTTGCCATTTTTGTAATGTGGCCCTCAGGTTCACCTATGTCAGCCATATTGCTGGCCATTTTGCTTCTTTTCTTGACACTAAAAATATTCTTTGTTGCACCCCCCTCAGTTGTTCCGTCATGGTGACAGGTCACCAGTCAAAGCCTACCCCACTGACGAACACCAGGAGAGTGCCTGGCCACAAGGATTCGGACAACTCTCTCAGGTATACAGAAACAACGTGCGAGCATCTGCATACATTTAATTTCATATTAATTTACACAGGCAACCATTCACAGATCCCGTTTGGCTT
This sequence comes from Protomyctophum bolini, assembly GCF_963924005.1. NCBI lineage: Eukaryota > Metazoa > Chordata > Actinopteri > Myctophiformes > Myctophidae > Protomyctophum > Protomyctophum bolini. The sequence continues at coordinate 18,412,853 of NC_137885.1, read as the reverse complement.
GGGTCAATTCCTTTTCTCTTATGCGTAGGAGGGGATGAGGCAGCACTTTGAGCTTGGCCAGTTTCTCCGAAAGCGTTACGGCAGTTTCCTCAGTGCAGCCTACGATCGACATGAGGTATGGCATGCAAGGATGGACGGTGGACCTTTCTCACTATCCTTTCCTATTTCCACTCTCCAGCTTCACACAGCAATGCACCAAAACACAAGGTTACCTAATACTTTTGGCCAATGATTTTTATACCACAGTACCAACAGTTTTGTTTTCTTTTTTTTGTCAGAAGTTTCTTAAACATTGATTTACAGAGACAATGTCGGGCATATGTTGGTCCGACGTACTTACAGTCCTACATGCAACAGTCTGACACATGCGTGGTTGATTAAGACTCACCCGTGGCTCCTGACATGCGTTGCCGGTTAAGACTCACCCGTGGCTTCCCTGTGAGGTTCGGGTGTCGGACTAATGCCAGTCGGATTGTTAGTACTTCGGACCACATGCTTCAGAACACATGCAACCGACAATTTCAATGATGATGACTTTATTTATTCAGGTAACTATCTACAGAAACATTTTAATGACTTAAAATGATCAACAAGATCGAGGAAGTGAGTGCATTAAGATCGGAAAATCATTTTTTTATTTAGTGTCACTGCGCACTGCAAGCTTTTACATCTGCTATTTAAAAAAAATCCTAAGTGAATTTCTTACTTGCTTAACTAATGATTTAGAAGGCATTTGTAGAATCGGTCTTAATGGATTAAAGTTCAAAACTCATCCTTCTGTCCTCAGATTTCGGTTCGCAGTACAGACTACGATCGCACCCTGATGAGTGCAGAATCCAACCTGGCAGGTCTGAACCCTGTTGTTCACGTCTTTCATCATCTTTCTCCTCGTCCGTCCTTCTCTTCTTTTATAACTTTGTTTTGTCTCACTGTTACGTTATCCTCATTTTATATATATTTTGAATATTATCATCATAATCTCTTAGGACTGTATCCGCCCAGCGGCAGGCAGGTCTTCAATCCGGACTTGGAGTGGCAGCCAATACCTGTACACACAGTACCGCAAGACCAAGAGAGGGTAGGGGGGGTGTGTGTGTGTGTGTGCGTGTGCGTGTGTCGCATGTACAATAGTCAATAGTGTTGTGAATGTTCTAACTTTCATTATATTATTGTATAATATTTATACCTTGGTTAGTTTCTACCTTGCATTTGAGTCATTTCTAATGAGTGCCACGGCCAGTTACTCCAGATAACAGCACTCCCAGACACATTTGCCTGCCTTGCTGTTTACCTTAACAGTAACCTAGTAACAGCCGCCAACTGTGGTAACATAGCAGTTGTAGTTCCTATCGCTTTGCAACAAATACTACACTTGAGGAAGGGCAAGACTATTGGATGGACAGAAGGAATAAAGCACTGGAGCATCTTGGGCGGGTAATGAGCTACGTGCCATTTTGTTAAGAACTTGGTTGGGCCCCTTCCCTACTTCTTTCACAGGTGTTACCGATGATACTAATGGCCCCATTTTGAATGTCCGTTTTACACTGGGGTAAGACATAAATTGGCCTCGGTCTGCGCACAATGGTATTATAGAAGCCTTATCGTCCCGTGTTGAACGCACACACGTATGGCATACGGCGTTCCTGAATATTTTAGCATTGTGGGAGTGTCCATATGTTAATTATTTTCGCTTTGCGCAATTTGCTATTAAGCCCCTTGACCTAGAAACACTCAGCGCATAACGATTAGACGTGGGTCTGACCACCTCATAAACGCACTCTGGCCACTCAGAATAGCCAAATGGCATTGATCACGCCTCCAGGTCTTTAGTTTACTCAAGTTAGGGAATAAGACCTGGTTCTTAAGACACGCAAAATACAGCCCTCAGTCTCTGTTCCATTCTGGGCAAGCAGAGTCAGGTTGTTGCTATTGTGCATGTTGGCATACTGGAATCACTCTGCTACACAAGTGGGTCTCAAAGTGTCCTTGAGTGGGTTCCAAATGTGTTATGGGGGGTCCTTGAAATTAAAAAGTTTGAGAACCACTGCACTAAATGGAACAGAGTTAGTATAATCAGTAACACCTGTGAAGGAAGTAGGGAAAGGAAAGGTACTATGTTTACCCAGGGTAACTGGACTAAGCCCAAGAACTTGTTTACAGCCAGGCCCTGCTCATAGAACATTTCATGGTAGGGGTTCAATGCCTTGTCCAAGGGCACTTCAGCGGTGTTAATTTTAACGTGCCGGTCCGGGGATACCTTCCGATATCAAGACCACTCCGCAAACCGTTCGGCCACCACTGCCTCCAAGAAGCGGCCCGGAAGTAGGAAGAGTTATTCTGTGTGCATAGAGCCTATTGTCTTTTTTTTATTTACAAAGGTGCTAACTGTATGTGCAGAAGAGTACATCTTTATCAGAGTCATGGTATGGTAACACATTTGAAGAGTTGAAGAAATGTTCTACAGATGTACGGTGCTATGCAAAAATAAAGTTTTGACTATCACCTCTTTTGGCTACAGGGACTACTCTCTGTATAGCTCTCTCTCTGGTTCTCTCTGGCCATTTGTCATCTGTATGTGTCTCTCGTCATCTCTCTCTCCAGTTGCTGTCCTTCCCGATGGGAAAGTGTCCCCGATACAAGCAGCTAATGAATGAAACGGAGCACTCGGAGGAGTTCCTCAATATGACTAACACCTACAAGGTTCTCCTCTCCTTTTCCCTTGAATTATTTTTTAGATCAGCCGAAGCTGAAGCAAAAATTAAAAGCCTTTTATTTACAGATTTTTCTGTGAATTGGAAATTCTCTTTGGTTTCTATATTTTTGATGCTGTTTTCTTACCCAGTATGGCGTCCTGAGGGATAACAGCACTCACAGAACAGTCATTCACTTCTTCTTCGTGCACTTTTAGAGAGTATACAGTAGTGGCAAGCGCAGCATACATACGTTGTTCTGTATGCTGCCGGTGTCAACAAAATAAAAGTGCTTGATGGACATTTCCGTGAATGCTGGTAATTCCTCAGACTGTTTTCTAGACCGAGCACCCCGTAACGCACGACTAGAAGAAACGTGAGCAGTGCTCACATCCTCTTTTAAAGTAGTGTTGATTTTAACAGCAATTTTTGTTTTAGTCATATAGTCTTTTGAATAGAATAAAATAAAAAATGTAGTCACATTTTAGTCATCTGAAATGTTTTAGTGTTGGTCTAGGTAGTCAACGTTTTATTTAGTATTTATTTAGTTTTCCTCTTGTCATAGTTTTAGTAGACGAAATCAACAATGCAGTTTTAAGTTAACATTGTCCCTTTTCTCAGGACTTCATAGAGATGGTGAAGAATAACACAGGGCTGAAAAATGCGACCGTGGAGTCCGTGTGGAGTGTGTACGACACGCTCTTCTGTGAGGTGAGGAGGACACATTTGCGCACCACGCACACATGACACACTTGGAGAGACGCATAAAACGTACAACAATGTGTTTGTATGTGAAGACATGCACAAGACCATGTATATCTGAAACCGTTACTTTTCAGAAAATCGATAAGAATCGATCCAATGGTATTATTTAGTCATGTTAAATACCTTTCCTTGGTTAAACATTTATAAAACCCACAGAAAGACATTTTCTAAAATGTCCAGAAATGTCGAAAAGGGCAGATCTGCATGCTCTCAATGCAATCACATTGTAACGCATTGTGATCTTTTAGATTGGATATTTACACTACATAAAAAGATGAATATAGAGATTCGAGTAGTACTGCAGTCGTAGACTGCCAGACATCTGTTTGATGACAGCCGGAGAGTAGCGCTTTGAAAACAAGGAAGTGAAAGAAACCAACCTGTTCCTTAAATAAATGTACAGTTGAGTTTATCTTGACAGAGAGGATCACATTTAGCTTCGTACTCACATGCAGTTTTAAATGGAATTGACCAGATCCTGTCCTCTAAGCCAGGTGTTCCCAAACTTTTTTGGACCAGGTACCCCTTTTGGGGTAGATATTTTTCCAGGTACCCCCTCATCCTCGCAACACGGATAACAATATATTTACAACCACAAGCAGTGTTTCCTGCAGGAAAAAGCTTTGGCATGGTGCTGGGCACAGGCCGCAATTTTAAATGTAGACGTCTAAATGTAGACGTCTAAATGTATACAGACGTCTAAATGTAGACGTCTAAATGTGTACGTCTCTTATGGGGGTCCCTGGCATATCTTTTCAAATGGGGGTCCACAGGCTAAGTAGTGTCAATTTGGGGGTCCTTGACATGAAAAAGTTTGGGAACCACTGCTTTAAACACTTTAGCACTTTATGAACATGAACAAAATAGATGGGTCCCCCCTGGAACTCCCTCAGGTACCCCTGGGGGTCCCCGGACCCCACTTTGGGAACCACTGTCTAAGCTGTCTTTTAAGTAATTAATAATTATTCTCCCACGTTTGGTTAAAAGTTGGCGTTCGAACTTTACAAATAAGTTTAGTATTCAACGTGTCGGGGACGCTATCATGAACTCGTATGACTGACTCACATCTTAATGACACTTAATGACACCCTCAGACTGGCAATCACTAATTATGAACCAGATTTCAAAACGCTTGCAGATAAAGTGCAGTCACAAGTCTCATTAAAGGTGGGCTGACCCTGAGAGTATGTCACCATATCTGTGCAAATATATATGGTCATGTTATGCCTATGTCATTTGAACATCTGCCAATGTGAATATTCATTGAAATGAGAAACATAATATTGTGCTGTAAAAGCAATTCATGTCCTTTGCATTTTGTTTTATTTAAAAAAAACTCAACAAAGAAGTTTATTTGTATTTTTGTCCTAATATTTTTTATTTCTAATACATTTGTCTTAATATTATTTGACATTGATAATATAACTTACTATAAGTATTTATTCTAATTTAAGCTTTAGTCTTTGTGTGGATGTGTGCACATGCATTGAGCCTGTCAGAAATAGCAAAAAAACAAGTGTTTTTTTCTAACACGTTTTAGTGGTAGATCTTGGTTTACAATTGGGAATAAAATGGGCTCTTGGGCTTGAAAAGTTTGGTTACCACTGGTTTAAACAATATACTATCAAAAATAATCTGCACATTGAAACTATAATAGCAGCTAAAAGGTGAATCTAGCGTAGATCTAAACAACACGCTAATCTAATCAAACACTGTCTGTCCTTGGTGCACCCAGTGACCCAGGCAAATATTTTATATCTGCTGTATAGCCTTTGGTGTAAATTGGTTTACATGTGGGTGGGTGTAAAATGCAGAGAATGCTGTTCCAGCATACTTCCTTAATGAGTTCATTGGTGGTCAGTGGAACAAGTCAAGTGGAACTCACACTCTGGTGGGAAAAACTTAATGGCTTATATTTGTTATATGCATCTATTCTGGGCATGTCATAATGGGTGAAAATCAGGGGGGCAGTCAGACAGATATTTTGTGAAGCCACTAAGGAAATCGGGATTTCCTGAAAATTCATATAATGGCCTGTTGTGGGCTCAAAAAAACCAATAGCTCCATAGAGATCCATGTATTTGGGCCCAACTTCACCTAGACTGTATTACCTTAATAAACATGGTCATGAATACTTTCTGCTTCCAGTCAATAGTTTAAAGTCTCATTTCTAATGTCATAATATTCTTTTTGGAAAATGATGGTCCCATTTATTAAAACAATTATCATAAAGTCGCGTATGTTCTGAGGGGCGTGCCTACCGTTACAGTCTATGAACGGGATCCCCCACCCACTCGAGTAAAAATAAAAACCAACAAAGAAGAAGGGGGGAATCTGGGCCAGCCAATGGCTCAGCTGGGCCCAAACAGATCTAGAAAGATGGCGACTTACAGTGCAAGGGATTTCAGGCTTCATTTTACGTTTATGTTAGACCCGGGGAACGCTTTGTCCATATTTTTTACAGTCTATGGTGAAAAGACGACCTACAAGCTCAAACCACATAGTAAGGCCGTCGATGTACATACATTTGTGAGCTTGTACATAAATTCATCAATTGCCATTTTCACCATTTATGTACAATGAAGTATTTCAGAGTTTTAACTAAGGTGACCTTCACACCAGCAAGCTTTACTGCGATTAAAACGAATCCTGCTGCACATTGTCGGAAAGTGTGCTTCGTTTGGCAGGTGTGAAGCCTCAGTTGAATCCTAATGTGCATCAAAGAACCGCATTCTACTCAGCCTAAAAACGGGGGTTTCGTTTCGCTTCAAAACGCAGCAGAGTGAGGATCACTGCAGGTGTGAATGCAATCGCATTAAACATATGGGAGTGAATGTACCAATGTGGGATGAATAAGTTGGTATTTGGCACACGAGAAGGAAGGAGAAGGCATTATTACGCAACAACGCATAAAGATGACCCGTAACCACACGTCGTCTAATGAAGAGATGGAAGCCCTTATTGCAATATGGCCAGACCATCATACAGGCTTATATGCTGAAGGTTACACATACGAACAATGCAGTGTACAGGATATACTGTATAGCAAGAGAATGGAGGCGATTAGGTTCCATCGCACATTTGCACAATGTTGCAGGTTGCATAAAGTGTTTGCACTCGTAGTACAGACCTGGACCGGGAATCATGACGGGCGGCTCCGCTGAGTCAGATAAAAGTGGTATGTGTGTTTGTGTAGAGTAGGCTACTCCTAGTAACCTACCAGGTTTATTTAATGTAGGTAGGCTTTAGCAGGCTAGCCGCTACTTTATAAATGTTTAAAACAAGTTGGTAAAGTTGTAGAAGACATCCGTTATTGCGCACGCACGCACACACGTCCAGTCCCTGACGATACACACTGCAACCACGTTACCATCACTTTACGTCCTAAAGTCCTAACTATCACTCAAAGTATATATATTTTTAACCCATATATATTTCACTGTGTAGTTTATGAATTGATAATTCATAAGGTCCCTGCTGCGTTTTCAATTGCTGTGGTTATAGGCTACAGCGCAGTGTGAAGCCAAACCGCAGCAAATTAATTATGCAAGAATCCCAACTTCTCCGCCCATTCGCATCAAGTCCACCGAAGTATTGGGTGGGAATGTTACCTAAGTAGCCAGGATATGTCACCCACAAGGTTGATGTTTTTGGGAGACCAACCTAGATGTCGATGTGTTCAGGTCAAACCAGCCTAACCTGATCTAGTGTGATCTTTTCTGCAGATCAGTACAGTACAGTTATTTGTAAGTAGTAGTAGTGTGTTTTGTACTGACCTATTAATAATTGCTTCTGTTGTTTTTTTCCGTCAATGTATATAGATTAGACATTGACATAGTATTATTTGAATTTTCATTTATTTATTTGTCTCAAGACCAATATAGATGCATTGATGTATAGATTTAAGTTGGAGTTCTGTCTTCATAAAGGAAACTAATTTACAACTTTCGACTTATCTTATTTAAGGAGAATTCCATGCTAGAAGGCTTTCTTGCCTTTATTTGCAGTTGTTACGTCCCCACCAAAGAGGTCCAGGTGTTTTTTTGTGCAATTTTTTTCGCTCAAAATATTCGTATATATCCTCTCCTCTCTCTTCATAATGTAAATAATATCCCAAGCGGCACACATTACTACTTATTTCGATGGAAATAAGCAAATTAGCATATAGCCCCATTCAATTCCCATTCAATGCAATGCAATTCTTTGAGGGCTTATGGTAGGGGAAATAGCCAATAAGGATTTTTTGCACAAAAAAACACCTGGACCTCTTTGGTGGGGACATAACAACTACTAAGAAAGGTAAGAAAGCATTCTAGCATGGAATTCTCCTTTAATTTGTGTTCGATCCATGTGTCTAGGTGAGACATGACCTGCTTTGACACCAAATAAATGTCTCAATAGAAGAGCAAGGAGACAAAATACAAGCACCCCAATTGTATTAGTTATGCAAGCGATAATGTAGGACCCGGCGGTAGTTGTTAATGAAATATAATTCCCTTCAGGATGATTAAAAGTCTCAGTGTTTAAACATTCTGTCGGTCATTATTTTACCCGCTTATTACACGGCCACTTTATTAATACATTAATAAATTGACCCCAGGTAACAACAAAGTTTAGTTGTAAGGTATTATCATTGCTTACGGTAATGATTTTACTTAATGTAACAGAGTAATTCTACATTGCAGTATTGATACTTTTATTTAAAACAATTGAGAACTTTTCCCACCACTGCAGATACTTAGCAGGTGGTATATATGGAGGAAGGCAGACTTTCTGTCTAGGGTCAAGGCAGAGGAATTTAGCAACAACACACGATTGAGCACACCATTTGAGGTCAAAGTAAACCCAGATGAGATCAGTTTAGACCAGCGTTCTGTAAAAGTTCCTCGAGACAGATTTTGAAAAAAGAATCGTAGTCTTCATAAATTGAGTGATCACATCATAACATTAACGTTAAGAAAAAATGTACAAATGTTTACTCAAAAGGGCACGTGGAGAGATGTCTTGTCATTTGTTATTTATTGTCTTCGATTTGGGATCATTTTAACTTTTCCTGTTTGCGTGTTTGTTTTGTATGTGCATGAATGTGTTTCTGTAGTCGCGCCACAACCTGACGGCTCCCGATTGGGTGACTCCTGACGTCATGGAGACGTTGAGGATACTGAAAGACTTTGGCTTTCAGGTAAGGACACGAGAGGTCACAGAGGTCATCACATTAGGCCAGGGGTTCTCAAAGTGTGGTCCGGGGGTCCTTGAGGGGCCCCCCTAGCAAAATAAACAATTTAGACACTTAAGCCCTATTTAATTTTCCCCCCGGCTGTTTCTTTTTTTCCCCTATATGCACAAATATTGGGTGGACCCCACTCAGCATGAAATATTTGCAAAATGGCCAATGCCAAATGCATTTTGTACTCTACTATGATGTGTGATACGTTAGTATATTGTATAAGTAAGTAGGTCGGAGTGGTTTATTGTAGTAGTTTATTGACAAGTACGTCTATATCCCCTTTACAATGTATACTAGACCCGTTGTAGATGGATTGCTGAGATGGTAACGCGAGAAATAATGTTTTCCCATTTCATCAGGTCATGTTTGGAGTCTACAAGGCACAAGAGAAGAGCAGACTGCAGGGAGGTAGGTCACCGTCGGCTTTGTTTAGAACATCATATAGTAAATGCACCTCATTGCCACCTATATTAGTTGACTGGGTCCCCCAGGGGTCTACCACTATTTGACGAGATTATGCCCTATATTTTCATCCACGCTAAACCCCTTATCCCTAAACTTCTTTGCCTTTTTTTTTTTTTTTACCATTTTGAAAAACATTTTTGAATACTGATCTACATCAACATGTTAACTTGTGAGCTTGTATATTGGCTATTTTGACTATTCAAAAATGTGTATCAAAATCGTAAAAGAAAAAAAAGGCAAAGATGTTTAGGGATAAGGGGTTTTAGCATGGACGAAAATAGAGCCCTCTCAGACACAAACCTTGGAATATTTTGTTAGTGTTGCATAAGATTTTCAATCTCAACAACTCCATGCTGTATTGATGTTGGTACCATAAGAGAGATAACAGGCAAACGTTGATCAAAATAACAATTCTTCTACATTCTCTAATTGTGTAGAGACAGGGAAATGTGAGACATGTGGTTAAAGCCCTCCATCAGCCAGTTTTACTTCACGCTTTCTGTGTTTTTCCACCACTCATTCATTCTCTCACCGTAATGAGTTTAAGGTTGTGGTTTGACATTGACCGACACGTCAGGTCACTATGGCAACAAGACACTGACAGACTAGGCTGCTTCTCACAATCGTGTAGTAAATGGAAGTGCACCCTTTTTTGAGTGGTGCAACCACTCCAAGGAACAGCAATGTCCGTGTCCGCCTATGTGTTCACCGATGTATCCGTGTGTTCACCTATGTGTTGGTTAATGAGCACGTATAATGAGTACCAGTAGGGGCGCTGTTGTGCCAGAACAGAGAGAGGGTTAGTGCTGCACTGTTGCCTACTAATGAGAGAGAGAGGGGGGGGGGGGGGGGATTGCACCACTCAGTTCTCCGTTCACCCCTTTTCTCCACAATTTAGTCGTTATGCCAATTGATTCCTACCCACACACATTTATGTGTATTGTCACTTCTGTTGTACGTACCCTACTGACTCAACTGCCAGTAAGGCGCCCCCACCGGGAGGACGTAGAGCCTTCGTCCTACTCCTCCCGCCCAACACTCCCCGCCGAGTACTATGTTTAGTGACAAATGCCCAGCTTCCCTCCCCCGAACACGGGCCAATTGTGTTCATATAGACGCTTGACAAAGCCGTAATGCAGTGCACCGCAGTGGATTTGAAAGGCCCCTTTTTCTTTTGTCAAAAATGCTCCGTAGTGTCTGTGGAATCAATGCGTCGCGTACCACAGGTTAGGACTGGGAACATTAAACGTGTGGAAAAACACTACGCTCCAAATAACAGCAGGCAGTTTTGCACATCAGATATACAGCAGTGGTTACCAAACGTTTCAGCTCAAGACCCAAAAAGGAAATTAGAAGTTTTCCTGGGACCCACACTAGTGAAAACTACAGTGAGTGCTGCGTAGTGAGCTTGTAGATCGGCTATTTTCACTAGTTCTTAAATATTTGTTTCCTAATTTCTTCATGAAATTACTGAAAAAATAAAAGATGATACGTAGCTTGCGGAGTTAGTTCAGTCAGATATACTCGCAAGACCCACATGTCATTCGCTGACGTGGCAATCAGCTGACCAATTGGGTGGGGTATTTAAGATCTATCTCCCTGCTCTTAATGGTTAATGATTGTTGTATAATTGTGCCGAGCAGGGAGAAAAATGTAGCAGAGCCGAACGGCAAGATAAAATGTTATATTCACACTTGTATTCTCATTCTATAATAAATATTTGTTCAATCTATTCGTGAGTTATCTGACTTTTGATTATTATGTTTTATTCACAAAACCCACACATGGGTCCCGACCCACTGTTTGGGATACAGTACTTGGCTTTAGGTAACCCCCCCACACACACCTATACAGAGGACTGAGCAACATGTGATTGTGAAATCAATAATATTTATAGCCAGAAAGACAAAACACTGGTTTGAACTGAACTGGGTCATGTTTACACTGTATCTGTACTCACTCTCCCACACTGCGATCCTCATTCATTCTGCTCATGATGACACCTACTACCGAAAAATCACGACGGTGAGTCATACGATTTGTGCAGCAACTTTGCAGCTGTATGAAAAGCGTGAATTATGCTCTTTTTATCTGCAAAGTGTTTGTTTCATAAAATCCACCGTAGATACTGTATGTCATGAGCTACTTCCTGTCAAGAAAAGTGTTGGAGTTTGGAATTGCTCTTTCTCAATGGCCCTGCCTAACACCTGTTTTGAATTTGCATATAATGCGGGAGGCAGCATGAGGTTGCTTTACTGAAAACAAGCACTTGAAGTTGCTCATAACATATCTACAGTGGATTTCTATGAGACAAACACTTTGCAGATAGAAAGAGGATAATTCACGCTAGATCTGCTATTTTTGGGGCGTGTGCGAGTCAGCAACCAAGTATAAATCGGGCAGATTCAAGCAGGATACAAGTTCCTTGTATCTGTCACCTGTTACCCACACAACTCAGGGTTTGTCTTGCTGTTCATCTCTTATTTTCTGTTCCTCTTTACGCTTTACTCTTCTCTCTCTCTCTCTCTCTCTCTCTCTCTCTCTCTCTCTCTCTCTCTCTCTCTCTCTCTCTCTCAGGTGTCCTGTTAGGAGAGATAGTGAAGAACCTCTCCAAGATGGCCGCCCCCGACCCAAAACAGCGTCTCAGGATGATGATGCTCTCTGCGGTGAGATTATAGTGATGATGATTATAGCACTACTGTCACTATAGCTACGGAAGACAATAATCTGAATAGGAATCTGTAATCCTGTAAATACGATAGGTACTTTAATCTCACTACCTATTATTATTACTACTACTACTCTGTCTCCTACAGATGCAACATTGTAGCTATGGACCTTTTATAGACCAACACTAAAATAAACAATGCAAAACTAACTCAAACTAAGAGTAAAACTAAATAGAATTGCATGTAAAGATAGAATTGCATGTAGTCCGTTGGTGTGTGAGTTGGTAAATGGGCGACTTGTTTAGTATTGGTGTAACTTACTGTACTGTATGTTTCTCAGCACGACACCACGGTAGCAGCCCTCCAGGCCAGTCTGAGTGTGTTCAACGGCAGACAGCCTCCCTACGCCTCCTGTCACATTATTGAGCTCTACAGGGACGACAACGGGTAACATGCACATTACACGCACACATACACACTCACACACAATTTGTGAGCTTGTACATTTGCTATTTCCACAATTTGTTGAACAACAAAGTATATCGTTCATTCAACACATTTTATTGATGTGGAAATACAAGCATATCTACGTCATTTGGATTCCACAGCGACGTGCTGCGACGTGTTGTGAGCATGTTATTAGTAGTTATAAGATTAAAGAGTATTTGAAGTGGTCAAACTAGAAAAGCTGTTCAGAAGGTCCATGACCTGACGAAGATGTAACTGAAACATCAAAACGTTGTCGCTTTATTACGTAGATCTAATTTACGAAGTAGCAAGCGAGTGTGTAACGTACCGTGTGTGTGTGTGTGTGTGTGTGTGTGTGTGTGTGTGTGTGTGTGTGTGTGTGTGTGTGTGTGTGTGTGTGTGTGTGTGTGTGTGTGTGTGTGTGTGTGTGTGTGTGTGTGTGTGTGTGTGTGCGTGCGCACACACACACACACACACACACACACACACACACAGAGAAGAACACGTCTGTCTGCACACAGGGATATCATTCAAGCACACAGGAAACATGCATTTAAACTTTAAAGACATGATTTGATTTCCATTAATTTGATTCATTATACCCACCTGTTTTTTCTGCCACCGCAGCAACGTGTCAGTGTCCATGTTCTATCGCAACGACAGCACAGTGGCCGATGCATACCCGCTGGCTCTCCCGGGCTGCGACCTGGACTGCCCCCTGGAGGACTTTGTCCGAATTACACGTCCCTTCATACCGGATGACTGGGCCAAGGAGTGTCAAGTGCCGTCCAACTTCATTGGAGACAACGGTGAGAAACACACACACACACACACACACACACACACACACTAGGGACGAGAGTGTGTGTACCACTGCCAGTATTGTTGATTTTTGACTGCTTGTGACGTGTCAAACTAGGGGGTTTTCATGATTTTGCAAACCTTGTATGTCCAAAGCCGTTCCTTTTTTATTTATTATTTTAAATATTCACTCCTTTCGTTTGAAAGTCTTGTAGGGCTGTGGTTTTCAACCCTTTTCATACCAGGGTCCAATATTTATTGGGCATTTGAGCCACGGACCACCATTTGATCATCTTTAACCCATTCTGACCTGAGATCAGATTCTATAAATGTCTTCTACATCCTGACAGTTTTCTGAAAAAGCTATGTTTCTATGTCAGTCGCCACTCGGTGGCACGCTATGAGCTTGTAGATCTGCTATTTTTCAATAGCTAAAGCATAACATTATGCTAACACCAAAAGGGGTTCCCGCCCAAAATGGGTTAAAACAGTTGAACTATCCATCATTCTTTAAAGATATTTTTGGGGGCTTTTTGGCTTTATTGATTAACAATAGTTTGACAGGAAAGGGGGAGAGAAAAGGGTGGAAGACACACAGTAAAGGTTGTCTGGATTGGGACTCAAATCCGCTGTCAGGCTGGATTACCAGCCTAGGTGCCTGGACCGCTTGGCTGGCTCAGGCTGCTATCCATCATTCTCATCTTGTGTCTCCCTCTAGAGGTGATCATCGGTCTGGCGGTGTCTGGCTCCATCCTCTTCCTCCTGGTCATCCTCCTCTTCGTGCTGCTCCACCGGCAGGTGGAGCCGCTCAGCAGCCGCGGCTACCGCCACGTCGACAATGGGGAGGAGTTTAGCTCCTGACAGACGTGCAAGCTCCTCCCACATCGAGGCCTATGCCACACCTCCTCTGGGGACGACGACGACAGCAGCAGCAGCGACGAGGCCTTGAACTTTAGAAACTCTGACCTTTTGACCTCTGGGGTGTGAGGCCCGCCCCCGCGCCCCATACCGACCCATCCACCCCACCCCAACCCCTCGGTCACTTCTTGTGCTGATTTCCCCAAAACTTTGGGTCAGGACCCCAAGAGGAGACGCTTGCCATCAGCAGCAGTCAGGTCTCCCGAACCGGTTCAACCTTGGTCGAAATAGGGGACCCAGAGTCTTTAATAGGGGACCCAGAGTCTTTAATAGGGGACCCAGAATCTTTAATAGGGGACCCAGAGTCCCGGCATTGACATGAAAAGCTTCTGCATCGGTTGCGTCCGGGAGGAAAGTTTTTTTTTCTTCTTTTTTTTTTTCTTTTTTTAACTAAAGATTGAAGAAATAAAATTTAAGGAAGGATTTCAGTAATATGCACCTCCTTTTTAAAACGTCAAATAAAAAAAACTTTGAAACTAGAATCAATTCTTAAGATATTGATGTCATCACAGCAGAGGGATGTCATGGGCGGGACCAGCACTCGGAGCAGACCTTGGACGGGCAACACACATGATATATTTCATTCAAACAATTTCAGTTCGAAATTGGACTGAATATTTTCTCCATCGGTTACGTCTGACATCTACTACTCAAAGAAAAGGAGACTGGTTGTCTAAGACCAGCACCAGCCTTAAAAGGATAGTTCACAATTTTTGAACTTAAGTTGTATGACATACTTGCCATTAATATAATGGTTGCAACTGTATTCATTGATTGCCCGAGTCCCGTGGTAGGAGTTCTGCTCTGGTTTTGGTGAATATGAACTAGTTCCGGTCATTTTGTGGGGGGTAACTGGGGCCACGCATTAAAAGTAAATGAATCCACAAAACTAGCATCATTTGTATTGTTGACCTATTTTGAACTATCCCTTTAAACTGAGAGTTTAAAACAAGTTTTTTTGTACAATATCCAAAATCACAGACAATATCCAGTCTAATATCATGAATCATGATATGGATATATTGATACTGATCGTGACTATCATCCGATCATTTAGTCATGTTGGAAGTCAGAAAAGAAGAGCTTAGTATATACATAAACTGAAATTGAAGAATATATATTCAAAGATTTGAGGCACATTTTCATGATTTAAAAAAAAATAGCAGACCTACTGTACAAGTTCATAGCACGGCACTCGGTGCCGCGCTATGAACTTGTAGCTTGAGCTTGTCACAAGTCGTGATGGACTGACGCCCGTATATGGTGACGGAGCCACTTGTTTTGCAGGTTTTCATAGTGATCTACGGTCGCAATTACTATGCAGAATGTCCCATTTCACACAAGTTTTCAAATGTATAAATTGTATACAAATATTTTTGAAAATGGCAGATCTACAAACTCAATGTGTCGCATCGCATGCTTGTAGATCAGCAATTTTCAAATGGCCGAAGTGTATATAGGGCTTAATGTGGTTGATGTGTGTTTTGTAGTAATGATGTACCAAATGGACCTGGTATCATTTTACGCTCTCGAGAGTTAAATTATTAAACATCTGCATTACTTAATTTATCAGAAGTCCACACAATTAGAGAATGTAGAAGAATTATTTTGATCAACGTCTGCCTGTTATCTCTCCTAATGGTACCAACATCAATACAGCAAGATCTTATCCAACGACATGAAAATATTCTTTAGTTTTGGGTCTGAGAGGCTAAATGTCATCAAATGGTGGTTCAGTGGCTCAAATGCCCAATAAATAAATACTGGGCCTTGATATGAAGAGTTGAAAACCACTGCTCTAAATGTACAAACTAACATAAAGTAAGGAAAGTTTTCAAATGAATGTAGTTGAGTAAAAGTACAATATTTGCCCCTGAGAGTGTTGAAAGTGAAGTAAAAGTACTGGAAATTGAAATACTCAAGTAACATTTTTTTTACTGTTGTAGCCTACTTATGTTTTTCCCTATATAACAACGTCCAACAGTTTCCCTATATAACAACGGCCAACAATAGCAGATCTACAAGCTCATAGCGCGCCACTGAGTGGCGCTCTACGAGCTTGTAGGTCTGCTATTTTATATTTGACAAAGAAAGACGGGTTTTTCAGATTTTCTTTTGGGATCTAGAAGCCTTTTTTTAATCGACCTCAGTCCAAAATGGGTTAAAGGAGTAATGTCACGGCGAACCTATGCCCAATTTTGGTCCGAAATCAATTCAAACACAGTTTTCTTGTTCGGTTTATTTTTTTCAGTTCCCATTGACAATGAATGGTGAATTTACGTCATATGTGTCTGAGCAAATCGACATACGTTATGTCATGATGATGTACGATGATAAGACACCCCTCACTTCACACGAGTGTGATTCTTTTTTAATACAGCATTTGTCCCCACACGTCTCAATATTTGCCAATGACAGGAGAAATTAGGTCAAATTTCCTTCAAACATGACATAAATTAAACATCAAAACATAAATTGCCATTGACAATGAAAGAAAAATGTATGTCGTATGTAGACGAGCAAATCCGCTAACCAGTCAGATGTCGGTGGGAACACTCAGGAACACTAAGGGACCACCATTCTTGATGATGATGTACGATGATGATGAGCAACCCTCACTTCACATGGGTGTGATTTTTGAGTGGTGCAACCACTCCTATAGACAGCTATGTGTGTGGCTGTGTCCCTGGATCCGAGCACGAAAATAGTGTTATAGCGTTTGTTCACCACAAAGGCCACACAGGCCAGGGAGGAGGGCTTGTACAGTACAGTACAGTACAGTACAGTACAGTACAGTACAGTACAGTACAGTACAGTACAGCACCACTCACTTCAGACGGGGTCTGATCTTTTTATAATATATATACTTTTTTTGTTTGTTTCTAAAGGAGAATGATGCCTGGTGCTCTTGTCTGGAACCCTTCTCAGAACAGCGGGGGGAGAGTTACAGATTTGGCTCCCTGCCTCTCCCCGGCCTGTGGACACGGCATACCGGTGAGTGTGTTACAATGTTACAATCATGTTATTACAGTGTTACAATGTTATTGCAAGGTTACTACAATGTTACAATGTTAAAAACGGTTTTCGAGGGAATTTGAGTACTTTCGGTCATTCCTTTTTTGCAATTTGAGTTTTTTCCCAATATTCTTTACTTCTACTAACAACTACATCTCCGATCCAAATATTATACTTTTACCTCCACTACATTTATTTGAAAACATTAGTTACTAGTTACTTGCAGATTTCTTTTAAATATTTATTACAAAACATTAACCATTTAGACCTGAGGACTATTCTACAAATGCCTTCTAAATCCTGACAGTTTTCTGAAAAGCCCATGTTTCTATGTCAGTGGTGCTCAAACATTTTCATGTCAAGGACCCCCAAAAATATATGTAATTGGCCATCGACCCCCATCTGAAAATATGTTTTTCCAGTGACCGAAGTAAAGATTATTTTAGTTAAAAAAGTTTGATGTAAAAGAATATCGGTTATAGCCCATGTTTTTTTAATTAAAAAAAAAAGAAAAAGTCCTCGTTTTTCATCATTTTGGACCATGGGCTATAGCCCATATCGTACGGCATACTATAGCACGCCGTTTTTCATCATTTTTGAGGATTTGAAAAAAGATGAAAAAAACGATGGGTTATAGCCCATCGTTTTTTTTAATTTTTGATTTTTTTTTAATCCTCGTTTTTCATCATTTTGGACCATGGGCTATAGCCCATATCGTACGGCATACTATAACACGCCGTTTTTCATCATTTTTGAGGATTTGAAAAAATATGAAAAAAACGTTGGGTTATAGCCCATCGTTTTTTTAATTAAAAATAAATAAATGTATCCACGTTTTTCATCATTTTGGACCATGGGCTATAGCCCATATCGTACGGCATACTATAGCATGCCGTTTTTCATCATTTTTGAGGATTTGAAAAAAATTAAAAAAAACGATGGTTATCGCCCATGTTTTTTGAATTTTTGATTTTTTTTAATCCTCGTTTTTCATCATTTTGGACCATGGGCTATAGCCCATATCGTACGGCATACTATAGCACGCCGTTTTTCATCTTTTTTGAGGATCCGCCTATGCTCATTGTGCAGAATGTCCCATTTCAAGTTTTCAAATGTATAAAAACCTTTTAGAAAATAGCAGCTGTACAAGCTCAAACAATGCGCCGCATTGCGAGCTTGTAGATCGGCTATTTTCAAATATGGTCAAAATGTATGTGGGAATCCAGGTGAATGGGTGCACCTACTGCACCTGACCTAGTCACATGACCAGCAGGAAGCACAAAAGTCTTGTTCCTCCTAGTTGAGAGCCATTTTGCCTCTGCTGCAGGAAATGGGGTACCCTCTCATGCAGGGTGAAGGAGAAAGCACATGGTAGGCCTTGTTTGTTGCAGCCAATGTTGCTAATGCTAATGGCTTTTGTTTGGTTGAGCACATGCAAATGTTCCCTAGTAATTATAAACTTGTCACTTTATTATCTTAGTATCTTGCCTCACTGATTATTGCCCTAATGTTTTATTTATAAAATATATATTTACAATATATTTACTTTACTATGTGAATTTGGTTTGGCATATTGACCTTATTTTGATTTGTTTATTTGCTGTGTGCTGGCTGGGGGCAAACTATCTCAAAATCTAAAGCTTTTAGAAGCCGTTGTCCCATGGCCTAATGTGCAATGATTGGGCTGAGGACATGGGTGCATACTGGGCCATTATTAATATTGATTGATGTGGTTTAGATGTTGCTGCTATGCACTTTATTTGCTTTTGGTATTATTTTGATGTTTAATCTGCTGTGTACGGTTAGTTTAGAGGCCACAGTAGGCGCGTGGGCACAAACCGAGATGGGCAGTATTTGAAATGCATGTATTTGAAATACGTATTTCGCTGGGATGGAAGAAATGAGATGTATTTTGTATCTAAATACTTTCAAATTGAGTATTTTCTGTATTTCAAATACATAAAATACTTTTTTTGTTTTAATGTAATTTTATTCTCAAATGGACACATTTACACTGCCTCAGGTTTAAACTGTAGGGGCAAAACACACACACCCACCCATACACACAACACAACACAATGTGTGATGTCACTTCTATCCCGCCTTCTGATTAATCAATCAGATTGATTGAAATATTTATTAACAGTTTGCAGAATTACAGTACATTTCAAGCACAAACTCAATACAAAGACTGTTAACTACGAGTAGACGACCCAATTAATCATTACACTTGTTTACAACAGGGTCCACAATTCATTCATGTCTCCCCCTCTGCAGTCTGCAGGTCCATGGACTTCTACTATGGACCCCCAGCTGCCTCAAGAGTTGGATTGTAAACCTTGGATGTATCTTTTGAGCCACGATGGGCTGTAAGCTATAATCGGGAATGTAATACTTAACCCACTTTCGAGAATTTTGATGGACAGTGAAAATGTTAGGTTTGAACCCTGTCCCTCTGGTTTCTAAGTTCCAGGTTTATCTTCTGCGCCACACTGACATGTCAGATCTATCGGCGAACGTCTTACTTAACCCACCTTTCAGAAATTAGATCGACTGAAAATGTTCTTCTACAAGAGTACAAAATTGGAAAAAGGTCATCACTGTATTTGAACCAGGAACCTTCTGGTTGCAGGGCCAGTGTCCTAACCAGTTCACCACCATGACTCATGCCGAACTGATGCTATTGCACAGTCTACAGTGAAAGATTGGATAAAGAGGCAAAGAGGAAAATGCCCATGCTGGACTTGAACCCAGAACCTTCTGTTTGCAAGGCCTGAATTGTAACCATTGCACCATCATAGCTCATGTGGAATTGATGCTATTGCATGCTCTGCAGTGATAGATTGGATGAAGATGCAAAGAGAAAAATGCTCATGTTGGGTTTAAACCTCAGTGTCTTGCTCAAGGACACTTCGACACCAACTCTGGGGAAGCCCGGGTTTGAGTTGTCATGTGACACATTTTTTAACCTACAACTTTCGGTTTATAAATCCTTGTCTTTATGTTTATGCCACAAAGGCATGTGAGATGCATGGTGCAGAGTTCTGTCTCCATGCCCCCAATTACCCAGGTCTAAGTAGTCACTGATTAGCCCCTCCCCTATAAAGCCTGGTGGCCATGCTGGGCTTTCCTGTTTGGTCTTTCTTTGTTTGCACTGACTGAGCAAAGTAGGAAACTGCTTGACTGTTTGTAATTGTTTTAGCCTAATGTTTCGCAGGCATCCCTTCTCTACACATCAGTGTTGATGACCAAATGTGCAGAAAGGTTGCCTTTGTGATCTGTACCTTCATATTGTGGTTCTAACAGAGTTCTACTTATAGGCTTGTCTACTCTTGCCATTGTGGAACACATCAACAGTGTGGTTACCTTAGCACGTTTAATGGATTCCCAAGTTGAATTTACTGAGCTGTTCTTACTCTGCCATGGTCACATGTATACAATTTCCATAGTCCTGTTGTTACCCCAAATTGTTGTTGGTTTTTGTATTTAATTGTTTGGTATTTGTTGCAATAAATACATGAAATGGATTGAAGTTGGATTCAATTTAAAAAAGGTATCCTTGAGTCACTAGCTCAAAACAGAATGCAGTTCACAAGTATGGAGCTCAGCCTATAATTGATTTGATTGACATGCTGCATGCCATGAGTCTATAAAGTGGTATTTCTTTTTACATGAAATAAGCTACTCTAAGATGAGCTGTGGTCATAACAGCACTGTTTGAGAAACTAGTTGAAAACACTTTAATTACCATTTTATTGTAACAGTCTAAAGTGAGAACAGCAAATGTACTTAACAAAATCTGTAAAAAAATATATACTAATCACAAAACACTTTAGTTTATCTTTTTAGTTTTTTATTCAGCTTATCAAAGAAGTGCTGTGGTCACAGCACTGTTGTGAGAAAACTGTTGAAAACTTTATATCCAACTTAATTGTTTAAATAATAAAGTCTGGAGTGAGAACAGCAAAAGTAATGTATTAAACAAAACAATTATATTTCTGGTTGATTAAAAGTGCAAAGGTTTTGGTCATCTAAAACTAAGACTAAGAGATGACAATAACTGGTATGCAATGTAATTACATTATGGCAAACTAAACATCTTGTTTGCTCAATGAAAGAGTAAATGTGGGAAACAGAGTAAAAATGTTCCCACAGATGGTTTTAAACAATAACCTAAATCTCAGTTGAGTCGTCATGAACCCTGATCTCATATACCTTTAGAATAATCATTCTGGCAGGGGTAGAGGTGTCAGAAGTGGATTTTCATCCCTTGACCTGTCACCTCTGCCTTCAACCTTAAATACAACCTCCAAATTCTTATTAGTGTGAATTGCCTAGTGGTGCAAGAGGAAAGCATAGGTCTCACAAGCTGAAGGTGGTGGGTTTGAATCTTGCTCAGGGTAAACCTTCATTTTTGGGCTTTTTAAGGCAAAGAGTGCCGAAATCCGGCCTCCCTCCTCCCGCTCTCTTTTGGCTCCGGTGGGAGGGGGAGGATCTTTTTTTGGAACCCGCCTCTGGGGCGGGATTCTTTTATGAGCCTGCCTCCTGGGGGTGGAGCTTAAGAAATTTACATATTAAGCAAAGTGATTTTATTTAACTAATTGTATTGTCTTCTTCAGATGAATTTGATTGAAACATTTTATTATTTGTTTTTAATGAGATATTTGAGTTTTGTTTTTATTTGAGTTTTTTTATGACACTTTATTTGAGCTTTTTGGTTTCAGTTGATTTTTGTTTTTGTTTGACTTTTTGGTTGAGTATTAGTTTTGTTTGAGGTTTGAACCTATGACGTTTGGTTTATGAAGCCTAGTTTTTATCTATTGAGCCACACTGGCATGTAAGATATAATCGGGAACTCATATTTAACCAGCCTTTTAGAATTTAGATGGACATTGAAAATGTTCTTCAGGAGACTTGAACACTGAATGTCCTGTTTATAAACCCACGGTTTATCACCTGCGCCACACTGGCATGTAAGGTACAATCGGGAACTCATATTTAACCATCCTTTTAGAATTTAGATCATTGAAAATGTTCTTCAGGGGACTTGAACCCTAAATGTCCTGTTTACAAACCCCCGGTTTATCACCTGCGCCACACTGGCATGTAAGGTACAATCGGGAACTTATATTTATACTAAACACTGCTCATTGAAATATTAAATGCGAGTGCAGAATAAAGTAGTTCCAACCTAAATCTCATTTGTTGTCATAATGAACCCTAATGATTAGAGATTGTATGACAAGTTTGCTTTGAAACGCATTTAGGTTAGGCATTTGTATTGTTGTGGTTGATGATTTTTGTTTATTGCTTTTGTTTTGTTGTTTCAGTTTTTATATTGACTCATTTTTGAGTTTTTTGTTGATTATTAGTTTTGTTTGAGTTTCTTTTAGTTTTGTTTGAGTTTTTTGTTGATTTTTGTTGAGTTTGAGTTTTTGGTTGATTATTAGTTTTGTTTGAGTTTTGAACCAGTAACCTTTGGATTGTAAACCTTGGATGTATCTTTTGAGCCACGATGGGCTGTAAGCTATAATCGGGAATGTAATACTTAACCCACTTTCGAGAATTTTGATGGACAGTGAAAATGTTAGGTTTGAACCCTGTCCCTCTGGTTTCTAAGTTCCAGGTTTATCTTCTGCGCCACACTGACATGTCAGATCTATCGGCGAACGTCTTACTTAACCCACCTTTCAGAAATTAGATCGACTGAAAATGTTCTTCTACAAGAGTACAAAATTGGAAAAAGGTCATCACTGTATTTGAACCAGGAACCTTCTGGTTGCAGGGCCAGTGTCCTAACCAGTTCACCACCATGACTCATGCAGAACTGATGCTATTGCACAGTCTACAGTGAAAGATTGGATAAAGAGGCAAAGAGGAAAATGCCCATGCTGGACTTGAACCCAGAACCTTCTGTTTGCAAGGCCTGAATTGTAACCATTGCACCATCATAGCTCATGTGTAATTGATGCTATTGCATGCTCTGCAGTGATAGATTGGATGAAGATGCAAAGAGAAAAATGCTCATGTTGGGTTTAAACCTCAGTGTCTTGCTCAAGGACACTTCGACACCAACTCTGGGGAAGCCCGGGTTTGAGTTGTCATGTGACACATTTTTTAACCTACAACTTTCGGTTTATAAATCCTTGTCTTTATGTTTATGCCACAAAGGCATGTGAGATGCATGGTGCAGAGTTCTGTCTCCATGCCCCCAATTACCCAGGTCTAAGTAGTCACTGATTAGCCCCTCCCCTATAAAGCCTGGTGGCCATGCTGGGCTTTCCTGTTTGGTCTTTCTTTGTTTGCACTGACTGAGCAAAGTAGGAAACTGCTTGACTGTTTGTAATTGTTTTAGCCTAATGTTTCGCAGGCATCCCTTCTCTACACATCAGTGTTGATGACCAAATGTGCAGAAAGGTTGCCTTTGTGATCTGTACCTTCATATTGTGGTTCTAACAGAGTTCTACTTATAGGCTTGTCTACTCTTGCCATTGTGGAACACATCAACAGTGTGGTTACCTTAGCACGTTTAATGGATTCCCAAGTTGAATTTACTGAGCTGTTCTTACTCTGCCATGGTCACATGTATACAATTTCCATAGTCCTGTTGTTACCCCAAATTGTTGTTGGTTTTTGTATTTAATTGTTTGGTATTTGTTGCAATAAATACATGAAATGGATTGAAGTTGGATTCAATTTAAAAAAGGTATCCTTGAGTCACTAGCTCAAAACAGAATGCAGTTCACAAGTATGGAGCTCAGCCTATAATTGATTTGATTGACATGCTGCATGCCATGAGTCTATAAAGTGGTATTTCTTTTTACATGAAATAAGCTACTCTAAGATGAGCTGTGGTCATAACAGCACTGTTTGAGAAACTAGTTGAAAACACTTTAATTACCATTTTATTGTAACAGTCTAAAGTGAGAACAGCAAATGTACTTAACAAAATCTGTAAAAAAATATATACTAATCACAAAACACTTTAGTTTATCTTTTTAGTTTTTTATTCAGCTTATCAAAGAAGTGCTGTGGTCACAGCACTGTTGTGAGAAAACTGTTGAAAACTTTATATCCAACTTAATTGTTTAAATAATAAAGTCTGGAGTGAGAACAGCAAAAGTAATGTATTAAACAAAACAATTATATTTCTGGTTGATTAAAAGTGCAAAGGTTTTGGTCATCTAAAACTAAGACTAAGAGATGACAATAACTGGTATGCAATGTAATTACATTATGGCAAACTAAACATCTTGTTTGCTCAATGAAAGAGTAAATGTGGGAAACAGAGTAAAAATGTTCCCACAGATGGTTTTAAACAATAACCTAAATCTCAGTTGAGTCGTCATGAACCCTGATCTCATATACCTTTAGAATAATCATTCTGGCAGGGGTAGAGGTGTCAGAAGTGGATTTTCATCCCTTGACCTGTCACCTCTGCCTTCAACCTTAAATACAACCTCCAAATTCTTATTAGTGTGAATTGCCTAGTGGTGCAAGAGGAAAGCATAGGTCTCACAAGCTGAAGGTGGTGGGTTTGAATCTTGCTCAGGGTAAACCTTCATTTTTGGGCTTTTTAAGGCAAAGAGTGCCGAAATCCGGCCTCCCTCCTCCCGCTCTCTTTTGGCTCCGGTGGGAGGGGGAGGATCTTTTTTTGGAACCCGCCTCTGGGGCGGGATTCTTTTATGAGCCTGCCTCCTGGGGGTGGAGCTTAAGAAATTTACATATTAAGCAAAGTGATTTTATTTAACTAATTGTATTGTCTTCTTCAGATGAATTTGATTGAAACATTTTATTATTTGTTTTTAATGAGATATTTGAGTTTTGTTTTTATTTGAGTTTTTTTATGACACTTTATTTGAGCTTTTTGGTTTCAGTTGATTTTTGTTTTTGTTTGACTTTTTGGTTGAGTATTAGTTTTGTTTGAGGTTTGAACCTATGACGTTTGGTTTATGAAGCCTAGTTTTTATCTATTGAGCCACACTGGCATGTAAGATATAATCGGGAACTCATATTTAACCAGCCTTTTAGAATTTAGATGGACATTGAAAATGTTCTTCAGGAGACTTGAACACTGAATGTCCTGTTTATAAACCCACGGTTTATCACCTGCGCCACACTGGCATGTAAGGTACAATCGGGAACTCATATTTAACCATCCTTTTAGAATTTAGATCATTGAAAATGTTCTTCAGGGGACTTGAACCCTAAATGTCCTGTTTACAAACCCCCGGTTTATCACCTGCGCCACACTGGCATGTAAGGTACAATCGGGAACTTATATTTATACTAAACACTGCTCATTGAAATATTAAATGCGAGTGCAGAATAAAGTAGTTCCAACCTAAATCTCATTTGTTGTCATAATGAACCCTAATGATTAGAGATTGTATGACAAGTTTGCTTTGAAACGCATTTAGGTTAGGCATTTGTATTGTTGTGGTTGATGATTTTTGTTTATTGCTTTTGTTTTGTTGTTTCAGTTTTTATATTGACTCATTTTTGAGTTTTTTGTTGATTATTAGTTTTGTTTGAGTTTCTTTTAGTTTTGTTTGAGTTTTTTGTTGATTTTTGTTGAGTTTGAGTTTTTGGTTGATTATTAGTTTTGTTTGAGTTTTGAACCAGTAACCTTTGGATTGTAAACCTTGGATGTATCTTTTGAGCCACGATGGGCTGTAAGCTATAATCGGGAATGTAATACTTAACCCACTTTCGAGAATTTTGATGGACAGTGAAAATGTTAGGTTTGAACCCTGTCCCTCTGGTTTCTAAGTTCCAGGTTTATCTTCTGCGCCACACTGACATGTCAGATCTATCGGCGAACGTCTTACTTAACCCACCTTTCAGAAATTAGATCGACTGAAAATGTTCTTCTACAAGAGTACAAAATTGGAAAAAGGTCATCACTGTATTTGAACCAGGAACCTTCTGGTTGCAGGGCCAGTGTCCTAACCAGTTCACCACCATGACTCATGCAGAACTGATGCTATTGCACAGTCTACAGTGAAAGATTGGATAAAGAGGCAAAGAGGAAAATGCCCATGCTGGACTTGAACCCAGAACCTTCTGTTTGCAAGGCCTGAATTGTAACCATTGCACCATCATAGCTCATGTGTAATTGATGCTATTGCATGCTCTGCAGTGATAGATTGGATGAAGATGCAAAGAGAAAAATGCTCATGTTGGGTTTAAACCTCAGTGTCTTGCTCAAGGACACTTCGACACCAACTCTGGGGAAGCCCGGGTTTGAGTTGTCATGTGACACATTTTTTAACCTACAACTTTCGGTTTATAAATCCTTGTCTTTATGTTTATGCCACAAAGGCATGTGAGATGCATGGTGCAGAGTTCTGTCTCCATGCCCCCAATTACCCAGGTCTAAGTAGTCACTGATTAGCCCCTCCCCTATAAAGCCTGGTGGCCATGCTGGGCTTTCCTGTTTGGTCTTTCTTTGTTTGCACTGACTGAGCAAAGTAGGAAACTGCTTGACTGTTTGTAATTGTTTTAGCCTAATGTTTCGCAGGCATCCCTTCTCTACACATCAGTGTTGATGACCAAATGTGCAGAAAGGTTGCCTTTGTGATCTGTACCTTCATATTGTGGTTCTAACAGAGTTCTACTTATAGGCTTGTCTACTCTTGCCATTGTGGAACACATCAACAGTGTGGTTACCTTAGCACGTTTAATGGATTCCCAAGTTGAATTTACTGAGCTGTTCTTACTCTGCCATGGTCACATGTATACAATTTCCATAGTCCTGTTGTTACCCCAAATTGTTGTTGGTTTTTGTATTTAATTGTTTGGTATTTGTTGCAATAAATACATGAAATGGATTGAAGTTGGATTCAATTTAAAAAAGGTATCCTTGAGTCACTAGCTCAAAACAGAATGCAGTTCACAAGTATGGAGCTCAGCCTATAATTGATTTGATTGACATGCTGCATGCCATGAGTCTATAAAGTGGTATTTCTTTTTAAATGAAATAAGCTACTCTAAGATGAGCTGTGGTCATAACAGCACTGTTTGAGAAACTAGTTGAAAACACTTTAATTACCATTCTATTGTAACAGTCTAAAGTGAGAACAGCAAATGTACTTAACAAAATCTGTAAAAAAATATATACTAATCACAAAACACTTTAGTTTATCTTTTTAGTTTTTTATTCAGCTTATCAAAGAAGTGCTGTGGTCACAGCACTGTTGTGAGAAAACTGTTGAAAACTTTATATCCAACTTAATTGTTTAAATAATAAAGTCTGGAGTGAGAACAGCAAAAGTAATGTATTAAACAAAACAATTATATTTCTGGTTGATTAAAAGTGCAAAGGTTTTGGTCATCTAAAACTAAGACTAAGAGATGACAATAACTGGTATGCAATGTAATTACATTATGGCAAACTAAACATCTTGTTTGCTCAATGAAAGAGTAAATGTGGGAAACAGAGTAAAAATGTTCCCACAGATGGTTTTAAACAATAACCTAAATCTCAGTTGAGTCGTCATGAACCCTGATCTCATATACCTTTAGAATAATCATTCTGGCAGGGGTAGAGGTGTCAGAAGTGGATTTTCATCCCTTGACCTGTCACCTCTGCCTTCAACCTTAAATACAACCTCCAAATTCTTATTAGTGTGAATTGCCTAGTGGTGCAAGAGGAAAGCATAGGTCTCACAAGCTGAAGGTGGTGGGTTTGAATCTTGCTCAGGGTAAACCTTCGTTTTTGGGCTTTTTAAGGCAAAGAGTGCCGAAATCCGGCCTCCCTCCTCCCGCTCTCTTTTGGCTCCGGTGGGAGGGGGAGGATCTTTTTTTGGAACCCGCCTCTGGGGCGGGATTTTTTTATGAGCCTGCCTCCTGGGGGTGGAGCTTAAGAAATTTACATATTAAGCAAAGTGATTTTATTTAAATAATTGTATTGTCTTCTTCAGATTAATTTGATTGAAACATTTTATTATTTGTTTTTATTGAGATATTTGAGTTTTGTTTTTATTTGAGTTTTTTTATGACACTTTATTTGAGCTTTTTGGTTTCAGTTGATTTTTGTTTTTGTTTGACTTTTTGGTTGAGGTTTGAACCTATGACGTTTGGTTTATGAAGCCTAGTTTTTATCTATTGAGCCACACTGGCATGTAAGATATAATCGGGAACTCATATTTAACCAGCCTTTTAGAATTTAGATGGACATTGAAAATGTTCTTCAGGAGACTTGAACACTGAATGTCCTGTTTATAAACCCACGGTTTATCACCTGCGCCACACTGGCATGTAAGGTACAATCGGGAACTCATATTTAACCATCCTTTTAGAATTTAGATCATTGAAAATGTTCTTCAGGGGACTTGAACCCTAAATGTCCTGTTTACAAACCCCTGGTTTATCACCTGCGCCACACTGGCATGTAAGGTACAATCGGGAACTTATATTTATACTAAACACTGCTCATTGAAATATTAAATGCGAGTGCAGAATAAAGTAGTTCCAACCTAAATCTCATTTGTTGTCATAATGAACCCTAATGATTAGAGATTGTATGACAAGTTTGCTTTGAAACGCATTTAGGTTAGGCATTTGTATTGTTGTGGTTGATGATTTTTGTTTATTGCTTTTGTTTTGTTATTTGACATGTTTTGTTGTTTCAGTTTTTATATTGACTCATTTTTGAGTTTTTTGTTGATTATTAGTTTTGTTTGAGTTTCTTTTAGTTTTGTTTGAGTTTTTTGTTGATTTTTAGTTTTGTTTGAGATTCTTTTAGATTTGTTTGAGTTTTTGGTTGATTATTAGTTTTGTTTGAGTTTTGAACCAGTAACCTTTGGATTGTAAACCTTGGATGTATCTTTTGAGCCACGATGGGCTGTAAGCTATAATCGGGAATGTAATACTTAACCCACTTTCGAGAATTTTGATGGACAGTGAAAATGTTAGGTTTGAACCCTGTCCCTCTGGTTTCTAAGTTCCAGGTTTATCTTCTGCGCCACACTGACATGTCAGATCTATCGGCGAACGTCTTACTTAACCCACCTTTCAGAAATTAGATCGACTGAAAATGTTCTTCTACAAGAGTACAAAATTGGAAAAAGGTCATCACTGTATTTGAACCAGGAACCTTCTGGTTGCAGGGCCAGTGTCCTAACCAGTTCACCACCATGACTCATGCCGAACTGATGCTATTGCACAGTCTACAGTGAAAGATTGGATAAAGAGGCAAAGAGGAAAATGCCCATGCTGGACTTGAACCCAGAACCTTCTGTTTGCAAGGCCTGAATTGTAACCATTGCACCATCATAGCTCATGTGGAATTGATGCTATTGCATGCTCTGCAGTGATAGATTGGATGAAGATGCAAAGAAAAATGCTCATGTTGGGTTTAAACCTCAGTGTCTTGCTCAAGGACACTTCGACACCAACTCTGGGGAAGCCCGGGTTTGAGTTGTCATGTGACACATTTTTTAACCTACAACTTTCGGTTTATAAATCCTTGTCTTTATGTTTATGCCACAAAGGCATGTGAGATGCATGGTGCAGAGTTCTGTCTCCATGCCCCCAATTACCCAGGTCTAAGTAGTCACTGATTAGCCCCTCCCCTATAAAGCCTGGTGGCCATGCTGGGCTTTCCTGTTTGGTCTTTCTTTGTTTGCACTGACTGAGCAAAGTAGGAAACTGCTTGACTGTTTGTAATTGTTTTAGCCTAATGTTTCGCAGGCATCCCTTCTCTACACATCAGTGTTGATGACCAAATGTCCAGAAAGGTTGCCTTTGTGATCTGTACCTTCATATTGTGGTTCTAACAGAGTTCTACTTATAGGCTTGTCTACTCTTGCCATTGTGGAACACATCAACAGTGTGGTTACCTTAGCACGTTTAATGGATTCCCAAGTTGAATTTACTGAGCTGTTCTTACTCTGCCATGGTCACATGTATACAATTTCCATAGTCCTGTTGTTACCCCAAATTGTTGTTGGTTTTTGTATTTAATTGTTTGGTATTTGTTGCAATAAATACATGAAATGGATTGAAGTTGGATTCAATTTAAAAAAGGTATCCTTGAGTCACTAGCTCAAAACAGAATGCAGTTCACAAGTATGGAGCTCAGCCTATAATTGATTTGATTGACATGCTGCATGCCATGAGTCTATAAAGTGGTATTTCTTTTTACATGAAATAAGCTACTCTAAGATGAGCTGTGGTCATAACAGCACTGTTTGAGAAACTAGTTGAAAACACTTTAATTACCATTTTATTGTAACAGTCTAAAGTGAGAACAGCAAATGTACTTAACAAAATCTGTAAAAAAATATATACTAATCACAAAACACTTTAGTTTATCTTTTTAGTTTTTTATTCAGCTTATCAAAGAAGTGCTGTGGTCACAGCACTGTTGTGAGAAAACTGTTGAAAACTTTATATCCAACTTAATTGTTTAAATAATAAAGTCTGGAGTGAGAACAACAAAAGTAATGTATTAAACAAAACAATTATATTTCTGGTTGATTAAAAGTGCAAAGGTTTTGGTCATCTAAAACTAAGACTAAGAGATGACAATAACTGGTATGCAATGTAATTACATTATGGCAAACTAAACATCTTGTTTGCTCAATGAAAGAGTAAATGTGGGAAACAGAGTAAAAATGTTCCCACAGATGGTTTTAAACAATAACCTAAATCTCAGTTGAGTCGTCATGAACCCTGATCTCATATACCTTTAGAATAATCATTCGGGCAGGGGTAGAGGTGTCAGAAGTGGATTTTCATCCCTTGACCTGTCACCTCTGCCTTCAACCTTAAATACAACCTCCAAATTCTTATTAGTGTGAATTGCCTAGTGGTGCAAGAGGAAAGCATAGGTCTCACAAGCTGAAGGTGGTGGGTTTGAATCTTGCTCAGGGTAAACCTTCATTTTTGGGCTTTTTAAGGCAAAGAGTGCCGAAATCCGGCCTCCCTCCTCCCGCTCTCTTTTGGCTCCGGTGGGAGGGGGAGGATCTTTTTTTGGAACCCGCCTCTGGGGCGGGATTTTTTTATGAGCCTGCCTCCTGGGGGTGGAGCTTAAGAAATTTACATATTAAGCAAAGTGATTTTATTTAACTAATTGTATTGTCTTCTTCAGATTAATTTGATTGAAACATTTTATTATTTGTTTTTATTGAGATATTTGAGTTTTGTTTTTATTTGAGTTTTTTTATGACACTTTATTTGAGCTTTTTGGTTTCAGTTGATTTTTGTTTTTGTTTGACTTTTTGGTTGAGTATTAGTTTTGTTTGAGGTTTGAACCTATGACGTTTGGTTTATGAAGCCTAGTTTTTATCTATTGAGCCACACTGGCATGTAAGATATAATCGGGAACTCATATTTAACCAGCCTTTTAGAATTTAGATGGACATTGAAAATGTTCTTCAGGAGACTTGAACACTGAATGTCCTGTTTATAAACCCACGGTTTATCACCTGCGCCACACTGGCATGTAAGGTACAATCGGGAACTCATATTTAACCATCCTTTTAGAATTTAGATCATTGAAAATGTTCTTCAGGGGACTTGAACCCTAAATGTCCTGTTTACAAACCCCCGGTTTATCACCTGCGCCACACTGGCATGTAAGGTACAATCGGGAACTTATATTTATACTAAACACTGCTCATTGAAATATTAAATGCGAGTGCAGAATAAAGTAGTTCCAACCTAAATCTCATTTGTTGTCATAATGAACCCTAATGATTAGAGATTGTATGACAAGTTTGCTTTGAAACGCATTTAGGTTAGGCATTTGTATTGTTGTGGTTGATGATTTTTGTTTATTGCTTTTGTTTTGTTATTTGACATGTTTTGTTGTTTCAGTTTTTATATTGACTCATTTTTGAGTTTTTTGTTGATTATTAGTTTTGTTTGAGTTTCTTTTAGTTTTGTTTGAGTTTTTTGTTGATTTTTAGTTTTGTTTGAGATTCTTTTAGATTTGTTTGAGTTTTTGGTTGATTATTAGTTTTGTTTGAGTTTTGAACCAGTAACCTTTGGATTGTAAACCTTGGATGTATCTTTTGAGCCACGATGGGCTGTAAGCTATAATCGGGAATGTAATACTTAACCCACTTTCGAGAATTTTGATGGACAGTGAAAATGTTAGGTTTGAACCCTGTCCCTCTGGTTTCTAAGTTCCAGGTTTATCTTCTGCGCCACACTGACATGTCAGATCTATCGGCGAACGTCTTACTTAACCCACCTTTCAGAAATTAGATCGACTGAAAATGTTCTTCTACAAGAGTACAAAATTGGAAAAAGGTCATCACTGTATTTGAACCAGGAACCTTCTGGTTGCAGGGCCAGTGTCCTAACCAGTTCACCACCATGACTCATGCCGAACTGATGCTATTGCACAGTCTACAGTGAAAGATTGGATAAAGAGGCAAAGAGGAAAATGCCCATGCTGGACTTGAACCCAGAACCTTCTGTTTGCAAGGCCTGAATTGTAACCATTGCACCATCATAGCTCATGTGGAATTGATGCTATTGCATGCTCTGCAGTGATAGATTGGATGAAGATGCAAAGAGAAAAATGCTCATGTTGGGTTTAAACCTCAGTGTCTTGCTCAAGGACACTTCGACACCAACTCTGGGGAAGCCCGGGTTTGAGTTGTCATGTGACACATTTTTTAACCTACAACTTTCGGTTTATAAATCCTTGTCTTTATGTTTATGCCACAAAGGCATGTGAGATGCATGGTGCAGAGTTCTGTCTCCATGCCCCCAATTACCCAGGTCTAAGTAGTCACTGATTAGCCCCTCCCCTATAAAGCCTGGTGGCCATGCTGGGCTTTCCTGTTTGGTCTTTCTTTGTTTGCACTGACTGAGCAAAGTAGGAAACTGCTTGACTGTTTGTAATTGTTTTAGCCTAATGTTTCGCAGGCATCCCTTCTCTACACATCAGTGTTGATGACCAAATGTGCAGAAAGGTTGCCTTTGTGATCTGTACCTTCATATTGTGGTTCTAACAGAGTTCTACTTATAGGCTTGTCTACTCTTGCCGTTGTGGAACACATCAACAGTGTGGTTACCTTAGCACGTTTAATGGATTCCCAAGTTGAATTTACTGAGCTGTTCTTACTCTGCCATGGTCACATGTATACAATTTCCATAGTCCTGTTGTTACCCCAAATTGTTGTTGGTTTTTGTATTTAATTGTTTGGTATTTGTTGCAATAAATACATGAAATGGATTGAAGTTGGATTCAATTTAAAAAAGGTATCCTTGAGTCACTAGCTCAAAACAGAATGCAGTTCACAAGTATGGAGCTCAGCCTATAATTGATTTGATTGACATGCTGCATGCCATGAGTCTATAAAGTGGTATTTCTTTTTACATGAAATAAGCTACTCTAAGATGAGCTGTGGTCATAACAGCACTGTTTGAGAAACTAGTTGAAAACACTTTAATTACCATTTTATTGTAACAGTCTAAAGTGAGAACAGCAAATGTACTTAACAAAATCTGTAAAAAAATATATACTAATCACAAAACACTTTAGTTTATCTTTTTAGTTTTTTATTCAGCTTATCAAAGAAGTGCTGTGGTCACAGCACTGTTGTGAGAAAACTGTTGAAAACTTTATATCCAACTTAATTGTTTAAATAATAAAGTCTGGAGTGAGAACAGCAAAAGTAATGTATTAAACAAAACAATTATATTTCTGGTTGATTAAAAGTGCAAAGGTTTTGGTCATCTAAAACTAAGACTAAGAGATGACAATAACTGGTATGCAATGTAATTACATTATGGCAAACTAAACATCTTGTTTGCTCAATGAAAGAGTAAATGTGGGAAACAGAGTAAAAATGTTCCCACAGATGGTTTTAAACAATAACCTAAATCTCAGTTGAGTCGTCATGAACCCTGATCTCATATACCTTTAGAATAATCATTCTGGCAGGGGTAGAGGTGTCAGAAGTGGATTTTCATCCCTTGACCTGTCACCTCTGCCTTCAACCTTAAATACAACCTCCAAATTCTTATTAGTGTGAATTGCCTAGTGGTGCAAGAGGAAAGCATAGGTCTCACAAGCTGAAGGTGGTGGTTTTGAATCTTGCTCAGGGTAAACCTTCGTTTTTGGGCTTTTTAAGGCAAAGAGTGCCGAAATCCGGCCTCCCTCCTCCCGCTCTCTTTTGGCTCCGGTGGGAGGGGGAGGATCTTTTTTTGGAACCCGCCTCTGGGGCGGGATTTTTTTATGAGCCTGCCTCCTGGGGGTGGAGCTTAAGAAATTTACATATTAAGCAAAGTGATTTTATTTAAATAATTGTATTGTCTTCTTCAGATTAATTTGATTGAAACATTTTATTATTTGTTTTTATTGAGATATTTGAGTTTTGTTTTTATTTGAGTTTTTTTATGACACTTTATTTGAGCTTTTTGGTTTCAGTTGATTTTTGTTTTTGTTTGACTTTTTGGTTGAGTATTAGTTTTGTTTGAGGTTTGAACCTATGACGTTTGGTTTATGAAGCCTAGTTTTTATCTATTGAGCCACACTGGCATGTAAGATATAATCGGGAACTCATATTTAACCAGCCTTTTAGAATTTAGATGGACATTGAAAATGTTCTTCAGGAGACTTGAACACTGAATGTCCTGTTTATAAACCCACGGTTTATCACCTGCGCCACACTGGCATGTAAGGTACAATCGGGAACTCATATTTAACCATCCTTTTAGAATTTAGATCATTGAAAATGTTCTTCAGGGGACTTGAACCCTAAATGTCCTGTTTACAAACCCCTGGTTTATCACCTGCGCCACACTGGCATGTAAGGTACAATCGGGAACTTATATTTATACTAAACACTGCTCATTGAAATATTAAATGCGAGTGCAGAATAAAGTAGTTCCAACCTAAATCTCATTTGTTGTCATAATGAACCCTAATGATTAGAGATTGTATGACAAGTTTGCTTTGAAACGCATTTAGGTTAGGCATTTGTATTGTTGTGGTTGATGATTTTTGTTTATTGCTTTTGTTTTGTTATTTGACATGTTTTGTTGTTTCAGTTTTTATATTGACTCATTTTTGAGTTTTTTGTTGATTATTAGTTTTGTTTGAGTTTCTTTTAGTTTTGTTTGAGTTTTTTGTTGATTTTTAGTTTTGTTTGAGATTCTTTTAGATTTGTTTGAGTTTTTGGTTGATTATTAGTTTTGTTTGAGTTTTGAACCAGTAACCTTTGGATTGTAAACCTTGGATGTATCTTTTGAGCCACGATGGGCTGTAAGCTATAATCGGGAATGTAATACTTAACCCACTTTCGAGAATTTTGATGGACAGTGAAAATGTTAGGTTTGAACCCTGTCCCTCTGGTTTCTAAGTTCCAGGTTTATCTTCTGCGCCACACTGACATGTCAGATCTATCGGCGAACGTCTTACTTAACCCACCTTTCAGAAATTAGATCGACTGAAAATGTTCTTCTACAAGAGTACAAAATTGGAAAAAGGTCATCACTGTATTTGAACCAGGAACCTTCTGGTTGCAGGGCCAGTGTCCTAACCAGTTCACCACCATGACTCATGCCGAACTGATGCTATTGCACAGTCTACAGTGAAAGATTGGATAAAGAGGCAAAGAGGAAAATGCCCATGCTGGACTTGAACCCAGAACCTTCTGTTTGCAAGGCCTGAATTGTAACCATTGCACCATCATAGCTCATGTGGAATTGATGCTATTGCATGCTCTGCAGTGATAGATTGGATGAAGATGCAAAGAAAAATGCTCATGTTGGGTTTAAACCTCAGTGTCTTGCTCAAGGACACTTCGACACCAACTCTGGGGAAGCCCGGGTTTGAGTTGTCATGTGACACATTTTTTAACCTACAACTTTCGGTTTATAAATCCTTGTCTTTATGTTTATGCCACAAAGGCATGTGAGATGCATGGTGCAGAGTTCTGTCTCCATGCCCCCAATTACCCAGGTCTAAGTAGTCACTGATTAGCCCCTCCCCTATAAAGCCTGGTGGCCATGCTGGGCTTTCCTGTTTGGTCTTTCTTTGTTTGCACTGACTGAGCAAAGTAGGAAACTGCTTGACTGTTTGTAATTGTTTTAGCCTAATGTTTCGCAGGCATCCCTTCTCTACACATCAGTGTTGATGACCAAATGTCCAGAAAGGTTGCCTTTGTGATCTGTACCTTCATATTGTGGTTCTAACAGAGTTCTACTTATAGGCTTGTCTACTCTTGCCATTGTGGAACACATCAACAGTGTGGTTACCTTAGCACGTTTAATGGATTCCCAAGTTGAATTTACTGAGCTGTTCTTACTCTGCCATGGTCACATGTATACAATTTCCATAGTCCTGTTGTTACCCCAAATTGTTGTTGGTTTTTGTATTTAATTGTTTGGTATTTGTTGCAATAAATACATGAAATGGATTGAAGTTGGATTCAATTTAAAAAAGGTATCCTTGAGTCACTAGCTCAAAACAGAATGCAGTTCACAAGTATGGAGCTCAGCCTATAATTGATTTGATTGACATGCTGCATGCCATGAGTCTATAAAGTGGTATTTCTTTTTACATGAAATAAGCTACTCTAAGATGAGCTGTGGTCATAACAGCACTGTTTGAGAAACTAGTTGAAAACACTTTAATTACCATTTTATTGTAACAGTCTAAAGTGAGAACAGCAAATGTACTTAACAAAATCTGTAAAAAAATATATACTAATCACAAAACACTTTAGTTTATCTTTTTAGTTTTTTATTCAGCTTATCAAAGAAGTGCTGTGGTCACAGCACTGTTGTGAGAAAACTGTTGAAAACTTTATATCCAACTTAATTGTTTAAATAATAAAGTCTGGAGTGAGAACAACAAAAGTAATGTATTAAACAAAACAATTATATTTCTGGTTGATTAAAAGTGCAAAGGTTTTGGTCATCTAAAACTAAGACTAAGAGATGACAATAACTGGTATGCAATGTAATTACATTATGGCAAACTAAACATCTTGTTTGCTCAATGAAAGAGTAAATGTGGGAAACAGAGTAAAAATGTTCCCACAGATGGTTTTAAACAATAACCTAAATCTCAGTTGAGTCGTCATGAACCCTGATCTCATATACCTTTAGAATAATCATTCGGGCAGGGGTAGAGGTGTCAGAAGTGGATTTTCATCCCTTGACCTGTCACCTCTGCCTTCAACCTTAAATACAACCTCCAAATTCTTATTAGTGTGAATTGCCTAGTGGTGCAAGAGGAAAGCATAGGTCTCACAAGCTGAAGGTGGTGGGTTTGAATCTTGCTCAGGGTAAACCTTCATTTTTGGGCTTTTTAAGGCAAAGAGTGCCGAAATCCGGCCTCCCTCCTCCCGCTCTCTTTTGGCTCCGGTGGGAGGGGGAGGATCTTTTTTTGGAACCCGCCTCTGGGGCGGGATTTTTTTATGAGCCTGCCTCCTGGGGGTGGAGCTTAAGAAATTTACATATTAAGCAAAGTGATTTTATTTAACTAATTGTATTGTCTTCTTCAGATTAATTTGATTGAAACATTTTATTATTTGTTTTTATTGAGATATTTGAGTTTTGTTTTTATTTGAGTTTTTTTATGACACTTTATTTGAGCTTTTTGGTTTCAGTTGATTTTTGTTTTTGTTTGACTTTTTGGTTGAGTATTAGTTTTGTTTGAGGTTTGAACCTATGACGTTTGGTTTATGAAGCCTAGTTTTTATCTATTGAGCCACACTGGCATGTAAGATATAATCGGGAACTCATATTTAACCAGCCTTTTAGAATTTAGATGGACATTGAAAATGTTCTTCAGGAGACTTGAACACTGAATGTCCTGTTTATAAACCCACGGTTTATCACCTGCGCCACACTGGCATGTAAGGTACAATCGGGAACTCATATTTAACCATCCTTTTAGAATTTAGATCATTGAAAATGTTCTTCAGGGGACTTGAACCCTAAATGTCCTGTTTACAAACCCCCGGTTTATCACCTGCGCCACACTGGCATGTAAGGTACAATCGGGAACTTATATTTATACTAAACACTGCTCATTGAAATATTAAATGCGAGTGCAGAATAAAGTAGTTCCAACCTAAATCTCATTTGTTGTCATAATGAACCCTAATGATTAGAGATTGTATGACAAGTTTGCTTTGAAACGCATTTAGGTTAGGCATTTGTATTGTTGTGGTTGATGATTTTTGTTTATTGCTTTTGTTTTGTTATTTGACATGTTTTGTTGTTTCAGTTTTTATATTGACTCATTTTTGAGTTTTTTGTTGATTATTAGTTTTGTTTGAGTTTCTTTTAGTTTTGTTTGAGTTTTTTGTTGATTTTTAGTTTTGTTTGAGATTCTTTTAGATTTGTTTGAGTTTTTGGTTGATTATTAGTTTTGTTTGAGTTTTGAACCAGTAACCTTTGGATTGTAAACCTTGGATGTATCTTTTGAGCCACGATGGGCTGTAAGCTATAATCGGGAATGTAATACTTAACCCACTTTCGAGAATTTTGATGGACAGCGAAAATGTTAGGTTTGAACCCTGTCCCTCTGGTTTCTAAGTTCCAGGTTTATCTTCTGCGCCACACTGACATGTCAGATCTATCGGCGAACGTCTTACTTAACCCACCTTTCAGAAATTAGATCGACTGAAAATGTTCTTCTACAAGAGTACAAAATTGGAAAAAGGTCATCACTGTATTTGAACCAGGAACCTTCTGGTTGCAGGGCCAGTGTCCTAACCAGTTCACCACCATGACTCATGCCGAACTGATGCTATTGCACAGTCTACAGTGAAAGATTGGATAAAGAGGCAAAGAGGAAAATGCCCATGCTGGACTTGAACCCAGAACCTTCTGTTTGCAAGGCCTGAATTGTAACCATTGCACCATCATAGCTCATGTGGAATTGATGCTATTGCATGCTCTGCAGTGATAGATTGGATGAAGATGCAAAGAGAAAAATGCTCATGTTGGGTTTAAACCTCAGTGTCTTGCTCAAGGACACTTCGACACCAACTCTGGGGAAGCCCGGGTTTGAGTTGTCATGTGACACATTTTTTAACCTACAACTTTCGGTTTATAAATCCTTGTCTTTATGTTTATGCCACAAAGGCATGTGAGATGCATGGTGCAGAGTTCTGTCTCCATGCCCCCAATTACCCAGGTCTAAGTAGTCACTGATTAGCCCCTCCCCTATAAAGCCTGGTGGCCATGCTGGGCTTTCCTGTTTGGTCTTTCTTTGTTTGCACTGACTGAGCAAAGTAGGAAACTGCTTGACTGTTTGTAATTGTTTTAGCCTAATGTTTCGCAGACATCCCTTCTCTA
Source organism: Protomyctophum bolini (assembly GCF_963924005.1). Lineage (NCBI taxonomy): Eukaryota > Metazoa > Chordata > Actinopteri > Myctophiformes > Myctophidae > Protomyctophum > Protomyctophum bolini. Next base: position 18,373,551 of record NC_137885.1, on the reverse strand, counting down.
CACATCAGTGTTGATGACCAAATGTGCAGAAAGGTTGCCTTTGTGATCTGTACCTTCATATTGTGGTTCTAACAGAGTTCTACTTATAGGCTTGTCTACTCTTGCCATTGTGGAACACATCAACAGTGTGGTTACCTTAGCACGTTTAATGGATTCCCAAGTTGAATTTACTGAGCTGTTCTTACTCTGCCATGGTCACATGTATACAATTTCCATAGTCCTGTTGTTACCCCAAATTGTTGTTGGTTTTTGTATTTAATTGTTTGGTATTTGTTGCAATAAATACATGAAATGGATTGAAGTTGGATTCAATTTAAAAAAGGTATCCTTGAGTCACTAGCTCAAAACAGAATGCAGTTCACAAGTATGGAGCTCAGCCTATAATTGATTTGATTGACATGCTGCATGCCATGAGTCTATAAAGTGGTATTTCTTTTTACATGAAATAAGCTACTCTAAGATGAGCTGTGGTCATAACAGCACTGTTTGAGAAACTAGTTGAAAACACTTTAATTACCATTTTATTGTAACAGTCTAAAGTGAGAACAGCAAATGTACTTAACAAAATCTGTAAAAAAATATATACTAATCACAAAACACTTTAGTTTATCTTTTTAGTTTTTTATTCAGCTTATCAAAGAAGTGCTGTGGTCACAGCACTGTTGTGAGAAAACTGTTGAAAACTTTATATCCAACTTAATTGTTTAAATAATAAAGTCTGGAGTGAGAACAGCAAAAGTAATGTATTAAACAAAACAATTATATTTCTGGTTGATTAAAAGTGCAAAGGTTTTGGTCATCTAAAACTAAGACTAAGAGATGACAATAACTGGTATGCAATGTAATTACATTATGGCAAACTAAACATCTTGTTTGCTCAATGAAAGAGTAAATGTGGGAAACAGAGTAAAAATGTTCCCACAGATGGTTTTAAACAATAACCTAAATCTCAGTTGAGTCGTCATGAACCCTGATCTCATATACCTTTAGAATAATCATTCTGGCAGGGGTAGAGGTGTCAGAAGTGGATTTTCATCCCTTGACCTGTCACCTCTGCCTTCAACCTTAAATACAACCTCCAAATTCTTATTAGTGTGAATTGCCTAGTGGTGCAAGAGGAAAGCATAGGTCTCACAAGCTGAAGGTGGTGGGTTTGAATCTCGCTCAGGGTAAACCTTCATTTTTGGGCTTTTTAAGGCAAAGAGTGCCGAAATCCGGCCTCCCTCCTCCCGCTCTCTTTTGGCTCCGGTGGGAGGGGGAGGATCTTTTTTTGGAACCCGCCTCTGGGGCGGGATTTTTTTATGAGCCTGCCTCCTGGGGGTGGAGCTTAAGAAATTTACATATTAAGCAAAGTGATTTTATTTAACTAATTGTATTGTCTTCTTCAGATTAATTTGATTGAAACATTTTATTATTTGTTTTTATTGAGATATTTGAGTTTTGTTTTTATTTGAGTTTTTTTATGACACTTTATTTGAGCTTTTTGGTTTCAGTTGATTTTTGTTTTTGTTTGACTTTTTGGTTGAGTATTAGTTTTGTTTGAGGTTTGAACCTATGACGTTTGGTTTATGAAGCCTAGTTTTTATCTATTGAGCCACACTGGCATGTAAGATATAATCGGGAACTCATATTTAACCAGCCTTTTAGAATTTAGATGGACATTGAAAATGTTCTTCAGGAGACTTGAACACTGAATGTCCTGTTTATAAACCCACGGTTTATCACCTGCGCCACACTGGCATGTAAGGTACAATCGGGAACTCATATTTAACCATCCTTTTAGAATTTAGATCATTGAAAATGTTCTTCAGGGGACTTGAACCCTAAATGTCCTGTTTACAAATCCCCGGTTTATCACCTGCGCCACACTGGCATGTAAGGTACAATCGGGAACTTATATTTATACTAAACACTGCTCATTGAAATATTAAATGCGAGTGCAGAATAAAGTAGTTCCAACCTAAATCTCATTTGTTGTCATAATGAACCCTAATGATTAGAGATTGTATGACAAGTTTGCTTTGAAACGCATTTAGGTTAGGCATTTGTATTGTTGTGGTTGATGATTTTTGTTTATTGCTTTTGTTTTGTTATTTGACATGTTTTGTTGTTTCAGTTTTTATATTGACTCATTTTTGAGTTTTTTGTTGATTATTAGTTTTGTTTGAGTTTCTTTTAGTTTTGTTTGAGTTTTTTGTTGATTTTTAGTTTTGTTTGAGATTCTTTTAGATTTGTTTGAGTTTTTGGTTGATTATTAGTTTTGTTTGAGTTTTGAACCAGTAACCTTTGGATTGTAAACCTTGGATGTATCTTTTGAGCCACGATGGGCTGTAAGCTATAATCGGGAATGTAATACTTAACCCACTTTCGAGAATTTTGATGGACAGTGAAAATGTTAGGTTTGAACCCTGTCCCTCTGGTTTCTAAGTTCCAGGTTTATCTTCTGCGCCACACTGACATGTCAGATCTATCGGCGAACGTCTTACTTAACCCACCTTTCAGAAATTAGATCGACTGAAAATGTTCTTCTACAAGAGTACAAAATTGGAAAAAGGTCATCACTGTATTTGAACCAGGAACCTTCTGGTTGCAGGGCCAGTGTCCTAACCAGTTCACCACCATGACTCATGCCGAACTGATGCTATTGCACAGTCTACAGTGAAAGATTGGATAAAGAGGCAAAGAGGAAAATGCCCATGCTGGACTTGAACCCAGAACCTTCTGTTTGCAAGGCCTGAATTGTAACCATTGCACCATCATAGCTCATGTGTAATTGATGCTATTGCATGCTCTGCAGTGATAGATTGGATGAAGATGCAAAGAGAAAAATGCTCATGTTGGGTTTAAACCTCAGTGTCTTGCTCAAGGACACTTCGACACCAACTCTGGGGAAGCCCGGGTTTGAGTTGTCATGTGACACATTTTTTAACCTACAACTTTCGGTTTATAAATCCTTGTCTTTATGTTTATGCCACAAAGGCATGTGAGATGCATGGTGCAGAGTTCTGTCTCCATGCCCCCAATTACCCAGGTCTAAGTAGTCACTGATTAGCCCCTCCCCTATAAAGCCTGGTGGCCATGCTGGGCTTTCCTGTTTGGTCTTTCTTTGTTTGCACTGACTGAGCAAAGTAGGAAACTGCTTGACTGTTTGTAATTGTTTTAGCCTAATGTTTCGCAGGCATCCCTTCTCTACACATCAGTGTTGATGACCAAATGTGCAGAAAGGTTGCCTTTGTGATCTGTACCTTCATATTGTGGTTCTAACAGAGTTCTACTTATAGGCTTGTCTACTCTTGCCATTGTGGAACACATCAACAGTGTGGTTACCTTAGCACGTTTAATGGATTCCCAAGTTGAATTTACTGAGCTGTTCTTACTCTGCCATGGTCACATGTATACAATTTCCATAGTCCTGTTGTTACCCCAAATTGTTGTTGGTTTTTGTATTTAATTGTTTGGTATTTGTTGCAATAAATACATGAAATGGATTGAAGTTGGATTCAATTTAAAAAAGGTATCCTTGAGTCACTAGCTCAAAACAGAATGCAGTTCACAAGTATGGAGCTCAGCCTATAATTGATTTGATTGACATGCTGCATGCCATGAGTCTATAAAGTGGTATTTCTTTTTACATGAAATAAGCTACTCTAAGATGAGCTGTGGTCATAACAGCACTGTTTGAGAAACTAGTTGAAAACACTTTAATTACCATTCTATTGTAACAGTCTAAAGTGAGAACAGCAAATGTACTTAACAAAATCTGTAAAAAAATATATACTAATCACAAAACACTTTAGTTTATCTTTTTAGTTTTTTATTCAGCTTATCAAAGAAGTGCTGTGGTCACAGCACTGTTGTGAGAAAACTGTTGAAAACTTTATATCCAACTTAATTGTTTAAATAATAAAGTCTGGAGTGAGAACAGCAAAAGTAATGTATTAAACAAAACAATTATATTTCTGGTTGATTAAAAGTGCAAAGGTTTTGGTCATCTAAAACTAAGACTAAGAGATGACAATAACTGGTATGCAATGTAATTACATTATGGCAAACTAAACATCTTGTTTGCTCAATGAAAGAGTAAATGTGGGAAACAGAGTAAAAATGTTCCCACAGATGGTTTTAAACAATAACCTAAATCTCAGTTGAGTCGTCATGAACCCTGATCTCATATACCTTTAGAATAATCATTCTGGCAGGGGTAGAGGTGTCAGAAGTGGATTTTCATCCCTTGACCTGTCACCTCTGCCTTCAACCTTAAATACAACCTCCAAATTCTTATTAGTGTGAATTGCCTAGTGGTGCAAGAGGAAAGCATAGGTCTCACAAGCTGAAGGTGGTGGGTTTGAATCTTGCTCAGGGTAAACCTTCATTTTTGGGCTTTTTAAGGCAAAGAGTGCCGAAATCCGGCCTCCCTCCTCCCTCCTCCCTCCTCCCGCTCTCTTTTGGCTCCGGTGGGAGGGGGAGGATCTTTTTTTGGAACCCGCCTCTGGGGCGGGATTTTTTTATGAGCCTGCCTCCTGGGGGTGGAGCTTAAGAAATTTACATATTAAGCAAAGTGATTTTATTTAACTAATTGTATTGTCTTCTTCAGATTAATTTGATTGAAACATTTTATTATTTGTTTTTATTGAGATATTTGAGTTTTGGTTTTATTTGAGTTTTTTTATGACACTTTATTTGAGCTTTTTGGTTTCAGTTGATTTTTGTTTTTGTTTGACTTTTTGGTTGAGTATTAGTTTTGTTTGAGGTTTGAACCTATGACGTTTGGTTTATGAAGCCTAGTTTTTATCTATTGAGCCACACTGGCATGTAAGATATAATCGGGAACTCATATTTAACCAGCCTTTTAGAATTTAGATGGACATTGAAAATGTTCTTCAGGAGACTTGAACACTGAATGTCCTGTTTATAAACCCACGGTTTATCACCTGCGCCACACTGGCATGTAAGGTACAATCGGGAACTCATATTTAACCATCCTTTTAGAATTTAGATCATTGAAAATGTTCTTCAGGGGACTTGAACCCTAAATGTCCTGTTTACAAACCCCCGGTTTATCACCTGCGCCACACTGGCATGTAAGGTACAATCGGGAACTTATATTTATACTAAACACTGCTCATTGAAATATTAAATGCGAGTGCAGAATAAAGTAGTTCCAACCTAAATCTCATTTGTTGTCATAATGAACCCTAATGATTAGAGATTGTATGACAAGTTTGCTTTGAAACGCATTTAGGTTAGGCATTTGTATTGTTGTGGTTGATGATTTTTGTTTATTGCTTTTGTTTTGTTATTTGACATGTTTTGTTGTTTCAGTTTTTATATTGACTCATTTTTGAGTTTTTTGTTGATTATTAGTTTTGTTTGAGTTTCTTTTAGTTTTGTTTGAGTTTTTTGTTGATTTTTAGTTTTGTTTGAGATTCTTTTAGATTTGTTTGAGTTTTTGGTTGATTATTAGTTTTGTTTGAGTTTTGAACCAGTAACCTTTGGATTGTAAACCTTGGATGTATCTTTTGAGCCACGATGGGCTGTAAGCTATAATCGGGAATGTAATACTTAACCCACTTTCGAGAATTTTGATGGACAGTGAAAATGTTAGGTTTGAACCCTGTCCCTCTGGTTTCTAAGTTCCAGGTTTATCTTCTGCGCCACACTGACATGTCAGATCTATCGGCGAACGTCTTACTTAACCCACCTTTCAGAAATTAGATCGACTGAAAATGTTCTTCTACAAGAGTACAAAATTGGAAAAAGGTCATCACTGTATTTGAACCAGGAACCTTCTGGTTGCAGGGCCAGTGTCCTAACCAGTTCACCACCATGACTCATGCCGAACTGATGCTATTGCACAGTCTACAGTGAAAGATTGGATAAAGAGGCAAAGAGGAAAATGCCCATGCTGGACTTGAACCCAGAACCTTCTGTTTGCAAGGCCTGAATTGTAACCATTGCACCATCATAGCTCATGTGTAATTGATGCTATTGCATGCTCTGCAGTGATAGATTGGATGAAGATGCAAAGAGAAAAATGCTCATGTTGGGTTTAAACCTCAGTGTCTTGCTCAAGGACACTTCGACACCAACTCTGGGGAAGCCCGGGTTTGAGTTGTCATGTGACACATTTTTTAACCTACAACTTTCGGTTTATAAATCCTTGTCTTTATGTTTATGCCACAAAGGCATGTGAGATGCATGGTGCAGAGTTCTGTCTCCATGCCCCCAATTACCCAGGTCTAAGTAGTCACTGATTAGCCCCTCCCCTATAAAGCCTGGTGGCCATGCTGGGCTTTCCTGTTTGGTCTTTCTTTGTTTGCACTGACTGAGCAAAGTAGGAAACTGCTTGACTGTTTGTAATTGTTTTAGCCTAATGTTTCGCAGGCATCCCTTCTCTACACATCAGTGTTGATGACCAAATGTGCAGAAAGGTTGCCTTTGTGATCTGTACCTTCATATTGTGGTTCTAACAGAGTTCTACTTATAGGCTTGTCTACTCTTGCCATTGTGGAACACATCAACAGTGTGGTTACCTTAGCACGTTTAATGGATTCCCAAGTTGAATTTACTGAGCTGTTCTTACTCTGCCATGGTCACATGTATACAATTTCCATAGTCCTGTTGTTACCCCAAATTGTTGTTGGTTTTTGTATTTAATTGTTTGGTATTTGTTGCAATAAATACATGAAATGGATTGAAGTTGGATTCAATTTAAAAAAGGTATCCTTGAGTCACTAGCTCAAAACAGAATGCAGTTCACAAGTATGGAGCTCAGCCTATAATTGATTTGATTGACATGCTGCATGCCATGAGTCTATAAAGTGGTATTTCTTTTTACATGAAATAAGCTACTCTAAGATGAGCTGTGGTCATAACAGCACTGTTTGAGAAACTAGTTGAAAACACTTTAATTACCATTTTATTGTAACAGTCTAAAGTGAGAACAGCAAATGTACTTAACAAAATCTGTAAAAAAATATATACTAATCACAAAACACTTTAGTTTATCTTTTTAGTTTTTTATTCAGCTTATCAAAGAAGTGCTGTGGTCACAGCACTGTTGTGAGAAAACTGTTGAAAACTTTATATCCAACTTAATTGTTTAAATAATAAAGTCTGGAGTGAGAACAGCAAAAGTAATGTATTAAACAAAACAATTATATTTCTGGTTGATTAAAAGTGCAAAGGTTTTGGTCATCTAAAACTAAGACTAAGAGATGACAATAACTGGTATGCAATGTAATTACATTATGGCAAACTAAACATCTTGTTTGCTCAATGAAAGAGTAAATGTGGTAAACAGAGTAAAAATGTTCCCACAGATGGTTTTAAACAATAACCTAAATCTCAGTTGAGTCGTCATGAACCCTGATCTCATATACCTTTAGAATAATCATTCTGGCAGGGGTAGAGGTGTCAGAAGTGGATTTTCATCCCTTGACCTGTCACCTCTGCCTTCAACCTTAAATACAACCTCCAAATTCTTATTAGTGTGAATTGCCTAGTGGTGCAAGAGGAAAGCATAGGTCTCACAAGCTGAAGGTGGTGGGTTTGAATCTTGCTCAGGGTAAACCTTCATTTTTGGGCTTTTTAAGGCAAAGAGTGCCGAAATCCGGCCTCCCTCCTCCCGCTCTCTTTTGGCTCCGGTGGGAGGGGGAGGATCTTTTTTTGGAACCCGCCTCTGGGGCGGGATTTTTTTATGAGCCTGCCTCCTGGGGGTGGAGCTTAAGAAATTTACATATTAAGCAAAGTGATTTTATTTAACTAATTGTATTGTCTTCTTCAGATTAATTTGATTGAAACATTTTATTATTTGTTTTTATTGAGATATTTGAGTTTTGTTTTTATTTGAGTTTTTTTATGACACTTTATTTGAGCTTTTTGGTTTCAGTTGATTTTTGTTTTTGTTTGACTTTTTGGTTGAGTATTAGTTTTGTTTGAGGTTTGAACCTATGACGTTTGGTTTATGAAGCCTAGTTTTTATCTATTGAGCCACACTGGCATGTAAGATATAATCGGGAACTCATATTTAACCAGCCTTTTAGAATTTAGATGGACATTGAAAATGTTCTTCAGGAGACTTGAACACTGAATGTCCTGTTTATAAACCCACGGTTTATCACCTGCGCCACACTGGCATGTAAGGTACAATCGGGAACTCATATTTAACCATCCTTTTAGAATTTAGATCATTGAAAATGTTCTTCAGGGGACTTGAACCCTAAATGTCCTGTTTACAAACCCCCGGTTTATCACCTGCGCCACACTGGCATGTAAGGTACAATCGGGAACTTATATTTATACTAAACACTGCTCATTGAAATATTAAATGCGAGTGCAGAATAAAGTAGTTCCAACCTAAATCTCATTTGTTGTCATAATGAACCCTAATGATTAGAGATTGTATGACAAGTTTGCTTTGAAACGCATTTAGGTTAGGCATTTGTATTGTTGTGGTTGATGATTTTTGTTTATTGCTTTTGTTTTGTTATTTGACATGTTTTGTTGTTTCAGTTTTTATATTGACTCATTTTTGAGTTTTTTGTTGATTATTAGTTTTGTTTGAGTTTCTTTTAGTTTTGTTTGAGTTTTTTGTTGATTTTTAGTTTTGTTTGAGATTCTTTTAGATTTGTTTGAGTTTTTGGTTGATTATTAGTTTTGTTTGAGTTTTGAACCAGTAACCTTTGGATTGTAAACCTTGGATGTATCTTTTGAGCCACGATGGGCTGTAAGCTATAATCGGGAATGTAATACTTAACCCACTTTCGAGAATTTTGATGGACAGTGAAAATGTTAGGTTTGAACCCTGTCCCTCTGGTTTCTAAGTTCCAGGTTTATCTTCTGCGCCACACTGACATGTCAGATCTATCGGCGAACGTCTTACTTAACCCACCTTTCAGAAATTAGATCGACTTTTTTATGAGCCTGCCTCCTGGGGGTGGAGCTTAAGAAATTTACATATTAAGCAAAGTGATTTTATTTAACTAATTGTATTGTCTTCTTCAGATTAATTTGATTGAAGCATTTTATTATTTGTTTTTATTGAGATATTTGAGTTTTGTTTTTATTTGAGTTTTTTTATGACACTTTATTTGAGCTTTTTGGTTTCAGTTGATTTTTGTTTTTGTTTGACTTTTTGGTTGAGTATTAGTTTTGTTTGAGGTTTGAACCTATGACGTTTGGTTTATGAAGCCTAGTTTTTATCTATTGAGCCACACTGGCATGTAAGATATAATCGGGAACTCATATTTAACCAGCCTTTTAGAATTTAGATGGACATTGAAAATGTTCTTCAGGAGACTTGAACACTGAATGTCCTGTTTATAAACCAACGGTTTATCACCTGCGCCACACTGGCATGTAAGGTACAATCGGGAACTCATATTTAACCATCCTTTTAGAATTTAGATCATTGAAAATGTTCTTCAGGGGACTTGAACCCTAAATGTCCTGTTTACAAACCCCCGGTTTATCACCTGCGCCACACTGGCATGTAAGGTACAATCGGGAACTTATATTTATACTAAACACTGCTCATTGAAATATTAAATGCGAGTGCAGAATAAAGTAGTTCCAACCTAAATCTCATTTGTTGTCATAATGAACCCTAATGATTAGAGATTGTATGACAAGTTTGCTTTGAAACGCATTTAGGTTAGGCATTTGTATTGTTGTGGTTGATGATTTTTGTTTATTGCTTTTGTTTTGTTATTTGACATGTTTTGTTGTTTCAGTTTTTATATTGACTCATTTTTGAGTTTTTTGTTGATTATTAGTTTTGTTTGAGTTTCTTTTAGTTTTGTTTGAGTTTTTTGTTGATTTTTAGTTTTGTTTGAGATTCTTTTAGATTTGTTTGAGTTTTTGGTTGATTATTAGTTTTGTTTGAGTTTTGAACCAGTAACCTTTGGATTGTAAACCTTGGATGTATCTTTTGAGCCACGATGGGCTGTAAGCTATAATAGGGAATGTAATACTTAACCCACTTTCGAGAATTTTGATGGACAGTGAAAATGTTAGGTTTGAACCCTGTCCCTCTGGTTTCCAGAAGTCCGACACCAGTGACTACTACTACTACTACTACTACTACTACTCCTACTACTACTCCTACTACTACTACTACAACAACAACAACAACAACTACAACTACTACTACAACAACAACAACTACAACAACAACAACAACACATTAAGCAGGGCACTGCAGGGAGTTGAACCCTGTTCCGGTAAACCAGAAGTCCGACACCAGTGCCTTAGTTTTTGTGTTTTACTACTACTACTACTACTACTACTACTACTACCTTACTACTACTACTACCTTACTACTACTACCTTACTACTACCACTACTACCTTACTACTACCTTACTACTACTACTACTACTACTTTACTACTACCTTACTACTACCTTACTACTACTACTACTACTACTACCTTACTACTACTACTACTACCACTACTACCTTACTACTACTACTACTACTACTACCTTACTACTACTACTACTACCTTACTACTACCACCTTACTACTACTACTACCTTACTACTACTACTACTACTACTACCTTACTACTACTACTACTACCTTACTACTACTACTACTACTACTACTACTACCACCTTACTACTACTACTACTACTACTACCTTACTACTACTACTACTAGTACTACTACTACTACCACTACTACCTTACTACTACTACTACTACTACTACCTTACTACTACTACTACCTTACTACTACTACTACTACCACTACTACCTTACTACTACTACTACTACTACTACTACTACACTACTACTACTACTACTACTACTACTACTACTAGACCAGCTCATAACAAACATTTATGAACAATTGAGACCTTTTGTAAAGTAATCACTTCTGGAAAATAACAGAATATCACAGGTTGTTTTCTAATCACTTACTTTTCGATGTGCACAGAGTTCACAGTATATAATTTTATCTGAGGATCTAAACAGCAGCAGGTATCGTTTCTGGTTCCTAAGTATCGCGACATTTGGCGATACTTGGTGCGTTCAGAAAGGTACTTTGTGCTCTTTAGATACCATACTTCTATAAAAAATTACAGTGTACACATTGAATAGCAACACAGCAGACAATGTGTTACATGTCTTGTTGAGGCAGTGTTCCGGTCTGTCTTGGATTATGGAGACAAAATCTGTAGACATGTAGTAGCATCCACTCTTAAATCCCTAGATTCTGTTTACCACTCATCGATTCGATTTATTATGGTTGATAGCTATGGTAGGCCTATACTCACCATTGTCTCTTATATACGCAAGGTCAAGGTAAACTTTGTCCACAAGGGAAATTTGTCTTGGGCTTTCACCCCAGCTACAGCCACACATCAATCAAAGCAAAACATCAATGACAACAAAAAATACATTACAGAGGAAGACACATTACACAAATTGCACACATGTGAATCATCTAGCCTCACACAGTTACTGCCGTTTCAGAGCCTCGTTTAACATCTTAGTTGATGCTGGTACAAACCAGAGGGCAGAAGTACAAACTCGCCATTTAAAACATGGGTAACAAGGTTGGATGGTCCAATACACAATATTGTATTTCTAACACTTAAAATGAGTTTAATTACTCAGAAAATATTTATTCATTCATTCATGTTTTATTTCTCAAAATTTCACTGATTGGTTACCTGAATGATTATGTCTGCTTGTTTTTTGTGTGATTTTGATATGTAGAATATAGTGTTAACATATTTTAGAAAAGTCTCCTGTGGACAGGTGCTTACACTGTAAGCAAAACATCTCCAAATTGTGCAATGTGAGTGTGATACATTTGTTAGACATACTATCAGTCCGACAAGCATTAGCCCGACATGCATATACAGTACAGAGTACAGTATGGAGGCGTGGGACGGACGGACGGGAGATGCAGGTTTTCATAGTAAATGCGACCTATGGTAGCAACAATATCTCAAACTTATATAGCGCCCTTTCTGAAGCAACAAAAATAAAAACAACTTTATTATCCCATACCACCAAAACCTCAAATGTCCTTTTGACCATAGTCCAATACCCTCACACAATAGTCCACATTTCACATATAAAAACCTGTATTCCAATACCTCAAAATCTCGGCCACTCCCTCACTCACACTCGGTCACTCCAGCATGGTGGTTGGTGACCTGCTGAAATATGTGAAAATCGTGTAGACAATCACAATGTCAGTGTCTGCTGATAAATGAAACGTAACAATTTACATTGAGTAAAAAACCTAGTGGTATTTAGGCCTTGTATTTAAAGATCTCCATAAAGTTGTGTGAGATCGATGGTCACATATTTCAGCAGGTCACCAATATCACCGTAACACCACCATGCTGGACTGACCGAGTGTGAGTGAGCAAGTGGCCGAGATTTGGGGTATTGGAATTTAGAAGAAACATCAAGCAGAACCCGACTATGTCGGGGGAGAGAAAAATAGAGAGACAGAAAATACAGGCAATAGTAGTAGCAATAGAAATAAACGTAATAGTGTAAGATAATATAGTATATTATTATAGTATAACAATGTCAGATAATACAGTATATAGTGGAATAAGAATGTTAAGATAAAATACAGTGTAGTGGTGTAATATAACATGGTAGCAGCGCATGGTTGTGATCTGTGAGGAGGCAGAGTCCATAGTCACATAGGCTCTGTGAAGAGGGTTACAGCAAAACATAAAATGGAGAGACAGTGATGGTTCTAATTTTACCATTATGATGAGAATGTTTTTATTTTATATTTATAAGTGAATAATGTAAGTCTGAACCAGGACCTTAAATTAAAATATGTCCAGACCACCATAAAAATGTAATGGAAAAACTCCAAATAAAGTATCCTAATATAGGAATATAGGACTGTCAGTTTAAGACAGTAAGAAACATTTTCAAAAACCTTAGGCCTAGTTGTCAAATATAGTGCGCTGTCAATTTAAGATAGCACAATGGATAAACCTTTGAGAGAACTTTGAATGGAACCAAATTAATCGGTATACATTACCTTTTGCAAATGAGTGAAATACCCTTTGAATAAAATCCTTTAGTCACCTTAACCATTCCTAGAAAAACCCTTTGAACACAATCCAGGCAATGGATAAAACACCTTGTTAAAAAACCTTTAAAAAGTAATTGGAAGACGAAGGAATTCAGACCACACCGAATTATAAAGTTTAGGGGAATTTATATAAATTGATTCTCAGTGAAATGATGTTACAGATCCAGACTTGACATAGTGTTATTCCATGACTGAATCACATTATTCCACAGTGTTACAACTTAATATAGTAGGGACAGAGACCAGGGGGTTAATCTGGCAACATAAATATCGTAAGTGATAGGCCCAGGATGGGGACAACACAAAAGTGGACTCAGATAAAGAAGCCCTTCTTTATCTGAGTCCACTTTTGTGGCAGTTGAAGCAGAGAGAGGTACTCACCCATCTCTTCCAAAACAAGTCCACGAGATACTGCACTTTTTCTCCCTTCAGCAAAGTCTTTACAAGTCTTTTGTGAACAGTTCAAGTGGCATGACTGAGGTACTGATGCATTTCCATTGCTGACACACGGCAAAGGCCAGGTCTGGGTTGCTACCAGTGGGAGTGAGTGAATTCACATCATATATCTTCTGCAGATCAGCTTCCACCAATATGGAAGGAGGTGGTGTTAGGTGGTGTTAGGATGTGTTAGAAGGAGGTGGTGTTAGAAGTTGGTGGAAGCTGATCTGCTGATCTACTTGCACCTGCCATATATACAGGGGACTTCAATTCCCAACACAAGGTTTGGGGTTACAGTCAAACATCAAATGAAGATACACAGAGCTAATGGGCCTCTAACACACTACTGTTTGACCAAAAAGAGCCCCCAAGCTTCTTTCTCGTGGGTCAGCAATGGAAATATAATTATCAGCACCTCAGTCATGCCACTTGAGCTTGTTGACTTGTTTTGGAAGAGATGGGCGAGTACCTGCCTCTGCTTCAAGAGCCACAAAAATGCACTCGGATTAAGAAGAACCTGGCAATGGCAGACGTTATGATTATAGACGATTCAGTGCCAGAGAGCTTGTGGGTGTGTTCGGGAAGAGTCAAGCAGATGATACCTGATGCAAAGGGAAGAGTCGCATACCTAAGCCACTACAAGCAATAACATTCACCCACTTGTTCCCACATACATAATGCCTGCTACAAGCGACTGTCCTTTTATTTCGCCCTTTTTGACATGATTTCTGACATCATTGTTGCCACAATGATGTCAGATCATATGAAGTATTACTTTTAAGATAAAATGCAGCGTTGTGATGTACTATGATATGGTAGCAGTCCATGGTCGTGCTCTGTGAGGAGGCCGGGTCCACAGTCACACTCTTCATAGGCTGAGTGAAGGCTCTGTGAAGAAGCCTGGTCCACAGTCACACTCTTGATAGGCAGCTGGGGGTCCATATTACAAGTCCATGGAACTGCAGTGTGAGACAAAAATAAACACCAGGGAGTGGCTCCCCGGATGATGAGTTAGTGGCAGGCCTTACTGGACAGTGAGTCAGTCTGTACAATGTTTATTTATTTATTTGACAGGGAAAATGCTCATTAATCAACATGTCAGTTTTCACATCCATGTAACTGGGCCAGAGTTAGCCAAAAGCTAGTTTACATCTGTAGTCCCTGAGTAGGCTCTTAAAAACGATGATAAAACTATCCATACAAAAACACATACAATAAGTGTTAAACAAACAAGTGTTAACTGATTGGAAATGATCCCACACAACCAAGGGGTTAGGAGAGGAGAAAAGTTAGGGGGAAAAATACTTTTTTTTACATGTACTGTATATAGAGCAAAGGTCCGACAGAGATACTACCCAGAGCAAGCAATTTTACAGGCAAATACATTACAATATAATGATATAATTGTGAATACAATTATATATTATCTGACCACATTGATATACCATAACAAGAGGTTGTCATGGTAAAGTTTATTTGAAACAATAAAAATGAAAATAAATGGTACAGGGAATGGGTTAACGATGAACGTGTCTGCTTTACTACATATTTTCTAAATTTCACATGACTTCTGCAGATCAGCTTCCACCACATAATTCAAGGAGGTGGTGTTAGGTGGTGTTAGAAGGAGGTGGTGTTAGGAGTTGGTATTAGAAGGAAATAGTAGAGGAGGTGGTGGAAGCTGATCTTCAGAAGACAAGAAAATGTGAATTCACTCACTACCGCTTTTACCTGCACGTGCTATCTATACAACACTCAAATATCATTCCCAACACAAGGATTAGCCGTTACAGCTAAACATCAAATGGAGAGACACTTGTCCACCCTTGTCCACAGGTCTTTCCAGTGTGCTTGTCTTGGCCTGCACACAAATGACCAGCTCCTTTCCTACTGTATAGTATCGATGCATAGTTTATTATATAGAAATTTTAACGGTTAGGTTCTTCACTTACATATGATACTTGATGACTATTCCCAGGCAGGCAGACACTCTGTTGCTGGCTCCATGAAGAGGCCTGGTCCACGGTCACACTCTTGAGGCAGCTGGGGGTCCATAGTAGAAGTCCATCGACCTGCAGAGTGGGAGACGAAAAACTCCGGGGAGTGTCTCCCCGGACGATGAGTTAGTGGCACGCCTTACTGGACTGTGAGTCTGTACAGTGTTAATAACAGCCACACTGATGGGAAACACAGGGGGGGGAGGAAAGGGAGGAGGGGGCAGGGAATATAAAATGCCGCCCCCAGGCTAAAAAAAACTTGAATAACCTCCCTATTCTGCATCATACCGACACTTTACATGTAGAGCAAAGGACCGACAGAGATACTAGCCAGAGCAAGCAATTTTACAGGAAAATACATTACAATATAATATTATATCATTATTATAT
Source organism: Protomyctophum bolini (assembly GCF_963924005.1). Lineage (NCBI taxonomy): Eukaryota > Metazoa > Chordata > Actinopteri > Myctophiformes > Myctophidae > Protomyctophum > Protomyctophum bolini. The sequence continues at coordinate 18,357,641 of NC_137885.1, read as the reverse complement.
TCACAATAATATCATCTGACATTGATATACCATAACAAAAGGTTTTCATGATAAAGTTTATTTGACACTTATATGGTTAACATTGAAGGTGTCTGTTTTTCTCCATGTTTTTAGTGATGGGAGATTAATCGGCAAACACATCGGTATCGGCCAATTTGAGTTGTTTTTAGATCAATCGGCATCGGTTCGATGAATCAATTAGACCGAATAATTCATCGGTCCGATTAATCGGTCTGTCTTCACAGATAAACAAGCCCAAAATAAAAGCTTGAACAGATCTACAAGCTCACAATATTAAATATAAAGGTATTTAAGTTCAATCTGACTTGCCTAAGCCTGTAGTGCAGTTACCCTGTTACATGTATTTTTCAGAATGGACAAAATCATTAAAAAAATCAATACAGAATGACATATCAACATCGGTAATATCGGTTATCGGCCATAACAGCAATTATTTATATCGGATATCGATATCGGCCAAAATGTCTCATCGGCACATCCCTAATTACTTTTACATATATTTTCTAAATTTCACATGTCTTCTGCAGATCAGCTTCCACCACATTATGGAAGGAGGTGGTGTTAGGAGGTAGTGTTAGAAGGAGGTGGTGTAAGGAGGTGGTGTTAGGTGGTATTAGGAGGTGGTGTTAGAAGGAAATTGTAGAGGAGGTGGTGGCAGCTGATCTGCAGAAGACACGGAAATGTGAATTCACTCACTACCGCTTTTACCTGCACGTTCTATCTATACAAGGGACTATCATTCCGGGTTACAGCTAACATCATTAAATGGAGAGATACTGCTCCAAAAAAAAGATTTATCATGAAAACAATAAACTTAAGTGTCAGTCTGTGTCAGATGAGGCATAACTTGTCCACAGGTATTTCCAGTGTGCTTGTCTTGGCCTGCACACAAATGACCAGCCCCTTTCCTCAGGTATCATCTGTGTGACTCTATGCATAGATACTGCTACTGTATGTCAAGTTTCATTACATAGACATTTCAACAATTAGGTTCTTAGCTTACATATGATACTTGACTATTTCCAGGCAGGCAGGCACTCTGTTGCTGGCTCCATGAAGAGGCCTGGTCCACAGTCACACTCTTGAGGCAGCTGGGGGTCCATAATAGAAGTCCATGGACCTGCAGAGGGGGAGACATAAACTCCGGGGAGTGTCTCCCCGGACGATGAGTTAGTGGCAGGCCTTACTGGACCGTGAGTCTGTACAGTGTTAATAACAGCCACACTGATGGGAAACACAACCAGCATCATACCGATCAGTCCCCAAGACACTTTACATGTAGCTAAAAGGACCGACAGATACTAGCCAGAGCAAGCAATTTTACAGGCAAATACATTACAATATAATGATATAATTGTGAATACAAATATTATCTGACATAATTTATATACCATGACAAAAAAAATGCTACAATATTAAATATAAAAGTATTTAAGTTAAATCTGACTTGCCTAAGCCTGCAGTGCAGTTACCCCGTTACATGTATTTTTCAGAATGGACAAAATTATTATAATTTTTCAATACAGAATGAGATCATATCGACATCGGTAATATCGGTTATCGGCCATAAGAGCAATTAATTATATCGGATCTCGATATCGGCCAAAATGTCTCATCGGCACATCCCTATATTTTCTAAATTTCACATGTCTTCTGCAGATCAGCTTCCACCACATCATGGAAGGAGGTGGTGTTAGGAGGTGATGTTAGAAGGAGGTGGTGTAAGGAGGTGGTATTAGGAGGTGGTGGTAGAAGGAAATGGTAGAGGAGGTGGTGGAAGCTGATCCGCAGAAGACGGAAATGTGAATTGACTCAGTCACTACCGCTTTTACCTGCTATCTATACAAGGGACTATCATTCCCAACAGAAGGATTAGGGTTACAGCTAAACATCAAATGGAGACATTGAGCCAATAAATAAAATGTATCATGAAAACAATAAATGCAAGTGTCAGGTCTCACAGATGAGGCATAGCTTGTCCACAGGTGTTTCCATTGTGTGCCCACGCGCCTACTGTGGCCTCTAAACTAACCGTACACAGCAGATTAAACATCAAAATAAGATAAATACACCATACCAAAAGCAAATAAAGTACATATAGCAGCAACATCTAAACCACATCAATCAATATTAATAATGGCCCAGTATGGACCCATGTCCTCAGCCCAATCATTGCACATTAGGCCATGGGACAACGGCTTCTAAAAGCTTTAGATTTTGAGATAGTTTGCCCCCAGCCAGCACACAGCAAATAAACAAATCAAAATAATATAAATATGCCAAACCAAATTCACATAGTAAAGTAAATATATTGTAAATATATATTTTATAAATAAATATTAGGGCAATAATCAGTGAGGCAAGATAATAAAGCTCTCCTAGGGAACATTTGATTATTAAGGTCAAACAAGACAACATGGAAACAGACTAAAGTGCACAAATGAACAATATGGCCAACAGTGGCATGTGCTCAACCAAACAAAAGCCATTAGCAACATTGGCTGCAACAAACAAGGCCTACCATGTGCTTTCTCCTTCACCCTGCATTTCCTGCAGCAGAGGCAAAATGGCTCTCAACTAGGAGGAACAAGACTTTTGTGCTTCCTGCTGGTCATGTGACTAGGTCAGGTGCAGTAGGTGCACCCATTCACCTGGATTCCCACATACATTTTTACCATATTTGAAAATAGCCGATCTACAAGCTCGCAATGCGGCGCATTGTTTGAGCTTGTAGCTGCTATTTTCGAAAAGGTTTTTATACATTTGAAAACTTGAAATGGGACATTCGGCACAATGAGCATAGGCGGATCTAGAGATAAAGGGCCCCTGGGCCACTGACCCCCCGAACCCCGAATGTTTTTTTGATTGTTTTTTACACAAGTTTGCCTACTTGCTTGTTGCACACAAGTAGGCCTACTAGTACGGACATTTATACAATATTTAGCTCACTCTTACATCAAGGATGTTTTTCCAAGTTTGTATGTGTATGTGTAATTGCGGAAATTGTAATTGCGGAATTGCGGAAATGGTAATTGCGGAAATTGCGGAATTGCGTAAATGGAAATTGCGGAAATTCCCTTACCAAACCTTCTTTACTTAATCCCCTAAATTCCACCCCTCCCCAGGGCAGGTGAACATCTACTTCTCTGCCTAAACTTCCCTTTGCCAAGAGGTCCACTTTCTCCCAATCGTCAGATTTGTGAAGCATCTCCATTATTCCTCTTGTGCAGTCAGGCCTTTCACATCAACAATATGTTATAACCCACTATGAGAACCACAGACTTAGGCAAGAAACACAATGCAAAGACTGTCAAGTCCTGAATCACATTTTATTGTCATAAATATCACCTCTTATTTAAAAAAAAAGATACCAAAAGGAAGACTTTAAAAGTAGTGATAAAAAATATTTGGCAAAATAGGATTTGTCATTTCATGTGAAATACAGATTAGTAGTGCAGAGAAATGCGTCAGTACATCATCAATCACTGATGTCATCTCTATCATGGTACACAGGGATGGGTACACAGATTATCTGTAATCAGATCGCAGTAATCTGATGATCAAACTGTAATCTTTTACAGTTTGTAAAAGATCATGCATTTTTGGGGCTCGGCACAGTAATCCACAAATAACTACGGGACATCCAAACAATTGTGTTCCCAATGCAAAGGTTACAGGCCTACAGGGCTCCATTCAATTTCCATTCCAATGCTACTAAATGGTGTCTGTGCCTAGAATCTCTTAACCTGACTCCATCAGCTGGGGGCGGTATTGAGTTCACAATCTGGCGGACTCAGGTTAAGAATCTCTTGCTTTGTCCAGACCGCAGGCAAATCCGATTTGTTTCTTGAATCTGATCTTTAGGACTGACTATCCACACTGTTGCGATCAAATGGGATGTGTGAAGTCACCTACGTGCAACGGTTGCTGTGGTAACAACGCCCTGACATACTGTAGGTGCGAGTAATGTTCAAATTATACTCCATCGTACGACACTGTCACTCACCGAAAACAGCACATCTACGAGCTGTTTTCCGCAAGCAACACTGTTTTACAACAAAGTGAAAATCAGGCTTCAGTGTCTGAGTGTCGGGATCGAGAAAAATATTGTAATCAAATCTGCGCATGATTCACCAAAATCGGTTTCTATGCATTTCTGTTTTTGCTGTTAAAACAGAAACAAACTGACCAAATCTGATTCCAATCTGGATAAGCCAAACATCTGATTTGCTCTGCCAGTGTGAACATAGCCTCTGTGAATTCTACCACTGAATGCTCTAGCCACAGTGGCCATGTGACTAAAACATCTAGTTCAGTGGTTCCCAAAGTGGGGTATGGGGACCCCCTAGGGGTCCTTGAGGGAGTTCCAGGGGGTCCCTAGCTAAAATGATAGTTTGGAACCAAATGGAACCTTACAGGTCTGTAACTCAGAGTGTACAAATTTGTACACTCTCAGAGTTAAATTAACATTGATTTTTACAATATACTGTACATTGGGGTCCCAGAGATAGAAATGCCATTAAATGGGGATCCGTAGCCTATAATGCATGTCAAACTGGGAGTGCTTGAAATTGAATAGGTTGAGAATCACTGCTAGAGCCATAAAAATCTATTATGGGGGTCCCTGGCATAACTCTTCAAATGGCGAATTAGTGTCAATTTGGGGGTCCTTGACATGACAAAGTCTGGGAACCCCTGATCTAGTTGAATGCCCTGGCACAGCTACCCAGAATGCCCTGGTGCACAGCTAACAAGAATAGCGACTTTAAGCAACAACGGCTACGGCAGTCGGCTCCGGCAACCGGAAATGGATCAGTGCTCGATATATAAACCTGCTCTCCGTCGCAGCCCTTTCTACTACGACAGAACCTACACTTACACGTGGTGTCTACAATGTCATAACCATGTTTATTGAAATTATAGCTGTCATACATTCACACCGATTGCTCCATCACCTCTCTTATGCTGTGTAATGTGTTGGCATGCTCTGAATGAAGAAATAACACTAATACCATATTATGTCATATTAACCATGTTTATTAAAACGGTTTTAGAATAACAGATTGCTCCAGCACCTTCCTCTTTCCACTGCTGATCATGTCCAGTGCATGTAAGAATTATTAAGCAATATCGGCAAGTTAGCTGATGCGCGACGGGGTGTTAAAAAAAAAGTTTGACACATGCTGCATAGACGCGTCACCATGGGAACCAATGTCGCCGTCGCGCTGTTTGCTTTACGATTTTGACAGCTACGGCGGGTCCGTCATATAGCCGCCGTACTTCCGCCTGGCGGAGCCGTCCTGAAAACAGTCGTTGCTTAAAGTCCCTATTGCCCCGGCACAGCTACCCAATGGGAGTTTGGCTCGAACGGGTGAACGTTTTAAAAACTTATTTTGATTGACATAAAAACTAGACTCACACATACAGCTTAAAACACTTCTCCTTTGGACTGAATAGAAAAAACAAAACAATTCTCACATACAAAAATACAGTAGAAACAAACCCGAAAAATAAAAAATGAGGTATAAAACACATTTACAAAACATTTATTTGGTGGTGGTGGGAGAGGAGGGTAGGTCCAAGGAAAATAAACAGGATTTGGGGGGGGGGGGTGTTTGCACGGTTGTGTGGGTGTGAAGGGTGGTCGGGAGGGTTTGTGAATTCGCTCCGACGGCAGATGTGACAACAAGGAAGCCGTCTCGCTCCCTAGTGAGTGTCCTTTTGTCCTCTGAGGCACCCAGAGAAGGGTGTGTGTTTGCACGCGCGAGTGTGTGTGCACTCTCTTCAGGACGAGCACCAAAATTATAGCACCAAAGGACTCCGATGACGCCGCTTCTGTAGTTAGTGGCTCCCTGCAACAACAAACCATAAGTCACACGCTGTTAGGAACCAAAGATGTACCGTCACTGGCCGCACACGTTGGTGGAATTGCTCAATAGCTGGATGCGTTCAGATGAGACCTGACGATCAGTGGCGGAAAAAGTAATCAAATATTTTACTTCAGTAAAAGTATCAATTAAAAATGTACTCAATTAAAAGTACAAAAGTATTGGCATCAAAATGTACTAAATGTACTAAAAGTGCAAGTACTCATATTGCAGAATGTCCCATTTCACAAGTCCAAAATGTGTACACAATCTTTTGAAAATAACCGATCTATAAAGTCACAATGCGTTGCATCACGACATCTGAGACATAGTGGAGTAGAAGTTTAAGTATTGGAAATACTCAAGTAAAGTACAATACCTCAAAACCGTACTTAAGTGCAGTACTTGAATAAATGTACTTAGTTACTTTACACCATTGGCTGACGATCAGCTTTGTATTGTATATTGCAGTGGATTGATCATCAGCTTTGTATTGTATATTGCAGTGGATTGATCATCAGCTTTGTATTGTATATTGCAGTGGATTGATCAGCTTTGTATTGTATATTGCAGTGGATTGATCAGCTTTGTATTGTATATTGCAGTGGATTGATCAGCTTTGTATTGTATATTGCAGTGGATTGATCAGCTTTGTATTGTATATTGCAGTGGATTGATCATCAGCCAAACCAGTAGTTCTCAAATATATCTCTGCCGAAAATAACAGATCTACAACTAACAATGTGTCTGAGCTTGTAGATTCTATTCTTCCCCTTTCCACTCAGAATAGGGATACGACGGTTCACGAGGTTAGAGTGGTGTTAACGGCAGTTAAACATAATCGTCGAGACTGCCGCGATCTTCGTAGATTTAAGCAAACAAATTAGGTTTCCTGTTCTAGTAGTCTAAAGGTGAACATGGTAATGTTAGGTCAGCAGAGATCGAGCGAATTTTGAGCGACAGGATGAAAAGGCAAAGTTCCCATAATGACAGAACAAACACGACATCCTGTCGTGTTTGTTCAGCTTTTAAAGCCGTGTCAAAGCGAGCGCCCCCAAAGCCTTAACAAGTGTGTTTAAGTAAGAGCTGTCATCATTGTCGCAATTACACCACACGTACACAGTACACACACGGTGACATCTTTGAACCAAGAGGGTATTACTGCACTTTGGGGTTCGGTCGGGTTGACGTCACGTTTTCAATAACACACAACAGCTTTGGGAGTTGAGAGGTGTGCGCTTTCCTTCATGTGTGCGAGTGTGCGTGCATATCATCATCAAAAACACGACCAGGCTTAACCACTTTCAGCCTGGTTTAGTGGTTTACCTACTTTAGGCATATCATTACAGGCCCAAATAGCAGATCTACAAGCCCAACATGCAGCACGTGAGAACAGCTATTGTCATTGCTCTCACAAAGTCTGACATCCGGCATTCATCTATGACAGTGGTTGAGAGGGCTTGAGAGCGTTACGGGTCCATTTGGTTACGCTCTCAAGAGATACATTATTGTTTAAAGTCTGCATTACTTAATTTACAATAAGTCTACACAATTAGGGAATGTAGAAGAATTGTTATTTTGATCGTTTGCCTGTTATTAGCCTTGGAGACTGGCCTGTTATCTCTCCTATGCGGTACCACATCAAGACAGCATGGAATTGTGAAAGATAATTGTATCCGATTCCAACGACAACAAAGTATTCAACGTTTTGAGTCGGGGAGGCTAAAATCTCCTTAAAGGCTCAAATGCCAAATAAATACTGGACCTTCAGGGTTTCCTGCACAATGTTGTTGGCATGGCGCTGCGCCATGCTTGAAATAAATCGCGCCATGCCAAGCTTAAAAAAAAAAAAGGAAAAAAAGGGGTTGAGGGGTTAGTGAATCATGGTGTGTGTGTGATATGAAATGTCCAGTACCTCCCCTGTGCCTCCCCAAGTGCCACCCCAGTGTCTGCCCATGCAGTGCCCCCCAGTGTCTCCCCAGTGTCCCCCTGAGTGCCTCCCTGAGTGCCTCCCCAGTGCCTGCAGTGCCTCCCCAGTGTCTCCCCAGTGCCTCCCCAGTGTCCCCTCAGTGCCTCCCCAGTGTCTTCCCAGTGCCTCCCCAATGTCCCCTCAGTGCCTCCCCACAGTGTCCCCCTGAGTGCCTCCCCAGTTTGCCCCTGAGTGCCTCCCCAGTGTCTCCCCAGTGCCTCCCCAGTTTTCCCCTGAGTGCCTCCCCAGTGTCTCCCCAGTGTCTCTCCAGTGCCTCCCTAGTGTCTCCCCAGTGCCTCCCCAGTGCCTCCCCAGTGCCTCCCCAGTGTCTCCCCAGTGCCTCCCCAGTGTCTCCTCAGTGCCTCCCCAGTGTCTTCCCAGTGCCTCCCCAGTGCCTGCCCAGTATCCCCTAGTGTCCCCCCAGTTTCTCCAATAGCATTACTTTATTAATCTTATTAATTATTAATTAATTAATCAAATTAATGAATTAATTAAAATTTTCTACGCGCGGCCAAAGGCTGCGCGCCAGAAACCCGCGCCCAGCACCATGCCAAAGCTTTTTCCTGCAGGAAACACTTGATATGAAAAGGGTTGAAAACCACTGATCTATGGAGATACGAGGTTTGAGGCCGAGACTAGTGACGATATGTAGGCTACGTACAGTACGTACAGTAGGTGTGCACGTTTGAGGACAACAACTTCCAGGGGTTTTCAAGGTGCTACTTTGAGGATTATCCTTATGTTTAGTGGTCTACCTTTGTACTTTAAACACACTTAACGCATGGCTTTTGAAGGATTTAATGCCATCTCCGACTCACAACAACACATCAAACATGACACGCACGCACGCACGCACTCACACACACACACACACACACACACACACACACACACACACACACACACACACACACACACACACACACACACACACACACACACACACACACACACACACACAGAAATTAAGGTAGAAGGCCTTTAACAGCTGTGTAATCATTGTCCTTTAGTCTCTCTCTCACACACACACACAAGGAAGACGAGTAGACAAGATATAGACAGTTGTATAATCATTGCCCTTTAGTCTCCCTGTCACACCTGCATGCATGTGCCGCACGCACACGCACGTGTACATGCACACACACACACACACACACACACACAGGTATAGAATAGATGTGGAGTAAGTGTCTAGTCCAGCTGTGTGATGACTGTTCTTTAGAAGCAAAGTGATGAAACGGGACTGGTCTTCTCTCAGACAACAAAGACTGCATTTACACACACACACACACCGCGCACAGGCACACACACACACGCACACACACACACACACACACACACACACACACACACACACACACACACACACACACACACACAGTGGCTATTATTATAAAGACCTACGTCAACTGTCTTGATTGGTTGACTGGTGTTGACTGACACCATGACTTCAGTCCAGTCAGGTAGGTCAGTGAGCTCAGTGTCTATGTCAGCCAGGGGCACAAACACCTGTGTGTGTGTGTGTGTGTGTGTGTGTGTGTGTGTGTGTGTGTGCGCGTGTGTGTGTGCGTGCGTGCGTGCGTAGCAGCTCACCTCATAGACAGCGGGTGGTTGCTATGGCGATGCCGTACAGATGAGACCGCTGGTCAGGCAGGTACTCGTCTGTGAACTGACTGCTGTCCCTGTTCAGCGCTATCACTCCATCCCTAGAGAGAGAGAGAGAATGGATGTGAGACACACCAATAGACATCATCATTGGAAGCATACATGTTGTCCGTTTTTGAGGAGCGCTACACCTGCCATGCCCAGCTTTGTGGGTGCGTGTGTGAAGAAAAAGTGAAGATAAAAAGGGCCTGGGCCATGGCTCAGCGGTCCAGGCACCATGGCTGGTAATCCAGTCTGGCAGTGTCTTCACTGCATGTCACCCCCATCTCTCTCCCCATTTCCTGTCAGCCTACTGTCTTTAAAATTTGGAAACCGGCCCACCTTAGACAATATTATTATTATTTATTACATTTTCAAATTGTTTCCATACAGTTTTAGCCCATTCATTGAATTTAGGTGGTCAGGTGACCAGGGT